>NC_060279.1:50657288-51025622 GCF_021613505.1 Equus quagga | reverse complement strand
GACACCTGGCGGGCCTCGAGTGGTGATTAATTTTATGTGTTTAGGGTGCAGTCATCGCTCAGGAAGGAGGTGGAGGTCTGGGATGATAGATGATGGGCAGGAAGAGATGGCCGTGGAACCGTTCTACATCATCAGTGCCTTTGATCGCTGGCAGAAGTTCAGAGATAACTCCTTTGCATCTGCCCAGAATAAACAAAGCCATCATCGACTTTGCAGAGTTCCATTCTAGAAGGAGTTGGAGGACCACAACATCTGAGCAGCTGTAGCTGAAAAAAGGTTTCCACTGGCTTTTCAGATGCGTCTTCAGAAACAACATGGCCAATCTATATTTTGCATTTAAACTAAGTTGGCATATAAGTGGGTGTTGTGGATGCTATGGTGTACCGCCGGATGCCCCTTGGGGACTGACGCGCTCTTTCCCCATCCGAGCTGGGAGTGACGGCTGCTAAGTGCTCACAGCTGCTTCTCTTTCTGGGGATTAGGGAGCTTCCTACTCAAGGTTATGCCCCCTCCCTGGCAGCTCATATCCAAAGATTGGGCAGTGTTGGGGCGGGAAAGCCCAGCCTCTTTGTCCCAGTTTGGGGCATCCCTGAAGGATCGTCTCAGCATCAGACGTGGTCTCTGCAGAAGCGGCACCACCCAATGCCTCCCGCTTTCCTCACTCCCCACAGGTGTTCTTTCCGAGAGCAAGCTCTGCATGTGTGTCTCCATCTCACAATCTGTTTCCAGAAAACCCAACCTAAGGCAACACTCCTCTCTACGAGAAAGCGTACACGAGAATAGTATAGTGGTAGACACATTTTTGTCCCCAAAACCAATATCCACGTTTAAAAAAATCCAGCCAGGGTGACAGATACGCAAGGGTTCCTTTATAACATATATCAGTTTCTGCAGCTTTGATGACAAACTGCTCCCCGGTTAAAGCTTGCCTCCGCCAGCAAGGACATTACTGAACAACTACTAATCAGAAAATGGTGCGCGGATTAAAGTAAACACTCCAAAAGCATTTTTGCTCAATCAAAGAGATTTAAGGGAAGAGATGCTTATACCAACCAAACGAGAAAAAATACCTCTTTTGTACTTCAATTAGCAAACAATAATTTGGATAATTGGAAGCAAATGTTTCTTCTGTTGTCACACGAATTCCACAGTTCTTTGCCCAATGCTGTCCCCTGCAGGGTAGAAGAAATCAAATCAGAAGACTCTGAACCATTCACAGGCCAAGAATCCCTGAGATTACAGAGAGGGAGAAAGGTTGTGTCCCAGAGGCCAGCGCTTGCTAGCGAGGCCCTCGCCCGGGAAGATGCCACCATTTCTCAAAATAGCATTTCCTTGACATCAGGCAAAGACTGCTGTCTGCAAGGCATTTCTGAAGCAGCCACCGCCAGCTTCACGGCTCTCAGTGGATAAATGTGGAAGTGTGGACTGTTGTCTTCTTCCGGGCTGACGTTGTTTTGAGAAAGCGCGAGCTGGGATGTCTGCAGAGCAGGTGACCTCTCAGTGGGGAGAGGACACTCCTTGTTGAAGAGGTAAGTAACCAAAGACCTGAGGAGATGCTCTCGGCCCAGGTAAGGGCAGAAAACCTGTAACTCTATGCTGTTGTTCTGGAAGGCAGCTGCTTTCTGAGATGATAAGCAGGACTGTAGGTGTGCTAGTGGGAGACTAGACAAGAATAGTCAGTCTCACTCTGGGTCCTCCAAGGATCGAAACTGCAGCCTGGGCAAAGCTCTCCCCTCCCAGAGAGAGCTCTGAGAGCAGGGGAGGGGTCCTGGGGCATCCGCTCCTGCCCTGGCCTCACTATGTCACCATTGACCTCCCAGGAGCCCAAGTGGCATCTCTAGTTGCACAGAGTAGAAAGTTTGATTTTATGAGTTTTTCTGTGTCCTGGGCACAAAAATGAAACCCCAAACTCCACATCTCTTCACAGCTTCACCTTCGCTCTTCTCTCAGCATCCTGCCCATTTCAACTGATTGCACGTCTCTGTACCCTCAGGGGGTGATGCTGATGATGGCAACAGTAATACTTCACCTAAAATGGTTCATCGAATCCTTACAACAATCTCCTAAGGTGAGTATTATTATTATCCTATTTTACAGATGAGAAAACTGAGACTCAGAGAAGTTAAATTACCTGATTACCGTCACACAGTCAGTAAGGGTGGAATCAAGCAGAGGGCTTCAGCTTACCGGAAGCAGACAGCTCACAGACCCCTTGCTCACCTGCACAGCAAAGGGACAGAGAAGAGAGAAGTGTGGCTGACCAAACCCTACCAGCAAAAATGATAATCCTTCAGAAGCCAGGCAGCCAACATTGGTAGGCAGGTGCAGATAAAGGCACTTCCATCTGAGATCCTGGAAGAGGGGGAAAAACACCTGTGAGAGTCATTCATTCATTCATTCATTCAATATTTACACAGAACCTCCTGTGTATCCGTCCAGGCTAGGGACACAAAATTGGTTATGGTCCCAGTTTTAGAGGCACTCACAGCAAGGTTGGGAGAGAGAGGTCTGCAGTCCTGGGGGTCCTGTCTCCCCATCCATGCTCCCTTGCTGCTCTGAGGGAATCACTGGGCTGGCTGGGGACCAGCTCTCTCTGAGAAGCCACTCAGTTGTGGAGTGAGCATCTGGCAGCTGCCCTACATTTTCTACTGATGGAGCCTTGTGCATCCATCTGTTTCATCTCTAATATCTCATCTTTAGTCATTTTATGACCTTCCTATTTCTCAAGTTATGTAAATAAGCCTCACTCTTACCCTCCAACTGAATCCCCAGCCTCTGCCTTGGGCCCCCCTCTGTTGTACTTTAGGATCCAGGAGCTGCCCACCCTGTTTCTGGAAAAGAGATCATTTCACCACTTCACAAGAGGATTGGCAGCTCTGGCCACCCAGTGGTGCCATTGGACCCCAGTGTGCCAGGGACCCAGTAGTTGGGGTGGAGATCACATTTCCATTGGTCCTGGCCTCCCTTGGCCAACATCTCTGCCAGGTCCCAGTACTGTGCCAACTTTGCAGAGAGGAGGTATTAGAAGGCCACAAGGAGCTTACAGATTAGCTGTCTGGAAGGCACAAGGCATGGAAACCTGGAGCTCGGGTGGAATTGTGGGGAGATCAGGATTAGGCGGGGCGTCCTGCCATGCACCAGGCCCATCCGTGCAGCTAAATGTTCCACCATAGATGAAGGCTAAAGGGGACCAGGGAGATAAAGTTCTGGCATGGGAATCTTATTCACTTGCTCATTCAAACATTTATTCAGTTAAGCATTCAATTCCATTGAGCGTATGCATTTAATCATTCAGTTTATTGAGCTCCTTCCGCATATCTGGTTCTATATTAGGTACAGTCCCTGCCCTCATAGAACTTATAGTCCAGTTGGGAAGACAGGCATTAAGTAAGTAATCAGATACATACATGGCAGCCCAACGTTCTCACCCTCACCCCTCCAAGCAGCCCGTCTCCCTCGTGCGTCCCCTCCCCCCGCCTGGAGAGGGTGAGTGTTCTCCATGGGTGGCTGCAGCCTCAGGTAGGAACCCCTGCCAGTGATTTTAACTCCTTCCCTAAGCAGGATGCCTCAGTTCCTGAGTGTCTAACCCCCCCCCCCAGTCCTGACTCCTATAAGACCCCAAGAGTCACTGTTTGAAAATCCAGTTGTCCTTATTTGTTCATTTGTCCTCAACTTATGGGCACCGGAGAAGTTATAACAAACAGCACTGCTCAAATGCCACCAAGGCCTGGGAACTCTTCTCCTCCCAGTGGGGGCCTTTGGACCTTATCAACTTCATCCCACAAGCTTGCACTACCCATGTTGCTCATAGCTCTCAGGAGGAGGGCCAAAGGCCGTCTTCAAAGCAGCTATAACACCCTGCTTTACATAAGTTTTATTTTTGCTGCCATGCTAAGCCATGATTTTAGTTGCAGTGTTCCATGAACTGCATCCATGACCACTAAGAACTTTCTGGAGTTAGATTGATACTGGAACACTGATCTCCTTCACTAGAAGCTTTTGACATCCCATCTGTTAGATGCTTTGACCTTTCCTTAATACCATTAAGAGATAAAAAATTAATCTACTGAAAAAGAAGATGTGTGACCTTTCAGAAGAGAATGGGTACCACCGTGTAGCATCCCATCACTGAAGAATTTTATATTCAGGAGTCAGGCTTTCTGCGCATCCAAGCGGGATAATTGTAGAGAATAATATCATGGCACAACCAGAAAGGTCTATATCCCGTCTAAAGGAGCTGGGATTAGGCAAAATGAACTCCGAGGAATGGGATCAAGTTACCTTGTCAGGCCACCAGTCACATTCAGGACCAATCAGCTTCATCTTTGAACACAGATGTTAGCCTGGAACGTGGTGTTTGCTAACAAGAAGCTGTTGACTATGGTAATCCTTACCGAGGACCCAATGGCCCAGAGTCCTCTCCATTCATTCATTCACTCATTCGACAATTACTTGTTGAATATCTGATCTGTACCAGATGTTTATCCAGGTATTGCAGACAGAACAATTAAAAAAGCTCAAGGATTCCTTCCCTCACAGAGCTTATATTCTAGTTGAGAAGACAGACAATAAATAAGATCCAATAAAATATAAACGGTATATTAGATAGGTAAAATGTATGGTACATAAAATAATGATAAGTCTTAAAGAAAAAATAATATAGCAGGACAGAGGGACAGGCAGTGTCTGAGTGGTGGGAGGTTGAAATTTTAAATGGAAGACCAGAGAAGGGACATTGGGATTTTTTTTCTATTCTCTTACCTGAGAAAGGCCGAAAAAAGACAAGCTCCTGGCCAGGTCAGCCTCTGCCCAATGCACATTAGCCAGTCTCTTCTCTTTATTGCTAGAGGTCTTTATAACACAAATTCATGTTTCTGAGGAAGAAGAGGAAAGTCCTCCAAGATGAAGAGAATAATCTTTCTTTAGTAAGTGGATCAAGCAAACGGCAGCTCAGATGGTAGAGGGATGAATAACAACAGTTGACCAAGGTGAGGCACAAGGAGCCTGAATATATTTAAAGACGAAACAAATAGAATCTCTGCATCCTACACCTCAGATGAAGGTGGAAAAGTTCGGTGAGATTGGTAAGGCCCCAATGTGTGGGTCAATTGCCTGTGAACCCTCACGCCCATTTCCCATCCCTGCCCTGCTCTGTGCTGTATGGCAGGGACTAACCTGTGCCAGGCTGGCAGATGGTTTCCAGTAATATTTGGCCAAGGGAGGCTCTGGAGGTGGAGATCAGCAGGGAGAGAGAAGCCAGAGCATCTTTCCTTTCCTTCTGCTTCAGATGGTCTCTCTGGGCAGTGGTTACACCTCCAACTTGGCTCAAACTCCCGTAGGGCAACTCTCCTTCCTGGTCCCTACTCCAGCCGAGCAGCTCCCACCGAGGATCCAGTTCCTTCTGGGTGACACATCCTTCCTGGCCCGGCTCCCTCTGGCTGGCCCCAGCTCCTGGGCTGGACACCACCTCCTGCTCTAACAGTGGAAGCAAGTTCCTGCTGCTGTAATATCTAGGTCACTCCCCCTTCTCCTATTTGCTCTTTCAGCCCCTCCAACACATTGAGTTCACTGTGTTAAATTCTCTTGCCTGAGCTACCCAGTGGGGCTTCTATTTCCCCAACTAGACCCTGATGTGAATGCAAATTGACTTCAATAGCTCCAGGGCTGAGCAGTCAAAAACCTCTGTATAAAGCCTCTGAGACTCCTTGTAACCACCCCCGCCACCGCCCAGCCACCCCTCCCTAAATAAGTGAATCCCTCACAGCCCATTCCTGTGAATTAATGCTCTATCAGCCATCCCTAATCCCCATCAATGTTCTTCACTGAAGGACTCATCTTTGCTCCCCAACTATTGGACAGGAGGTTGCCTATCCTTGCTTTCTAAAGACAGTCCACCTCTTGACTCCTTGGTCCCAAACACTTGGACCAGTGACCTTGGTTCCTGGAGCTGTTCCAGGGTGCTCCTTTTCAGATTCGCACGTGGAGGTTGAGGGCCCCCTTGCTACCAAACCCTCCTCCTTGTTCTCATTGGATGTCACCAACTTCATCACCATCTCCTGGAGCTTCCAGAAATTTGCAGCTTGCAAGGAGCCTGGCAGCAGGTTTTTGGGTTTTTTGAATGAGGCAGATGTGTGGTGACACAAGAGCTACGAGTACCTGATTTGGCTCTCTGGACGCTGGCTGTAGCTCACCCTGCCTTCCGACTGTCTTCTGCACTGTAAGGATTAGCTGAAGCATAAATGCCTTCTTTTCAGTGCAAGAAAAGCTCAGATTTCCCACTGCCATCTTTCTCAAGGGGTAGTCTGAGGATCAGTGAGATTCGAATGTACTGAGCTCATTACAATGAATATTCCTGGGTCCTACATCAGACCCACCCAAGCAAGACCCTACGGGGCTGTGGCATGAGAGTCCAGATCTTAATAACCCCCAGGCATTCTTATGCAACCCAAAGCCTGAGAATCCATGTGCCAAGTGTTTCAAAGCCCCAGACAAGGGCCATGGACACCTAGTTGTTTTGTGTACCCAGTTCCACTGCTCCCTTTTCTCTGGGAAATGCTTCCCTTACCACATGGGAGAGTCCTTTTTTTCTACATGACTCAACCCTACTTGTCATCGTTCCTTGGTTCAGAAGTGGGCAGCTGACCCAAACCAGACCCATCAGAGACGCTCCTTGGGATTTTAAAATTGGAAGCAGGAAAGAGAGGTGAACTGTCTCTGGGGATGGCATAAGAAGCTCAAGTCTGTCCGTGGCCACTTTCCACCACGTGGAGAAGAAGGCACGTAGGCAGAGAGAGTGGGCGCACCAGGCAGAATCCTAGACGAGAGACAGAACGAGAAAGTCCTGGGGGCCTGGAAGTGTTCCTGCCCAGCCTGTGGTTCGGTCGTTCAGTCTGCTGGGCTCCACCAACTTCCTTGGATTCTGGGAACCTGTAAAGTCCTTTTACCTGTCACTTTGAATGGAATGGAAATTGCAACAGATAGATTTCATGCTATTTTCCACAAGTACAAATTAATGGTCTCAAACCTTTATTCTCTCCTTGACTTTGGAGCTGGAAGAAAGCTTGGAAATCATCTCTTCCAGGGGATGTCACACAGGCTATGGTTATTCAGTTTCCCTAGAGATTCCTAGGAGGAAGCAGGCTCTCAAGTATTGGGGTCCCTGGTCCACTCCCAGAGCTGCACCTTTTAATCTCTTTAGATATTAGGTTTCCAGACATAATTTTGTTTGCGAAACAAAGAGTTCTCTTTCAAGGAAAACAAACAAACAAACATACTAACCTAAGCTTTCGCCCATTATACACATGGGGAAGCTGATGGGCAATCATTTGCTCAAGATCAAACAGCCAATTCTAAGTCTAAAAACCTTAGGAAACAAACAATCTAATTGAAAAATGGGCCAAAGACCTTAATAGACACCTCATCAAAGAAGATATACACACAGCAAGTAAACATGTGAGAAGATGCCCCACGTCTATGTCATCGGGAATTGTAAGTTAAAACAACAATGAGATATCACTACAGACGGATTAGGAGAGCCAAAACCTGGAACAGGACTGTTAACACCAAATGCTGTTGGGGACGACAGGAACTCTCACTCATAGTTGATGGGAATGCAAAATGGGGCAGCCACTTTGGAAGACAATTTGGCTGTTTCTTACCAAACTAAACATACTCTTGCCATACGATTTAGCAATCATGCTTCTTGGTATTTACCCAAAGGACTTGAAAACTTATCTCCACACAAAAACCTACACAAGGATATTTACAGCAGCTTTATTCATGATTGCCAAAACTTGGAAGCAACCAAGATGTCCTTCAGGTGAATGGGTAAATAAACTGATATAACCAGACAATGAAATATTATTTAGTTCTAGAATAAATATGCTATCAAGACATGAAAAGGCCTGGAGGATCCTTCAATGCATATTACCGAGTGAAAGAAACCAAACCGGAAATTGTAGGATTCAAGTATATAACATTCTGGAAAAGCAGAACTATGGAGACAGTAAAAAGATCAGTGGTTGTTGGGGTTTGTGGGGAGGGAGGGGTGAGTTGCAAAGCACAGAGGATTTTTAGGGCAGTGAAAATACTCTGATGATACCATAATGATGGATGCATGTTATTATACTTTTGTCTAAACCCAAAGAATGTACCACACCAGGAGTGAACCCTCATGTAAATCGTGGGCTTCGGGTGATTGCAATGTGTCAGCGCATGTTCATCGATTGTAGCAAAGGTGCCACTCTGCTGCGGGGTGTTGATAGTGGGGAAGGCTGTACATGTGTGGGGGCAGGAAGCGTATGAGAAAGTTCTGTACCTTCTCCTCAATTTTGCTGTGAACCAAAACTGCTCTCAAAAAATAAAGTCTTAATAAAGAAAAATCAACCTACAAAAAGAACAAAACCTTATGGAAACCCACCATACACCTCCCAGATCTGGTCATCTGAAAACTTTTCCCGTCATGTACTTCGAAAGGTACGAGTTCTCAAAAAAATAAACCTCAGCATGAGTTTCCCTCGGGAAGCGATTATCTGGAGGAGCGTTCTTTCTGCCTAGGCTTGTCTCCCGTCCCAGCCGTCATTGCACCAGGTTCCATACACGCCCTGCCAGACTTTCTACCACACCAAGCTGCTGTTGTCACGTGAACCCAGGGGGGAGTTGCATGGCACACAGTAGGCTCTCAATAAGCATTGGTTGAATCAAGAAATAGAAATCTCCCTTTTTGAACAACCTTCATTCCCTGGCTTAAAACACACTCTAATAGCAACAACATAAAAATGCAGCCCCGTGGCAGAGGCAATCCAAGAGGTGGGGGGCGGCAGGGGGCGGGGAGCTGATTTGAGGTTCCAACTGCCACTGAAGGGTGAGGGTGGCTGCCCTTCTGTGCCAATCTCAAGAGTGAGAACAGATGTGAAAATCAAACACAGGATTTCAGAACTATAAACTGTTTATCTGTGTGCTGAGAAAACCTATTCACCGCCCGAGCAGGCCGCTCAGGCCCACAGTTCCTTCCTTCCTAATGGGCGTCGTGCGGTTATTTTTTTCTTGGTGGCGGTGTGAGTCCTCGCTGGGTGGTAGGGTGTAGGCTGGGCTGTGCGGCGACTGCCCAGGAGACAAGGCCAGCCAGGGCGAGGTGACCGCCTGCTGCCATTAATTTTTAGTGAATAAGCACCGTAATTCTACCCCATGCCTAGTTTATGTGCCTGACAGCCACCTCCTGGGCCGGAGTGGAGCTCACAGAGCAAGAAATAAAACCCTGGGAGAATCCCAAGGATTGTCTGCTGGAGGAGAGGGTCGGAGGGGCTGCTCCTGAGGTTGCAGCTGGTGCCAGAGATCCAGAAGAATCATCCTGGAGTTTACCTCACGTGGGTGACAGGGAAGGAGGGCAGAGCGGGAAGTTTACACGTGTGGGGTCCCTGGGACCCTGACTTCTGGGGAGCAGCAGCACAGAGCAATTGTAGGTGTGAATGCAAAGAGCGGGTCTAAGAGTCTCAGATCTGGGTGGGAAGCCTGGCCCCACCACTCCCTTACTGTGTGCATGCGGTCCCGTTGTTTCTCCCTCTGGGCTTCTGGGATCTCACCTGTCAATGGGACAGCAGCAGTACTGACCTCCTAGACTGAGGGACTGAATGAGACCTCTCACGTAGGGCTCTTATCACAGCGAGTGCTCAATAATGGAAGTTATCATTGTGTAATGATAATTATGATGTGAGTCGGCCCCCGGAGGACATCTGGCAACGTTCGGAGACATTTTATTTGTTGTCACAACTGGGAAGGGAAGGTGCTCCTGGTACCTAGCGGGTAGATGCCAGGGATGCTGCCAAGCATCTTCCAATGCACAGGACAGCCTCCGTAACCAAGAATTCCCCGCCAGAAACGTCAAGAGCACCCTGGTTAAGAAACCCTGAGCCACCTCATAGCGGTTTCCAGTTGAGGCATCCTGACCAACACAGGTCAGAGGGCAATAGAAGGGACAGAGCAGCCGATGAAAGTGGGGGAGGGGGAGGTACAAATGTACATTTCACCTTCCCCACCTGAACTCAGAGACTGAGGTCTTATTGACCAGCTCTGGTCTGAACAGTGTTTTCAACAAACGTATTTGTTGTGGTGGCAGTCATTAGTTCTGCTCACCCCAAATGTCTGGTTCTTCTGGTTGGCACATGTAAGGCTGCTCTCCTCTGACCTTGTAAAGTTAGGCCATGTGACTTGCTTCAACCAATGAAATGTGAGCAAAGGTGGTACCTACCACTTCTGGCAAATGCTTTAAGAGCCAGAGAAGGACTCACCATGTACCCATTTCCCTGCCTTGGCAAACAGAGAGAAAGAGGAGAGGGAGAGAGAGATAGAGAGATAGCTACCCTTATCCTGGGTCCCTGAAGATGACACAGAGCAGAGCCCCCAGCACACCTCTGATGACATGGAGTGTGAATAAGAAATGAACTTTCTTCGCTTCAAGCCGCTAGTATTTGGGGCTTCTTTGTTGCCACCGTGTAACTTAACCTGTCCTGAACATACCATTGCCAATATTAGAATGGAGAGAGATTTCATATAAATACCTGGATTTCCTGTTTATCTTGGGAAACGAGAAATTCTGGAAACTCTGGATCTTCAGTCCATACAGCAAGATTAGGGAGGGACACCCATGTGGTAGCCACATGGTCCACTTCACACACCTATATTATTTTCTTGACATTTGGGGTATTTGGACTCTTGATGCCTGATATCAGTCTTGCCAAGAGTCAGCTTTGCCACATTGGGGAGCTAGAAAGGCATTTCATCTATTCAGCCTATTCAGGTGAGGGCAGGGCACCCAAAGCCTCCCTTTTCTGGGTGGGAGAATGAGAGCCAGGTGAGGAGAATCTGAGGGGGCCTTGTTACCTGTAACGATTGCTCTTAGTTTCTAGGGAAAAGATCGCACCTCATATTTCCCACAAAGGGGGGATGGTTTGCCACTCCATTCTAGAGGAGCTTCGTCATACCATTCACTCACTCATTCACCCGTTTGTTCATCTATTACCCTCACCCGTTAACTCATCCATGCACTCATTCATCTGCTCACATAGTCATCATTCACTTATTCGTGCATCTATTCACTCATTCATTCATGCATTTCCGTGCTTCGTTATTCACTCCTTCATTTATTCATTTCAAGATGTTTACTAAGGGACTACCACATGCCAGGTCTGTGCACAGTCTCGCCAGCACATGCAGGGAATACTGCGCAAACTGAAGTCTGCCTGAATGGTAGGTTGGTACCAGCTGGTACCTATGGTAGATTGTCTGCAAGGACAATGGGATGTAGATTGGGATGGCAGATTGTCTCCAAAGATGGCTGCCAACAGTTCCTCCCATTTCTGTGTCCATGAGCTGCCCCACTTAACAAGAGGTGGAGTCTGTTTCCCCTCCTCCTGAATCTGGACTGGCCCTGTGACTTGCTTTGGCCGAAGGAGTATAGCAGAGGTGACGTAGTGCCAGTCTGAGCCTAGGCCTTAACAGGCTCAGCTTCTTTCTCTTTTGTTCTCTTGGCACACAGCCAGTTTGACTTACTTGAGGCTGGACCCCTCTGCTCCACCTGAGCTGCCCCAGACGACACCGTGTTAAGCAGGGCTGAGCTATTCAGCTGAGTCTGGCAAGAATAAATGGTTTTTCTGTTGTTTTAAGTGACTCTGTTTTGGAACGGTTTGTTATATATCAAAAGACAACTGAAACAGGGTGAATCTGACTAAGGTGTTCCCCAGGAAACTGCCCTCTTATAGCCGTTTATGAGAAAGTATGGGAAAAGAGAGCTAAAGAAGGAGCTAGTCAGTTTTCCAGGAGAATTTAGAGAAAATACAGCAGGCCCAGAAGAGTCTCTCCAGCTGGCAAAAATATTCTCAAAGTAAGGATTGGCTTCAGGGTACAAATCAGATCAAAGCATAGCCATTAGACCCTTGTGAAGGCCTCAGAAGCAAGCAAACCCTCTTAGCTAGACAAAACTAAGAATTATAAGGAAACTGTCCTAAAGCATGTCTCAGAAAGAATTATGGCTATGGCTTTCAGGGCATGAAATAAATACCATCAAGATTCATAGATAACCCACAAAGTTTCAAAGAGAATTGTATTGGTGAAGGCACCACAGGCTTGCATCAAAAGAGACCTGAACCACTCAAAATGAAAAGAGGTTCTGGGCCGCCAACTTTCTATAAGCAGTAAGCATGCTGAGAGATGTACTCAGTTACAAATACGAGCCAATTTTTATTAAAAAGAAGGCCCTCTTAGAAGATAGAGCCAAGAGCCCAGAGAACTGAGGCAAAAGCTGGGAAGAAAATGGGATTAGGGACCCTCTTCTAGGGGGAAGAACTGGGTCATGATCAACTAATATTCCATGCCTGCAGAGGACAGAACCCTGGCAACATGTGCCCAACTGTATCTAAGAATTGCTATGGACCAGTGAGTGCTATGTGCTTTCCATTCTTCTCCTTTCGGAAAGGAAGTATCTAAGGCATTATCATGTCCATGTTTGACCATTGCACATGGGGTGTAGGAGTGCAGAGAACTTGTGCTTTTACTTTACAGCTCTCTAAGCAACTTCTCCTAAGGAGTATCATCTGCATCTGGATCTGATTTCAATGATTACAGCTTGGACTTCTAACCGATGTTGTAATGTATGCAATTTGTGCAAGAGGAGGGATGTGAGTGTTGTGACTACAAGGAAGACTGAGTTTTGAGGAGGCTACAACAACCCCTCTCATCCTGAATGCCCTTTTATAGCGTGAGTGAGCCATCCATCCCACAAGAAATGGAGCCTATTTCCCCTCCTCTTGAATCTAGATGGCCCTGTGACTTCCTTTGGCCATTAGGACGTGGCAGGAGTGATATTGCTCAAATTCTGAGGTCAGGTCTTCAGGACTCTTGCACCTTCTGTTTTTCCCTCCAGAACACTCTTGCCACCATGGGAGAAAACTCAGTCTAGGTTATTGAATGTTGAGAGAAATCACATAGAGGAGAACCAGTGTGCCTTGTGTGACAACTGGCATCAAGGTCACATGAATGAGGCCTTCTTGGATCCTCCACCCCGAGTCAAGCCAGCCCAGCCAACTCCATGTGAAACAGAAATGAGCCAGTCCTTCTGAGTTGAGATCTGCCCAAATTGCCAACCTACAGAATCATGAGCAATGAAAAGTTGTTTTAAACCCCTAAGTTTTGGGGTGATTTGTTACGCAGCAATAGATAACTGACATGAGCATTTTCTCCACTTAAGCTGGTGAAATTGTTTCAAATTTGCTCGAAACCAAATCCGAGCTGTGAGAAATGACATCCCAGAGCCACACCCCTCAGCAGTAGCCTTGCTTCCCGACAGGCCTGAAATAGCTCCCAACGTGTGTGCTGGGAAGCTCCCCAGGAAGCCAGATGCTGCTACTGAGAAGACTCTCTGCCAAGTTAACATCTCACTTCTTTAACTTCCAGGGAAAAATGAGGAGTGGAGGACCAGAGAGGAAGAAATACCCCTGGAGCTCTCCCATTTCCAAGGGGAATTCTTTTATTGTGCTAAGTTTTCTTTTTAGTTACGGACCAACTGTTACGTGCCAGCACATTACATGCATATCTTTTAAGGAAGGTTCTCTTGAAATTCCCATATCTGCAGATGGCAAAAGTGAGACTCCTAGAATTTATGTGACTTAGCTGCAGTCACTCAACTCAGAGGAGGGGAACCTGGGACAAGACCCCAGTGTTTCTAGCTTCAGGAACATGCCATTGACCTCCGTATTGTGTCCTGCCTCCCTTCAGGATGTGTACACGTCACTTGTTCTGGCCACACTGAGGTATGAAAACAGAAATATGATTTGCTTATGAGGTACCTGCAGACTTGGGAAGCTAAACGAATAGCAAGACGTGGCTCGGGATGGTCATGAACCTGGGCTAGAGCTAGCCGCAGAATAGGCTGAATGACAGCAGGAAGAGTGAAGACAGCAGGAAGAAGTTTTTAAATAGAGAAGGAAGAACAAGATTTATCGGGAACTTAATTCTGTTTGGCATACAGCCAATGATTGGCAGAGAAGAAGTTCAAATCCAGGTGTTTCCAGTGTCAAAGTGCGTTCCTTTTCTATCGGGCTGGGCTGGGCTATTGGAGGAAGAATGCCACAGATCACCCTTTCCATGGCTGGCTGCAGCTGACTTTCCATATTCAAGGTAAAGATAATTTTCCTTTGGCTCCATTCCTAGAAGTCTTGGCCTTAATGCTCTAAGAAGCTATGTCCGCCATCTTGAATCAATGGATAAAGTTGGTGTGTAAACTAGCTCAAAGAAATGAAAGAGTCTGATCCCATAGAATCCAATAATTTGGAAGGGTGCATTAGGTAGGATACCCAGTAATCTTTCTTTGTCTATTTCTATTTTCAATTTTTCCTGACAACTCCTTCACTTGTTCATTCCTTTGATAGTTTTTATTAAACACACATGGCATCTCGGGGCCACTCTGGTTATTCAAGATACAGTAAGAAGCAGTACAAAATTCCTGCCCTCATGAGATCTATGTTCTAGTGGAGGAGACAGACGATAGTCGGCTTTCTTCTAAACAAATCTCCTTTTCCTCAAATTAGAAATAAGCCCAAGATTGTCTGGAGAAGCAGGGAAATAGCAAATTCCCCATCAGCCTGCTTTCTCCATTTTCTAAAATCTAAACAAATTAGTCTGGGATGAAATCTCAGTGTGTAATGATTTCTGCCCCCTGCCCCTCCATCAGGAGGTCAAGCTGTGGGGAAAGACTATTTGCAGCGCCCTGACTAAGAAGCCCGCTGCACTCAGCCCCACGTCCTGGCCGACCACAGGAATCCTCCGTCAGAGCCTCTCTCTGCAGCCCAGCCCCAAAGCGTCTCTTTAGAATGAGCCAGGAAAGCTCCGAGACATACTTTTCCCCTTACTGATAGCAATTAATGTGCCACAAGTCACTGCTGAAATAAGTGGCTTATTTTAAAGCATCTCAAACGGGCTATTTCATTTTCCAGGCCCATTCATTAAGCTGTTGATTCACCCTTTGCAGGAGCAATTGAAACCTTATTTAGGAGGATGACCACTGGTCCCACTTTAGCTTCAGTCCTTGGGCCGTGAGGTTATGTACTGCCTCGTCATTCGAGGGGGCAAGACAGCGTCTTCTTTAGATATTTAATTCAAAGAGGAATTGGGGGGAGGGTAATGAAATTACCAGTTAGAATTAGTATCATTGGCAAGAGTTTGTAAGGTCACTGAAGAGTCATCAACCCTTACAGATGACAATGCCAAAAAAAATAGTAGTTATAAAAGGGAAAATACCAATTGTTGTCTTGTCAAACAAAAAACTAACCATTGTGTTTTGCATGAACACCCAGTAGCTTCCACCAATTTTGCAAAGCGTGCTTCCCTTTGGGCGGGGTCTGTCAGTCTTCCCTTCTATTACATCCTTCTATTGACATGCCCGAGGCCCCAGGGGAGGACAGATCCACCCAGATATTTGTGACTCCAAAAGTTCATTTGCGTCATTTGCGTCCAAGATGGCTCATTATTCTAGGCTCAAACCACATCCTGCAAAATGAAAACAACAAGGAGACCTTTGACCAAAACCTGGGGAGGAGGTGGGAGAAGAAGCAAGGGGTTGGCGAGCAGACTGGGAGGGTGTTAAAAGACACAGCTCGTGTTTGGCGAGTTTTGAGAAGCAAACTCTCCCTGCAGTGTAATGTAATTACAACCTTTTCTTGGCTAAGTGTAGTACCCTGGAGATTACTATAAGTAACTTATAATAGAATTTTTATTAGCGGTAGTAATTTTTTATGATAATTAGAGTAATCTGCAGCCCATAAAATCAGAAGATATATAGTTATATCTTTTGTACAGGAAAAGTGTTTCTTCCAACTATGGAAACACCATAAATGGCAAATGCAGCTTTATGGCCACTATTGGCTTTTATGCTGGCTGTTTGGTGCTCCTTTCCTTATTAACACTCTTCATTACTTTGGCAGTAAACATTTGATGACAAACTCAAAATGTGCTCAACGGGATCAAAAGGCAGCAGAGGCATCTCTAAATGGCCTGCTAGCCCCGGCCCCCCCCCCCCCCCCCGCTTTCTCGCCTCTGTCCTAAGGTTTCCCAAAGGCAAGGTGGTTTATTAACAACCACCCCCCCCCGCCCCCCAAGCTCAGCCCTATCGGCATCGGTATTTTGGGTCGGACACAGAACTGTTACAGAATGATCCAACTAGGGCATAATTCCATGAGAACTAATGGGGCTTTCTGAGTCTGCCCAGAGGGGTATCGGGAGAGACTTGGAAAGAATATGCGTGTCTACACTGACTGTGCACTAGTAAAGGGACCTTATGCTAGCTGCTGTAACAAATGAGCCCCCACGTTTCAATGGCTGAACAAAATAGACATTTATTTTTGGCTTACCTACTAGTTAAGCACAGGTGACGCTGGTCAGAGTATCTTCCCTCCAGGTGGTGAGTTTTAGCGACCCAGGCTTCTTCCATCTTATAACTCCACCATCCCCTGGGGCCTCAGAGCAATCTGCATCCATTTGTCAAACGCAGGAAGAGAGAAGGAAGACTCATTTATGTAAAACCCCATCCCAGAGTGATGCACTCCATTGGTGAGAACTAGTCACATGGCCACAACCAGCTGCAAGGGGTCCTGGGAAATTTCGTCCTGGGTGTGGCGGCTGTCCCACTTCAAGAACTCTACTCTATAGAAGAGGGAGCAAGAACTTGGTTGAGCAGCTGGCCCATCCTTACCCCACTGGACAAGACACGCCTAGATTTATACAGACTGTTGGAAAGATTTAAGGATGCCAAGCTTTTCACAGAAAAAGAGCATAATTGGTATAATATTGAATGACAAAATTCTGAAGTCAGACCACTTGTGCTCAAAGCCAACCTTTTCCCTTTAGCGCCATTGGAGTATTGTTCAGACTATTTAACGTCTTTGAGCCTCAGCTTACTCAGCTGTGATACAGGAATAAAAAAGCTAAAATAAGTTGAATACAGAAGATATGCTCTATGCTAACTGTGGTAGAAATGTTATTTCCTTTAACACTCATTGCGACTCTATGAGGAAGGTGCTGTTATTATCTGAGCTATACAAATGGGGAAGCTGAGGCACAGAGAGGTTAAGTCAGTTGCCTGTGGTCACACAGGTTTTAGTGGAATCATGATTCAATCCTTGACCTCTTAGGCACCAGCGACACAGTTTCACAAACGCTAGTGCCTATCTCATAGAGTTGTTGTAAAGATTATACAAGATAATAAGTAGAAAAAACTTTTAACAACTAGTGAGCACTTAATTTATTTACTTCATTATTTATTTATGCCACCAAATATCTCCTCCATCAACTGGTTACAATGTCTCAAATACACACAATTAGAATCATCATTTTGGGTTAAGGTAGCATTTTCCAAAGACCGTTCTGCCTAAGGCTATTCTCAAATAATACTTTAAAAAGGACTTTATGGTCAAATAAATGTGGAAATGTTGAATGTCCTGTCTTGGAGATTCATAGGCATATTAGTGCATCAAAGGTACGGATAAGTCCTGTATTAAAGAAAGCTGTTTAACTTTGTCTAACCCTGCAATTCTCAAATTTATTTGCTTTTGGACCCCCTAATTAATGTAGCATTTACAAGCACCCTAAGAAGCTAGTATTCCATTGAATATACTTTATTACCCACTGAGTAATGTTGTACTGTCTTCAGGAGCTCCCAGTTGAAAAGTATGTGTCTGAAAGCTATGCCTGCAAAACCTATCTGAGGATGGACCTTAGGAATTTGGATCAGGAGACTGATATTTTATAAGAGTGTCTGTTTCTACTTATTAAGGATTTTTTTGTGGGAGGGGAACTATCTAAGCTCTACTACCTTTCCCAGAAATTCCTGGTCATTTTTATTGACGTCATCAAAAAGAGTTAGTTGTAGCTCTGTTGATATCTCAATGCCTTCTGTTTACCTTGTCTTCAGCTCCAAGAAATAACTTTGCCCTCAATATGGAGGAGATGCCAATAGCTGTAGAATAGGATAGGGGAAAGGAAACCAATTCAAGTTCCCTTTTAGCTTCATTATTTCATTTGGCAATGTAACATAACCTGGCGACATATCCCTGAGTTAAAGCCCCCAAAGTCTTGATTGTTTAATCAACCAGAAGTCAACTAATTAGAATTCTCAATTAACCAGAAACTTGTCCCTTCACTATTCATTGGAGAGGAAAAAAGATAAACGACAAGTTAATAAGCTGATAGTAATTTTAAAACAAATGGGAAAGTATTTTCTGTGAGAATGGCAAAGATATTATCCTTAATGAATAAACAGTTCATAAAAATCAATAAAAAATATTGAGTATATAGAAAAAATATAGGCAAAGGATAGGAATAGATTAGGTATAGAGAATGCAAATGGCTAATAAACATGGAAAGCCATTCTAGTACCAAAAATGTAAATTAAAATTGATAAAACCCAATTTTTCACTTGGCAAATGAATAAAGCTTAAAATACCCCTCAAGCTTGTCAGTGCACCAGACATGAAAATATTTATTTCCACTGACCTGCTGATGCCAATTCCAGGAATTTATCCTAAAAAAGTCAGAGAAACAAGTACAGATTTAAGTAAAGATATATTTATTGCAGCGCTATTTGTAATATTGAATGAAAAAAGATTAGCCTAATTGCAGAGAAAGATCTGTGAATATCATGGTTATCCATAGTGGATTATTATGATGAGAATAAAATGATATTTTCAAAGCAGTATTAATGACAAAGGAAAATTCTCATATAGTTAATAATAAGACAAATTACAAGATACAAAACTACATTTGTACCATTAACTCAATTATTTAAACACACAAGAGGGACAGAAAGAGAAAAAAAGGGAGGAAGACAAACGAAGCAAATATAACCCAAAATGTTAACAGTGACTCTTTCGAGGTTGTAAAATTAGAAGTTATTTTGTTTTGTGATTTTTTTACTTTTCTACATTTTTCAGCATTTCTACAACGACCATGAATGATTTTTGTAATCAGAAAAATGAAATTAAAACAATGAAAGTTAGGAGTAAAAATTACAAAAGATGTGTTTCGACACTGCTGATTCTGGGCACTCCCTCTTCCCCTCCCACGTGGCTAGTCAGTGCCCTGAAAACCCATGCTGGCTCCCACGGCGGCTCAGCAGCCCTCGAGATCCCAGTCACTGAGGAAACATTCGCTGACTTTCCCGCCCTGGACTTCCCGAGGCAGGAACGCGAGACACCACGTCTTGAAAGGATTTTCAGCAATAAGATTTGAAACCAAAAGACTTCTTAGCTAGCCCTCATTTAACCGAAATAGCACGTTGACCGAAATAGCACATTGACTGAAAATCCCGATTAGGTGAGATGCTACTGTGTAGATGATTGTCTCATTGTCTGCTACTCCGGTTGACTCAAACCTCTGCCATTTTTTAAGAACATGGACAACTAGAGCCCGGCTCTACAGCTCATTTAGGGAACACTCTTTCCACCCTCTCCTGTGGCAGGGGTTACTCTGTGTTCACCAAATCCCTTGTTTTTCCTCCTGGGCACACAGACCGCACTTCCTAGTCTCCTTTGCGGCTGGGTGCAGCCATGTGGTGAGCTCTGGCCAGAGGAAGGTGGTCAGAAGTGTCACACAGCACTTCCCAGCCTGGCTCATGAAACCCTGCACGTGCATCAGCTCTGCTCGCTCTGGGTTCCCCCGTGTGCCAGATACATGAAGAAAATCCAGTGGACAACTCTGCAGGCCTGAGGGATGGGGAACCATTAGAAGGAAGGAGCCTGAATCCCTGAATGACTGCATGGAGCAGAGTGCATGCACATGTGCACACATGCATACACACACACACACACACACACATACACACAGCAGGCCTTTTAGGGACTGTGTCATGAACGGGAAATAAACAATGATTGTGTTACATCACTGAAGTCTGGGGAGTTGTTTGTTATAGCAATTCACTTACCCCAGTGAATACATCACCTTACAGCAAAACCACTCCGCGCGTTGCTATTGGTTGGATGATGGCAGAGAGGCATTTCAGATGAAGCAGAAGATTTAGAGATGATCAGGCTCGGGTTGAAATGCCAGTTCCACCACTTTCCAGCTCTAGGGCTTGAGCAAGTTAACTCTATCTCTAAAGCTCAGTCAACTTTTCTGAAAACTGAGTATAAAAACAGTACCCTTCACGGTGTTGCCACGAAGCTTAAATTAACGTGCATGTTTAAGTACCTAGAGCAGTTCCTGACAAAGGGTACACAACCAACAAACGGCCCTTCCCTTTCTCTTATGAACAAGATCCATCATAGCAACTGCTTTACTCAAAGACAAACTAAACGTCACAATCTGAAAGCAGACAGATAGGTCCCTGAGGTCAACCATCCAGACACTATTCCTTTATCTAGGTGTTGCTCACAATTCCCCAGGTCCTAGAACTGTGCTCATCATCTCATTCACACATCTTGAACCAAAAGATGTCTGACAAACTGAAAGTAAGAGAATCAAATAGAGGATGTATCAGTAAAGACCCTAAATAACCTTTGCTGTGTTTGAGCATGGCTGATGTCAGACCTGTATCCTCAAAACAAAAATCATCCATGACTGAGACTGTGGAATACAGAGCCCTCGTTGGTTCATTCGTTCAGAAATACACACACATCTATTGAGCATCACCAGGCATCCTGGTAGGTGTTGTGGTTATAACAGTGGAAGGAGCCCTCAGCCCCTGGGTGAGATACAGAAGTAAACAGACAAATAAAAATAGTGTAATGAAGGGCTACAACTCCTTTATTCACTCATTCAACAAATACTGCGCATCAAAATGTGCCAGGCACTCCTCTAAGTGGGTTCATCAAACAGAAACAAAAAAATTCCTGCCCTTTTGAGGTTTACATTCCAGATAATGTACAATTTATCAAAGAAATAAGTAAAATATACTCCACATTTCTTTGGAGAAATGGAAAGCCAGCATGTGTAGTAGAGGGTGCCAGCATGGGATGGGGGGGTGCCATTTTAGGGTGGTCAAGGAAGGCCTCACTGAGAGGGTGACATTTAAGCAGAGACCTGAAGGAGGTGGCGGAAGGCGCCATGTTGTCGTCCAAGGAACGAGTGTTCCAGACAGAGACCATACCCAGGGTGAAGCTCCTCAGCGGAAGCTCGCCCGGTGGGCTCGAAGGAGGTGGGCAGCAAGGAGGCCAGTGCAGCCGGAGCGGAGGGAGTGCTTCGGCTTTGGTTATTCAGTCTTGCCCATCATTTTGCACTTGGTGTTGGCCCTGGGGTGTGTCTGCTTCTGTTCTGCAGCAAGAGTATGAGAGCTTCTGGCAAGAGGACATGGGTGTGGAAAGGCAGCGATGGAGGAGGGTGATAAAGTGGATATGAAATAGGCGAAAGACAAGTATTCTCATGTTTGCTACCACAACGACACGCACTATCGCTCCTTCCTTATCCAGAGATAAGAGATTGCAGCCCTGGAGGTCCGCGGGGGCAGGGATGGAAGCTCTTGCCATATAAGTGGTTGCTCGTGGGACACAGCAGAATTAAACAGAGAGAGGCTGCCATGTGGGGACGTGGACGAGGCGGATGAGCATGAAGGGGCCACAGGGCAGGGCCAGGTTCAAACAGCAGCCCCGGTGCTTCTTCCCACTGTTGCCATCACTCCACGCCAATGACACACATCCCCGGGGAGAAGGGTGGACTGAGGAGTCAGCCGTTGTTTCTGTTTTACTTTAAGCCACAAAGCTTCTAGGCAAGGGAGGTCTGGTCCTTTTCATTATTTCACTGATTTAAAGATCCTCATGCTCTGGGCAACTCAAGCGGGGCCGACACAAGGAGCAGCATCACTCCTGACAGTTCCAGCAGAGGCCTCAGCCATCGGGAAGCTGAGCACCCTGGGCTCCCTCGCCCAGCAAACTCAGTTTTCAATACAGTTTTTCACTGTCCAAAGATGGTCAAGTCTGAGCTTTCAATGAGATTTTAAAAAATATAGACTTTATTGATTTTTTTGAATAGATAAAATCTACTTACTGTGCAAAACACCAAAAGTTGCACAGTGAAAACCCCCCTGCTACACCATCCCCCAGGCACCGGTCCCCTGGCCAGACCCAACCCGTGTCCTTAGTTTCTTGCCTATCTGTGGTCCAAAGAGACCACGTAGCGCCATCTCCATCTCCCCTGCCCTTTAGTACGAACAATAGTATCTTGCTCTTTTCACTCAATAAAGCATTATAGGAAGTGTCTCCTTATGCTTCTGTTATGGCTGCATAGCACCCCACGGTATGGGTGAACCATGATTTGTTGAACCAGTCCCCTATTGATGGACATTTGAGTTTTCGTCAACGTTCTGCTATTACAGACAATGAGGTAATGAACAGCCCTACGTGCACAGCATTGTGCACCTGTTTGAGTGTACCTGTGGGATGGAGTTTTGGAAGTGGGGTTTCTCCATGAAACGGCGTGTGCACGCGTGATTTGATAGTGTTAAACTGCCCTCTGCAGAGGCTGTTCTGAGTTACCTTTCTACCAACAGTGTATGAGGGAGCCTCTTTCTCCACATACCCTCACCTTCAGTTTGTTTTCAAACCTTTTCCTCCCTGCCAATGTAATAGGAGAAAATGAAATTTAATTTGACGTATTTGATTTGTTTCATTGCGAGGGCGGTTGTCTCCTTGGGGTAGCCTGGGCCCCTCCAGAGCCATACTGCCCTTCGCCACCCTGCTCTGGACCTGGGAGGCTGACCTCTATGAACGATTGCATCACCTGGGCTCCCTCGCCTCTAGCTTTTAGTTGGGCTTGGCCTGTGGGAGGGATAAGAAGGGAAGCAGAGAAAGGGAGGAGGAGAGATACCCTCCCTGGCCTTGGCCTCCCCGAGTTCTGGTTAGCGTAGGCGCCAAGGGATGCGGTGCTCTGTTGATGGGGAAGCAGCTCAATGGAGACCCCCTTCCGCCATCACAACCCTCACCTGTCTCCAGAGCATCATTCTCTGTTCTTGCCCCTTTAGGCCTCTGGGGCTTAGCACCTTCTTGCTGGTGCCTCTGCACCCCTATAGTCCCCTTAGCCCTGCCCCCACCTCTGTACAGAGTGTCATCACCAAACTCTCTTCAAACACGCCCTTTGAAGGTGCCATCTTTTTCCTGCCTGGTCTCCGATGGATGCAAATATATATGTATATTTTTTAAATTTAACTTGCCAAACTTTTGGGGAGTTTGGTGATGGAAATCAATTGATAATTGCACGTCTCAGAAGGAAAAAACCCTAAAAGAAAAGGGAGCCTAAAGAACTTTCCAGATATTTTCCTGGAACCAAAGACCGTGTCTATTTTCATTGGCCACCTGCTCTCCTGGCAGAGATGGCAATTTGAATTTTCTCCTCGGGAGAGTCCAAAATATTCATGTTTGTCCACCATATTGTCTACTTTTCCTATCAAACCAGCGTGTCCTGCCACCGCCAGACACCACCACCATTCAATAGGAGTGTCACCCTCACCCTCCAGCCCACCCCACTTTGAAGCTATGTGTAGTCACATCAAGTCATGTCAACCACTGCCATCCTCATCAAAAATCTCCAATGACTCTCTACTTCTCTCAAAATGAAGTTTAAATTCTAACTGACAAGGTCACATGCAGGTTAATTCCATAGCTGCTCATTGAGCACCTATTAGGTACTGGGCTCTGAGGAAATAAAGATGAATAAGATGCTTGTCTTCCTTTGCAGTGCTTATGATCTGGGAGTATGGGAGAGATAATAAACTGGTAATTGATATTAGCCATCAGTGAATTAAAAGCCTATTGGATCTATGCAAGATAAAGATAATTAGTGACTCTGAATAAGAGAATTTCACAAACAGAATCAAAAGATCTTTAAAAACACAACAGTGTAGAATATCCTTTAAATGAGGAAATAACTGAATGTGTGATTCACAAGGTACACTGTGTCCAGGAAATACTGATAGAGAGTGAGTGATACTGAGACCTTCCCTGGTCTAGTTCTTAGACTCCAAGAGGAAAGAGATATTTCTTCAGGCACCCCGGAACCACATCAAGACATTGGCAACTGAGAAGTCAGGCCAATAAGGAACGTTCGCAGCCAAAAGATGACTGGGGAAGGTCTGCAGAGTTCTGAGAGAAAGAACACGTGACCCAAGCAGATTATGCCCAGTCAAGCTGTCATGCAAGTATAAAAGCAACAAGGAAATATTTTCAAACATAAAATATATCATGAAATGAAGCACCCCTACTCCTTTTTGAAAATTAAAAAACATAATAAAACGATCCAATGACAGAATGCAGCCAACCAAGAAGCAAACAGTAAAGAACTCATGTGGGACTCAGTGTCAAAGACAGCAGAGCAGGGGCTGGCCCAGTGGCCGAGTGGTTAAGTTTGCTTGCTCCGCTATAGACGGCCCAGTGTTTCATTGGTTCGAATCCTGGGCGGGGACATGGCACTGCTCATCAAACCACGCTGAGGCAGCATCCCACATGCCACAGCTAAAAGGACCCACAACAAAGAATACACAACTATGCACCGGGGGCCTTTGGGGAGGAAAAAAAAGACAGCAGAGCAACGTCTACAAAGTCCTGAAGGAGGGGAGCGATTTTATACCCAGCCGAGTGGTCTTTCAATTATAAAGGCAACAGTCGACCTCAAGCATGCAGGAGCTCAGGGCGAACAACCCAGTGAAGCTATCTTGATAAACACAGCATTCCTGGTAAAACAGAGCCAGGTCCTTCCTCATACTCTGATAGATTAGCAGGGCTCCCTCACAGCCCCCCAGGACCCAGTTCTCACATGTACAAGTTTTCAGATCCTGTGGGCCCCCTCTCCAAGGACACTCGCCTCACCCAAAGCACACATGGAACCTTTCTCTCTCAATGAGGGAGTTGCTCTTTCTTTGAACCTTCCATGGGTACCAACAGTGCTAATGAGCTTCTCTTTCTGCACCACAGAACGTGTCCCACCACTGCCGCCAGGCTTTGGAGGAGGGCCGAGTGAAACCGGGGAGGTAAGCTTCCACCTGCAGACTCAATGGAGGATGAACAGCGACCCCAGCCCCACCTTACACCACCCCTCCAGGGAGATACACTCTCATTTGCAACATCTCTGCATCCCTGTCTCAACATTGCTGCTGCTGGAGGACCTACGTGAGTCCCAGAATTTTACGGTGACACCCATAAGAGGTTTTCTGCTTTGTTCAACTTTTTGGGTTCTCTGTATACCAAGGGTAAGTGCAGGTGGCCAATGTCCAGGCTTGGGGACTTCCCTGACACATCCTATTATGGGAGACTCATACAGGAAGCACTGAGCCCAGCTTGTACGCATTCCAAGGATTGGCCTGCTTTCTTCCTCCCTTCCTCCCCCCGGGATAAACCACCTCGGAGTCGCAGTGCTGACCAACTGTCTTTCTAGCTCCACCTCAGAAAGTTCTCCCTGTCCTTGGAGGGCTTGGGAGAGGACCCAACAGCGGCTTTGGTGGGTATCACTCATTTGTTTATTCAAGACTCAAGCTCAAAAAGCCAGATCCAATCTTCAGAAGCTTATCTTTATGGTTTCCATTTTATTGAATCTCATTCTGCTAATTCCTCATGATTCCACACTTCCTATTAGCCATAATGGGTTCTTTATTGGTTTACCCCTAATAATATGCTAATTGATAGCTCTTATTGCTTTAAAACCCAAGCTTTCCCACTTTGCGAAGCCCAAACAATCGAGCCACTGCTAATAAAGCTCGGATATGGGGAGATTTGTACGATTCCAGACTTGGCAGGGCAGAGGGGTGCTCTTGACCCAGCGACGTCCCGACGGGAAGCTCCTTGGACAGTGTGTAAAGGCATTGCTGCTCATGCCACTGGCGGTGGGCAGGGAAGGTGAGTGGGCAACCTCCATGCAAAGTGTATTGCAGCCTCCAAAGGCCCCTTCCTTTCAGTGACGCCGCAGGACTCACGGCCCCGGCTTGTTGCCAGCACCCTGACGACACACAACACCAGGACAGCATCATGTTCAGCTATTTGTAAACCAAGCAGGAGCCGAGGAAACATCCCGCTCACAAGGAAAACATTGATCTGAAGAGGGTTGGAGTGGGGCTCGAGCCTCCACAAGCGCGGAAGGGCCTTCTTAAACTGACACAATAAATTAGTTCAAAGCTGATGACAGCCCTGCAGATTATCCACCGCCCCACAAAGGAGGGAACGCTCTGGTCCCCTTCACGAAAACGTAGATAAAAATTGTGTTCTTCTCCTCTAATGAGGCAAGCTCAGATATAAGTCAATAGAGCAATTCATTAACAAATCTAATGAAATCCCCCGGGTTGCCGGTGGGTTGGCCATGAAATTCTCCTTGGGCGGCTGGTCCATATGTGAGGGTCAGATTGCGGAGTGGTTTCCTCTGGCCTATTCACTGCCCACATATGGCAGTTAAGGTCACTGATATCAGACACTTTCTCTGTACACAAAACAAAATTTCCATATGGCCCATGGAAATGTCCCGGCCGGCTCCCGGGCAGCTTCCCACGGCTCCCTTTGTGCGGCGCGGGTTAGAAGTGTAAGAGGGTGTGAGGGGTTAGCTCGTCACTCAATTGCTCTGCCTGCTTTGTGCGTCAGTGCAATTTAGGGAAAATCTGCCTCACTTTTTCCCCTGTCTTTCAGGCACAAATGCTCATGTCAGTCTATTAGAACGTGATGGAAGTGCTGATGGCAGCCTCCGCATTTAAATCCTTTTGAAACGACAGTGACCTGCTGAAGGGGGTTCCGAGGGGAAGGGCCTTCTCAAGGCTCTTTCAAATCCACATAAATAAAGGCCTTTCCTGGCTTAAAGTGGCCCCTCAGATTGAGCCCCACAGAGCCCCTAAAAAAAGCCCAACACGATTGTCATGGATATTACATGACAGTAACAAGAACAGGCCAGCAGAGACAAGGCTCCAGGACGCACAAAACTGGAAGGGGCTTTCTTCACGATTTGGGCCTGGGATTGTTGACAGCCCAGTAAATAGGCTGTTTAACCCTTTGAAAGTGAATAAAGAGGGTGTAGACAAATGCTTTCTGATGGAGTTTGTGCATGTAATGGGCAAGAGCATACACACTCTCAGGGACTCTGGGGACTCAGGGGTGGGAGGGGCTGGCTGAGGACAGCAGGCGGCTTCCTCCTTACACAGCAGACAGAAGTCTCCATAGAATTTCGTATGGAATTGGCGGAAGGAGGCAGGGGTCAGGGAGACCAGATCTGGACGTGCAGGTGACCAGGACGTTTGGGACAACAGCAGCAACGGCTGTCATAGTCTCCTGTGGCCCCTGTGGCTTGTCAACGTCTGGTGCTCAGGAAAGTTTTGGGAGTGGTCCCAGAGGCCCTCGCTTCCTCATGCCTCCATAGGATGACAGCAGCAATATCCATAACAACAAGAGCCAACAGGTGGGTTTCCGGCTGTGGCAGAGACCCCTCGAAGCATCCTGCATATGTTATCTCACTTAATTGTCATAACCGCTCTGCAAGGGAGAAGGGATCAACCCCATTTTGCAGATGAGGAAAACTGACACACTTGCAAGAGAGTCACAGCTGGTGAGTGGTGAAACAAGGCCTGGAACATTCTTACCCTCTCTGCTCACTTGCCTCCAGATCCGGTCTCCCCATTGTCTCAAAATAGGGAAATTCCTGTTCAGTTGTCTCTTTGTTTTAATAAATACAGTAATGCAGTCTCAGTCTCCCTCCCTCTCCCTCTCAATTTGATTTTGGGTGAAAATATATTCCTATTGACCTAAGACGCCAAAATAAACAGGAGAATGAGAACTGCCTCCCAGAAATTTAAAATTATGTATATTGCCTCCAATTTCATAAGCTGTGTACGTTCCCACTGAAATGACTCCCCCGTGAGCCACAATTCCTAAGGCTTGGCAGCCATGAAGTTTCCATAAATCCGAATACTACTGTTTCTAACCTCTGACTGTACCTTAACTGGGAAGGGCCTTTTTAATTCATTTAACTCGTTTTAATTGTCTTTGGGGGACGAGGGCTCTCTGGCCGGCTCTGCTGGCAAGGGGAGCTGATTACAGCGCGCAGGCTGCCATTCACCAGGACCCCTCATGAAAATGCATGCCGGGCTCCGGCACCCCTCGGTAATTGTAATATTTCTTCCTTACTGTTTATGTCAGAGAGTCATTACTGGGAAAGGCTGACACATCTGACATGTGTGGCATCGACACACATTAGGTGGTCCTTAGATAATTTTTAGGCAAAGTTTAGTCGGTGTCACAGGCGCCCAGCCCTGCTGTAAGCAGCAGACGTAAAATGAACAACATCTCCTCGTGTTGGCTCCTTGCACATTATAATCAGCCCTAGTTGTGTAGTTCTCTCTCCGCATCTCCCAACTGTAGAGATTTGGGTCTGGGGCCGGGTCACAACCATGTGTGTACCCTCCTCATCACGCCTGGAGCAGGTAGTTTCCATTGTTAGCTATGGTGTCTCCAGCACTATGGCGGGTAATTTACTTGTAGCGTCCCCTTTAACATTGCTACCAAACTGAGGAGGCAAATTCTATTACTGTTTCATACAGAAAAAGATCTGAAGCCCAGAGAGGTTAAGCAACTCGACCAGAATTAAACAGCTCATACGCCTGAATTCAAACCATGATGAGCTGTCCACCGTGATGCTTTGCTTAGTGCGGCATCGGCACAGTAAAACATCAGTCAGAACTTGTCGTCCACGTTTCGGAGGGAGGCTAGGATTCAAGCTGACAGATATTCTGGCACAGATCTTATCCATCTAGGACCTCGGGCTCACTGGTTCCCTCCTCCCCACCACTTGCCCCCTCCGCTGCCCCCACAGTCACTCCTGACGCTCTGGGCTTCCGTTTAAGGCGAGATCAATCCACGTTAAGCAATGTCGCATAATTGCCTGTGTTCCACTACTGAGAAATAAATGAGCGTTTTCCATCACCTGATTTAGTAGCGCTTGCTCTGACTGCAGGAAGAACCAAATTAGTGGCTGGCGAAGGGAAGGAGCATTTTTTTTAATAACTCACACTTTAGCTACGTGATCTCTAAGTTATTACAAATTATAAGGTTAAGACCTCTTAGACGAATCCTAGCTGCTTAAAAATTTAAAACTCCAGGGTAAAGCGGAGAAGTCCTAATGAGCTTCAGGCTACTGAATATCAGAATCCAGGAGGAGAGGGCTTGTTTCCTGTGAGAGAATACAAGCGCAAAGCAGCCGGACTGCACCATGTTGAAGGAAGAACTCTACGGGGGGAGGCAGTGGTCGTGAGATGGGGGTGTGGAGAGGTGAAAAAGGGAATGGGGGTGGCTTAGAACATTCCAGATTATTCTGGCTGGTTCTCCGATGGAAAAACCTGAGATTCCTCCAAATGCTTCCCTGTGTCAACACAGCATTAGGTTTCCCTAGAACATCCTTTCACTCTCTGAAGAGCAGAAAGAAAAGCGTTTCATGAACCGGGGTGCCTTCACACCACAGTTGGAGGGGGTGTGTGTGTGCAAACCTTTCATGAAGAATCGGGATTAAAATCTCTAAGAAAATATAGCAGGCAGAAGCGACATGCAGTATTTATTTTCCCAATGGAAATGTAAACAGTGGCAGGAGAAGATGAAAATATTTAGAGAACAAACTGACCCGACCCAATTAAACACTCCAAGAACTGCCTGCTTCACAGAGAGGGGCAAGAGCTGACGGGCTCCCTGCCTGCGTGATGGCGGGTGTCACCTATACCCAGCTGCCCCTCAAAACCTGAGGTTAAACGCCCCTCCAGCTCATCACCACACACACATCCCAGGGAGCTCACAGCTCACCCAGGCTGATAAGGACCTGATAAAGTTCATACTGCGGTTCAAAGGTTTCGCTGGCATGTGAGATGACAATTCTCGGGTTATTTCTGCTTCCTGCCTTTTGTGGGTCAGAATCACTTTCTCCTCAGCCCAATCTACGACTCTCAGCTCCACTCCCACACTCCTGATTCAGGAACAGCCCACAGGGACACCCCTCACATAGCCCAGAGATTCCCCTCTGACCACCAGGGTCCCAACTGGGGTGGACGATCAATCCCCAGAGGACCTCATTTTAATTAAGGATGCTAAAATGGACCATTTGGAGGGAACTCCTGTTTGCTCAACACAAACCTTCCACTACCCGGCCAGCTTGGGTCTGAGTTCCACATTTAAAATTAAATTATGCTGGGGATAATATTGTCTTGAGCTCACAGTTGCTGACATGGATATTGACAAAGACTTAGCCAGTATTTTAATAAGAAAACAAAACGCAGGAATAGGCGCCAGAGTTTCCAGGCAGATCATTAAGAAGCCGCCTCCAAGGCCGGAGGCTGGCACTGACTGCATCACAGTTCGTCATACAACTTAAACTTCTTTTGACATCTAGTTATGTCGAAATGTGACTGATCACCTAGGGGTTGGAGCTCCTGAGAGGGAAAAGTTCACTGACAGACAGCCGCGCGCGAAGCAGCTCTTAAATGAGAATCAAGAGAAAGTAGCACGCGGGCGTCCTGACACTCGGCAGCTGCTACCTGGACCCGTCTAACTAAGGCAGGCCTGTTCTGGTGAGTTCTATTAGCATCTGCACGCTTCTGTCTCATTATCACACATCTGCCCACCTTTATTCCAGTGACGCCGCCTCTCATCTGACAGCTCAGGCATTGTCAGGGACTGGATATTGTGGGAGCGGGGTACAGCGGGCGCACGGTGTTCGCTTTTATTTTTTAAAGACTGGAGTACGGTTTGACAGTATCATGCGGCGGAGGTAAAAGAGATAATTAACATATTGGGCAGTTCCTAAACAAAGCTGAGTCTCTGATTCGGAGGGAAACCGCCACTCCTTGACTTGGGTTTTTTGTGGGGCTGGGAGATCAAAGCTGTTGCAGACCTCAGCTCTTTGCCCAGTTCCATAGCAGACAGCCAAATGCCAGAGAGGAGCTTAACTTCTGGGCATTTCAAATTAAAAAAAAAAACCTCATGCTTTGATTTTCATCAACTTAGCCATCAACATCCTGACTTTGGGATTTTCTGCAGGACCGTAGCATCTCAGCTGGGTCTGATGCTTCCAAACAGACCTCCTGCTGGCGGAGGAGAGGGTGGGAGTCCCTGCTTGCCCTCAGTTGCCTCCCATCATGGAAACAACAAGCAAATGCAGCTCCATTTGTGTAAAACCATGACCTCACCTGGCAACCTGGACACCAGAAATCTATCCGCTGCACTTGGCCCCCCAGAACCATGGGGGTGAGGCGGGACATGCCAAAATGTCATATACAAGGGTTTTGGGGTTCTGTGCTCATTTCCAGTTGCCAGAGGTGCTGGCTTTCCCGCTTGCCTGCTGGCCTCTTCCTTGGAGAAAAGGAAGGCCCCTCCGTGTTCGGATATCTTGGGTTCTGAAGGGCTTTGAGAGTTCCTGAGTTGAGTCCTAGAAGAAGACCGAGGTCCCCGGCACAGGAAAGATACAGCATAAAACGTGGTCCCTCTGAAGGGAGCGAAAGCCAGCCCTGGGCTTCCCAGACCCTGCTAACACAGAGGAAACAATAGAATTTGGCAGAGAGGACGAAGGATGCCCGTGGAGACTCAGACACCAGAGGACCCCAAATGGGGCCTAAAATGGCCTCCCCGACAAGCCCCGGCCAGCCTAAGAAGCTGGTGTGTGTAGTCGCATTTAGAACCATTTAGGAAACTCCTGGCTTTCCTCCCGGCGCTCATGGCTTTCATCCCTCTGCTATTTCTTTGTTCTCCTGCTCGCTGAGGGTTTGTATGGGTTAATGGAAAAATTACTGCTATTTTGCAACAATGCAATCAAAGTCAGTTCAGCAAACCCTGATAAAGTGAGAATAGCTTATTCAGATTGAGCTGGCAGGCCTGAACTCACAATTGCAAAGTTTGAATACAAAATAAGATATTCCCTTTTTAAAAAAAAGAAGACAGAATCCGTTGTCATTCATGCTAAAAAGGCATTACAGACTGTCGACACTGTACAGAAAAATAGGAGATGTTGACCTTTTTATTATAGACTTTTCTCTACTGTTGCCCTTCTTTCAACTGCACATTGCTCCCCCCGCGCCCCCCGCCCCGCTCTGCACTCACACACACTCTTTTCAGCTGTATGTTATCTCAAATAATTACCCTCGCTTCTGGCTGTCCCTGGTGACTTCTGCTGCTAAAAAAGCTACTCATTGTCGGAGACTGAAGAGGGATTTCAAACCTGCTTCTCGTGGCCGGGCAACGGCTCTTAATTAACCACTCAGGTATTGCGGAAGCTCCCAGCCCAGCCCGCTTCCATATGGCTGGGACATGTCCGCAGTGATAATCACGGGAGGAAATATTGTATCAAAAAAGAGCTCACACAACCGAAAGCTTGTGCAAATTATTTTTAATGATTCTTCTCTGGTGAGTCGGCTTATTTGTTATTTCAAGCTGAGAGAGGAATGTGTTTGTCCTTGACCCACATTCTCACAGCACGCGCCCTTGGTGCCCCCCACCCCAGATCTGATGCCGGACACTGTCATCAAGAGGGTACCCCAAGTAGTGAAGCCCCCCTAGACGGCCTAGAAAGCTTTTCCCCCCTATGATTTCCATAAGCTTTTGTTTCTATTGGGCGCCTCGCTCTTCTCAAACACATGTAAGTACACACACACCGAATTCACAGAATTTCCAACAAGCAAGTGATTTTAAATAACTCAAGGAGTAGCTGTTTGGTGGTACTTCCCATCTTCATGCCTCTTGTATTTCTTGCTTTAAATAACCCCGGGGGGAGGGGGCGGCAGGGGGCGGAGGGCTGGCTGCTGGTGAAGGTGGTGAAGTTTATAAATCTAATTAAAAATGAAGTTGCATTTACATTTTAAAACCACCCATCCACCAGCGTACTGTGTCACTAGACATTATGTACGATTTTACTTTGCGACAGAAATCATTACATTTAAAAATTCATTACAGCAAGGTTAGTTAGACACATGATGGATGCAGCTTTAATCCTGCCATATATTATTACAGTTAAAATGTAAATGATGAAAAATATTTTGTGCTTATCAGCATTTATGTAGAAATGTGTTTTACAGTGATATATGGTGTTATATTTCTATTATTGTGATGAAAAGAAAGCAGTACAAAAAGATGAAGTGTTTATTAAAACATGGTTACTTGTGATAACATATTCCTGTTGTACATGACTTTAAACATACTCGCTGAGGGCATTTGTCCAAAACAACTGTGAAAATGTATTTGCTGTGTGAATCGGGCTAAGTTTTTTCTTCTGATTACAGGTCTTTTTAATAGACTAATATTAATTCAAGATCCTGTAGAACGCCGTGAAGTTGGCAGCTCTGTTTCCTTTCTGACGTGGCTAAAAATGCTCGTGTGTGTGTGTGTGTGTGTGTGAGTGTGCGTGAGTGTATAGAGATACAGTCTATAGCTATAAAAAGAAGGCTTGCGTGTTTATTTTGTACAATCATTCAGGGGAAAACGGGCCGCCCAATTGAGTGATGTTTCCAAAGTGATGTCACCAAGGGCACAATAAAATCTTATTAGAGTTGTAATTAACCTAATGGAAAAGTAATATCAAATGTCACTTTCCAATCAGGTAAGCAGAAAAAAAAAATGAAAAGGCCACATTGGCTCCATTTGTGGTTCCATCAGGGCACAGGCATATTTCAGTTGGGACCATGGAAGATCCGATGAGGCTGGAGAATGCAGACCTCAGATGCGGTGCCGGACGGGAAAGTCGCCTCTGAACTCTCCCTTTGCCAAGTTCGCTCACAATGTGGTTCCTGCCTCCTGCTCCCCTCCTCTTTTTTCAGCAGCTCCAGAACAATGGTACATCCAACTACAAAATGAAATAGAACACAAAAAGAAAATAAACCCTCATCAGCAACCAAAAAAAGAGAAAATTTATGACTACACACTATTTAAAGAAAAGGAACAAATGACAATGACGAAAAGCCTTCCTACAGACATTCTCTGCTGTATCTTTCATCATTTAGGACAAAGTACTTAATATGTCACCCAAGTGTCCTAGCGTCCTTTCCCCCAGAACCTTTAGAGTTAGAATATTACAATAATATTACCCAGGTACTGAGGAATCATATCCATTAAAGGTCCAGGGTACCAGGTTCGGTATATAAATTGGACCTCTTCCTCCTATCTCCGGCTGATGACACATCTTGTAATAGACCTGGAATTGACCAGACTTGGAAATCAGTCCCACCTTCTGTTTCTTTCATTCAGTGTCCCAAGTGTCCCCGGGGTGAGGTGGCATGGATTTAATACAAATTTCCATCAGGGCCCCTCTTTTTCTTCTTCTTCTAGCATCTGCTTGTAGGAGGATGTCGTTGTATACATCAGCACTGTAAAGTTTCGCACCGTTCGGGCTGCCTTTGGCACAGGAAGCGAGGACCGGGTGAGCCAAGGATAATAAGGCCTCAGTATTTCCGATCCCAGCCTCTCTCCCGCTCTGCTCCTCAGCTGCCCGCGGTTGTTATCTTTAGGAAGTCCAAGGAGGGGAGAGGAACGCTTCTCTGGCTCCCATCCGCGTTATAGACGTGAGGCTCCTCCCCGTACACCTTGGGGACATTGTCACAGAGGGGTCACATCCGCTCAGATTCCATAGTGACTGAACAGCCCGTGACCTACACTGTCCTCCACCTCCTTTTGTCTGCGGCATAACACCCGACTCAGCCGATTTTCTTCAAAGCACAGGTTGTAGGATTTGTAAGAATGTTGTCCCACTCCATTAGGAAGGGGAAAGCCCGCACCCTCTCCAAGGCATGGTCTCTCTCTTCCTTTTTTTTTTTTCTTTTAAATTTTGGTCTTTTATTTTAAAGAAACTCACACACACGTGCATGCATGTGCACACATATACGCACACTTTCTCAAGGAAACAGGGAGTCTCAAAACAACTTGCCCAAAGCACACCCCTTCAGTCCATTTTCCCGCCTCAAGAATTTCCCCAGGCCAAGATCCCAGAAGCTGCGGACTGACCTGAGGTTGCCCTGTTAAATGTATTTATTTCTTGGAGCTGAAGAATATTCGCTGAAAGCTGGATTATCACATAGTGGGCCACCAGCAGCTGTTGAAAACCAGGGCATAAACGCTTGTTTGTGTCTTTAATGGCTCACTTAATGATGGAGCAAGTATGTTATTCATAATAAAATGCCGAGGAATAATCTTAATACCCCAATGCATGGCGCTAGAGAATTAAGAAACATCTGCTGTGTCATAAAAGAACATTTTATTTGGGGTCTACATTAAAAACATGATTCCACGGAGTTCTGCTGATTTATACTGTACACAACAAATTATGATGTCTTGAAGTAATTATACTTTACAATTAAACCTACAAGGGCCATGCTTAGAAGAAAAAAAAATCCTGCCCAGTCTTCATCCTTCTAGATCATTTAAGCACATACTGTGGGCTTTCCTCAATATATTTCACCAAAGCACTGTTTAAAATCTCTCTTGACGTCTGTGCCTCTCTCAGAAGATAACCAAGCTGAACGGTGCTCCTGAAATTACCATTGCAGAATAAAATGGCTATTTGGATTCAAGGGGAAAAGTGTAAAAATAAGTCTTTTCTGCCTGTCTCTTATCTGACTCTAACGCTGTTGTTTATTTTAATACTACTTGAGAGAGAAATATTCAGAACCTGGGACTGGTTAGGGATGGAGAGGATGACTCCAGCCTCACCAGCTTAGTGTGTGTGTGTGTGTGTGGTGGGGGCAGGGAGGTATGCCCCCAGAGGGAGGCTGGGATAGAGTGGCCCTAGAGATGTCCCTGAAAAGGGGAAGGTACTGAAGGGACAGGGTGTGGCCAGCCCAATCCCAGCCATCACCCCCGCTACTCCAGATGGCGTCTGTCTCCAACACACCCGCTATCACACCAGGAAGCCATGTGTCACCACCTCCATGCCCAACACCACTCATGAGTCCAGGGACATGTCTATTGCTTCCTGGAGCTGGGTTCTCAGAAAGGCACATGAAGCAAGAGGAAAGATGAGTTATTTTAAAAGCTGGCTGCAGGGCAAGCTGGTTGTCCAAGGGCAGTGGCTCTTGACCCAGGCTGCTCTGGGGAAAGACTTGGGTGATGGAAAGAATACCTGTGCCAGACTCTACCCCAGGGATTCTGGTTTCATTAGTCTGAAGTGCCCTTTCCCCCAACACACACATACACACACACACACACACACATTAGTAATTTTTTAAAAGCTCCCTAGATGATTCTCAGGGTCAAAAACTACTGCTTTAAAGAGATTAGATTTTTTTTAAAAGATGGGTAGCACTTTTGTCCTGAAATACCTCCATGAGCTTTTTTGGTTTCAGAAAGTAAGCCTGCCTGTTGTTGGTGGGGGTGTGAAATGTTAAATGGTCCTATCACTTTGGAAAACTGTGTAGCGGTTCCTTAAGAATTAAACGTAGAATTACCATATGATCCAGTAGTTCTACTTCTGGGTATGTACCCCAAACAACTGAAAACAGGGTCCCGAGAAGGCATTTATACACCCACGTTCATAGCAGCGTTATTCATGATGGCCGAAAGTTGAAAGCAGCCCAGTGCCTATGGATGAGCAGATAAACAAAACGTGGTATACACAAACAATGGAATATTATTCAGCCTTAGAAAGGAAGGAAATGCTGCCACATGCTGTGGCATGGATGAAACTGGAGGACACTATGTGAGTGAAAAAAGCCAGTCACGGAAGGACAAATACTGTGTGATAGCACATAGATGAGGCTCCTAGAGCAGCGAAATTCATAGAGACAGAAAGCAGAACGGTGGTTTCCAGGGCCTGAGGGGGAGAGGGAAGGGAGAGTCAGTGTTTAATGGGGACAGAGTTTCCTTTTGGGGAGATGGAAAAGTTACAGAGATGGGTGGTGTGGTGGCTGCACAACAATGCGAATGTACTTATTGTCACTGAACTGTAGACCTAAAAAGTGGCTAAGATGGTAAATTTGGTTATGTTTATTTTACCACAGTTCTTAAAAATTTTAACGGTGAGGCTGCCTGGGCTGCTCTAGAGAGAATCAACGATGCTGCATAGTGAAGGACCGCAAGTGACGCAAACTGTGTCTCTGCAAAGGCCAGTCAGTGAGTCTTTGAGCCTTCGCCAAACAGCCAGTCTCCGCTGCAGATTCGGAGCCCACCGCAGAGGCGCCAAGGCAGCTGAGGACGACATGGAAAGGAATGAGCAGAGCTGGATTCCAATAAGACTTTAGTGATGGACACCAAAATCTGAGTCTCACAGCATTTTCACAAGTCACAAAATACTATTCTTTTGTGATTTTTCAGTCATTTAAAAACTGTCCTTGGCTTGGCAGGCCATACAGAAATAGGCCACGGTCTGGAATTGCCCACAGGCCATCATTTGCTGACCACTGGCCTAGAGTTGACTCCCATAGTGGAGTCTTTCCATCCAGGTCACCCAAGCCAAGTCCCAGGGTCACTCAGAACTGCTCTCCAAGGGTTAACTGTACCACAGTGTGCACATGCCCAGGCTAGGTGTGGGGAGTGTGGACAGAGACCGGGTGCGTGGGTCCACACACGTGAGCAAGAGGCCCCTCCCAGGGAGCAAGCTGCAGGACTAACTCTGAGGAGCCGAGAATTCTAAATTCCAAGCGGGCCTTCAGATGGTTGCAAAGTTCCATTTGTCAAGGTAGATGGATAGAATGTTTTCAATATTTTTTTATTTAAAACTTTTAAATACTTAGACTTCCGGTAAGTGGGCCTCCATTGGTGTCCCAGAACGTCCAAATGTTAAGAGTGGGCCTGCCTCCTGCTATTCTGAAACGTGCAGTAGGGTTTGCTTCTCACGGCGGATGGGGTGATGGCACTTTGGAGGGTGACGGGAACAGTGCTGAGCCGGGAGAAGGACGAAGGACGCAACAGCAGATGGCCGAGAGAGGCTCCAGCGAGGCACGTGACTTCAGAGTGAGAGAAACAGGGCGCCATCGTCAGGAGTCCTCAGACCTCTCGGTGAGAGCCCGGCCTTTTCTCAGTGGTGGATGCTCAAGCCTTTTTATCTGGATACTGAAGAAAAGGGACTGTTGAAGGATTGGGGCACCCCAAGGGCCACAGGGGGATTCTCATTCTCAGCATGCCCCATCTGAGGCTCCCCTGTCTGCAGCGCACCAGGCAGCCAGTCTGGTGTAGACACAATCAGAGGCTTCACTCCCCTGCCCCCAGCACCAGCACGGACCTCTCCCTGGGCCAGTTCCATCGTTTTCTGCCTAGCTCATCTTTTAATTCTTTAAGTGCAATTAAAGCTTCTGTCCAACCACCTGCCGTTGCCCAGATGGAAGCTGGCAACCAAGAGGGAAGAGGCTTCAGTAAAATTGCTCCAGAGATGGGTCGCGGCTGCACAGCCTGAGGTAATGTAGGGACCAGACGCACCCTTTCCCGATTTCGGGGCAATAAAAGCCCCTCCCAGAACCTGGTTCCAGTTCTCACACTGTTTGTCCTACCCGCCAGGAAATGGACAGGAGGGAAAATTTCATGACAAATAAAATGGTGATGAATTCATGAAAACATTTTTATAATATATACGTATTTGGTGAGTCCTTGCACCATCTGAGCATTAATCTGCCGGGAAGCATTTCCTAGAGGGATGGATTCTCTAAGGCAGGAGTGGAAACATCCCAGCGGCCCCCTTGGTCATCCTGCCACCAGGGCCAGAATGGGGCCATGATGGGATGGGGCCAAGCAGGCCACTGGACGGGTGGCCTTCATACATGCTCATGGAGGAGCATCCACATTCCATCTAAATATTCTGCAGGCATCTGATGGGTTTAATAAAAAACAAAAGGAATCAAGCAGACAGACAAACCTTCCCTGACACTCACCCAAAATATACCTCTAACCTGCCCTCGAGGCTGCTGCAACCTGGTACCCACCCTGCATTTCCAGCCTCATCCCCCAGGACGTCACCACACTCTCTCCTCCAGCTAGATTCATTCACTCCCAGTTTCCCAAGCCAGCCTGGTGTTTTCCAGGCTCCATCCTTTTGTTTACACTGTTCCAAAGACTTAGAATTCTTCTTATTTTCAACTTCACCTTTCAGACCGTTTAGGACCCAGCTCAAACACTTGCTTCTCCATCAAGCTAGGATTTTCTCTTCTTCCTTTGTTCGAAGCTCAGATTCAGCACTTTACCGTCTGCCTCGGGTCTTGAAGCTCAGCCAGACAGTCATTCTCCCTGTATGACCTTGGGGACTTGCACGACCTCTTGGAATCTTAGTTTCCTCTTCTGTGAAATAGGAATGTTAATAGACGTGCTAACATCATATGGCTGGTTGTCTGAGGATGCAGTGAGAGGATGCAGCATGCCTGGCTCAGTCAGTGGCCACCATCGTTAGGAGAGTCATATGGGTACCCAGCAGGAATCCTTTGAGACCGCAGGTAACTTCCGGGTCAGGACTGAGCCCCTAAAGCACCGTGAGGGTGAGTCACACTGACGGACCCTTAATGAGCAGTTCCTCCCTTGAATGCCACCTTACCTTCTTGAATGAGGCTTCCCAGATTATAAAGCACCAGCCTTCCGCTTAAATGACTCCTCTTGCTCCCCAAGAAAGGGCTCTGCCCTGCTGCCTTCCTGTCCCTCTCCTGTCTTCTCACTCCTGCACTCCAGGTCAGCGTTCCCCAAATCCAGTTATTCTCACACCTCTGCTATGGCTTTTGACAGGCCCCAGTGCATTAGTTGGGTTTAAATTTGTCTGTATTCAACAGCCCCAAAGTAACAATGGTTTTTAAAAAAATACAACGAATGTCTACAGCATTTCCAGGAGTCTGGAAGTCATCAATCCAGGGCATGGCACAGTAATAAAAACCCAGGCCCCCTCTACGTTGTTCCTCTGCCCTGTGTAGCCCATTCCAAAACCATCATGGCTCCTGGAGCTCCAGCAGGAAGTAGGAGGTACCAAAAACAGGGCCACTTCCTTTAAGGACACATCTCAGAAATTGGATATACTACTTCTGCTTGCAATCGGTTGGCCAGAATTTAGTCACATGGCCATATTTAGCTGCAAGGGACTTTATTCTAGGTGGACAAATGTCCAGTGAAAAACTGGGGCTCTCTTTCAGAAGAAGAAAGAGATAGGGATGGTTGAGGACAATGAGAAGTTTCTACACTATTTTGAAATACCTATGCTGTTATTTCTCTTACTTTAAGCCTAGTATAAGTTTATCAAAGTAATATAGGCACGTAATTGAAATAGTCAAATAATGGTAAAAGGTCTATAATGAAAACATTTTTTGCTATTTACCCCATTCCACCTCTCCAGAAGCATCACTTTTAATTCTTTTGGGGGTTTCTTCAGGTGTTAACCTCCGCATTTCTAACAGATAATATGATGATACTGCTATCTCTTGATTCATTAATTTTAGGCTTTTTATACTGCCTTTCTACTTTGGTAAAAAAGGATTTGGCTTTCTTTCTCTCAAACACACACATGCCCCTGCCCTGCCCTCTCTCCCTCAGATCTTCTCAACAGGATCATATAAAATTTCCCAGGTAAAGCAGTATCCAATGTTTTCATTATTATTACTGTTATTATTTTGTGTGTGTCTGTGTGAGGAAGACTGTCGCTGAGCTAACATCTGTGCCAATCTTTGCCTATTTTTTGTATGTGGGCCACTGCCACAGCGTGGCTCAGTGAGTGGTATATAGGTCTGCACCAGGATCCGAACCGTCAAACCCCAAGCCACTTAAGCAGAGTGTGCGAATCCAACCACTAAGCCACAGGACTGACCCCCAATGTCTTCATTATTTTGACAATACCAATATCCTTCACTGTTAAGTCTAGCAGAGTGTCATAATTACGCTTCTCTTTTGGAAAATGTATCTTTTCTTAGAACGTCTGTTTCACTCTTTCATTTTCTTAGTTTTTTAAAAAATTTCTATTTAAATTTCTTCCCATTTCCTCCAATAGCTTCTTAATAGAATCATCCATGTGTGAATATATCAGATCATCTGTTGGTTTAATTTTTTTCTCCTGGAGACCCTCCTCCTGGACCCCTCTGTCCCCCTGCTCCCCTCTGGACCACTTGCCCTTTAGGACTGATGTACGGCTGTTAATATTACCTTATCCTGGAATTCTCTTTGCTTTTTTCAAGTGTTAGATTTGTTTCCTGGATCCAGAATTTCCTTCTTTGATGAAGCACACCCTCTAATCACTTCCTGGGGAAGGGTCCCTGGGAGGTAAGTGTTCTGTCTGTGAGACGTCTTGATTCTACCCCAACACTTGATATTTTGGCTGGATATAAAATTCTAGGTTGTAAATGCATCATCACTCAGTGTGTTAAAGACTGTAGCTTCTCTCTCCCAGTGTTAACAATCCAATTCTGTCATTCCTCCCAGTCCTTTCTGTGTGACATGATGTCTTGTTTTCTCTCAAAAAGTTTTTGGGTCCTCTGTCTTTGGTGTTCTGGAATACCATGCTGACAAGCCTTAGGGGAGCCTCTTAAAATTCACTGTGCTCAACTCTGAGTGGGTCTTCTCAACCCACATGAGAAAACTCTTGTCCTTCAGTTCTGGAATTCGTCCTTATGTTATTTCCGGATAAATTTCATTCCTCCATTTTATGTTTTCCCTATTCTTTCTTTCTAGAAGGTTGGCTAGTCAGACATCAGACTTCACAGCCAGATCTTATAACTTTTAAAATATTTTCTTTCTATCTTTTAGTCTTTTTGTTTATTTACTGAGGTAATTTCTTCAACCATACCTCTAATCCTTAAATTTCATTTATTATTTCTTCAACCCTACTTTGAGTTCATAGAGTTCTTTCTTGTTTGTTCTTTGATTGAAACTTAAAAGCAATAGTAACCTGCTCTTGCTCCATGCATGCAAGACATTTTCATCTCTCTGTGAATATTAATTATAATATTGTGGCATTTTCTCTTATTCCTTGCATTATCTCTATTTCAAAATTTCTTCACTTCTGATTTCTTGTTTGGTCTCTGTCTTTCTTAGTGGAGGTTTTCTTTTAAAATCGGTGAATCCTTTGCAGCCAGTTTATACTTAGGAATGCAACACCCTCAAAATAATTGACTGGAGGTTCCATTTACCTGAGAGACCTTGTTGACTGATGGGTAATCAGATGGAAAAACAGCTTTTTAGTGTGTTCCTTAGTATTTTCTCTGATTCCAGGTTCTCCAGAAAGGGATTGTCCACCTCTTCACCTCCAACTTATGGGTTATCAGCCCAATGGTGCATTCTGGGAGCTAGGCAAAGAAAGTGCATGGCAGGTGGGAGCCCACTGTTCGGGCACAAAGGCTTTCACTTAATCCACATATTTTTACTGCAGCACCTCATCTTCATTCTAACTTGGTTCTCTCTTCTCCATCAACTTCTCTATCTGCTTTCCATTTTAACATATTATGGTTAGGCATCACAGATGGCTTCTAGCTTCAGTAGAGGTGGAGACTACTTGGTTTCTCATTCCGCTCGATATTTGGAAGTGATTCTTAAAAAGAGAAGGGAGAAGAAAAACACTCTGTCATCCTAATTCTGGAAAGTCCTATGATATTGTTTAATTTGTCTTTAAATTGTTTAATATTTGTCTTTAAATTTGATTCATTCTTTTCACTTAACTAGGTTCTTTCAAAAAGGGAATTGTATACCACTACTGCAAAATGGTAAACTGGAAAGAAACTATGAAAATAAAGAGAGAACAAATGAAATAACACTATCAATTCTAGCCAGCTATTATTGCTTGCTCAAGATTCGGGGCTTGAGGTCTGCTCTCTCTTTGTTAAAAAGACAGGCTAGCAAGTATTCTAAAGATGTTACTAACAGAAAGACATGCCAATTAGAAAGACATATTAATACCAAATGGTAACCAAACAGACCAGAAAAATACTCTGAAATGGGAATAACTGACCCAACCTGTAATTCAAGGTTGTCCCTTGAACATCACCTCCCTGTACCCCTTACCACCTCCCAGCAGATCTTTGCATAACTGGCTTCTTGTCGTTGTTCAGGTTTCAGCTCAAACTTCTTCTCGGAGTCTTCCCTGACCACTCCCACTAACGTAAACTCTGGTCTTATCTCACTACTCTGCTTTATTTAATTCATTAGCACTTACTTCATTTCAAATGACTCTGTTTACTTGTTCATATTCCATCCCTTCCACACCCTTGCTGGAATGTAAGTTTCACAAGAGCAGAGACTCTGTCTGTTCCATTCACCCAATATATCCATTCCTAAAATAAAGATTGACACATAGTAGATGCTCAATAAACATCAGTGAATGAACGAATGCATGAATGAAAAGAATAAGAATTAATTTGCTATCAGTTTCAGCCTCTTGCATATTCCCAGCCTCCAGCAGTCTTATTCTCTCTCTCTCTGCTTCTCTCTTCTCTTCTCTCAGCCTTCCCCTCTGTCCTCAGGTTTCAACCATTAGGCTCACTCCCACGTGATGGGAAGAAAAGGAATTCTTAAATGGTGGCTGAAATCGAGCTGAAATGTACTGACAGCCCTCACACCACAGCGCAACATCCCTCATGAGGGCGGGCATCTCACAATGGCAGATGCTGGTCAATTAGGCAGAAATACTTTCATCTTAAAAAAGAGAGAAAAAAGGGATTTAAAGACCCAAAGGTATTTTTGGCTGACATAAGGTGTAATTAATTTCTTCACGAGACAAAATGGACAGAAAATGAACGCCATTAAGACCTGAGCTTTTATGCTGCCAAACCAACAAATTGATTCAGGGAAAACAGCAAACTGTGTCAGCTTTATTTTTCCCTCAGTTTTTATTTTATTTAAATGGTATTAACAGTGAAAAGTAGACAGAGAGTTTACATAAAATCTTTGATTTCCATTAGTCTTATAAAATGGGACGATCTAGCTGCATTGGGCCAGCATTCCCAGATGCAATCATCATGGGAGCTGCGTAGCATCCACCCCTTTGGGTGGGGCCTGGATCTCCAGTTAGTCGCCATCTTCACTGGCCTGCATCGTGCATTATGCTGGCCCTCACAAGCACTTGAGTTTGTGAGCCCTGAAGATGGAACCACTTAAGTTCCATCTCCTTCCATCTCCTAGGTCTTACTCCTCTCTGCATCACCTACAAGACTGAGCTGAGTACCAGGCACACAGCAGGTGCTCAATAAATAACTACAAAATAGTTGGATAAAGTTCCTTGTATTTTCCCACTTTGTAACTAATCTATTGCCTTTTATACATTGGGACTTTTAGGAAAATTTCAAGTTTCTCAGCATAAGGGGTTCTCCTTAATCAATAAGACATTTCCCTAAACTTGTTTACAGACAACATCTTCTTCAAGAAATGAAATAGTTATTATTAAAAAAGAAATTTAAACAATTACTCTATTTCCATCACCAGACTGGCCAACGCTTCACTGCATAGGATGGCATTTCCACAGCAGAAAGAACTTCCTTTCCTCCATGATGAACAAACATGCGATCTTCTTTAAAATAAGGTATGTGTCTGTGCTCACCCATAAACCAAATCCCCAGATCACGCTGCGCCTGGATCAGAGGCTCTCCCAGGTAATGAAGAGAGAGGCCCAACAATGGCGTTTCCGCGGTGACCGCAGGTGGCTCTGGGTTCTGTGTGTGCTCTCTCCACACCGGCCAATGCCTCTCTGAATGAGCGAGTAAAGGTCGTCCAGACTTGAAGAGGTGGGTGAGGAGGAAGGCCAGCGGGCGACTGCAGGACTTTTTGAACAGTAGCCCGTGAGAAAGCAAGCACCGTGAGAAAGCAAGCACCGTCTTTCTCCAGTAGAATATGTTCCAGCGATCGAGATAGTGTGCAAATTTATTTCAGGTAAGAACACTGACTTGGCAAACAGCAGGGAGGGTCAGAGTTCTGTCTTTAGCTAAGCGCCTCCTTATGGAGGTGAATTTGCTCACTGTTTGCCTGACTATTGAGCTGGCATCAGGGGGCAGGGGCTTGCGTCTACCTTGCGATTGTAGTATGTGGAATAAGGCATAACAATTAAACCAGTGATAGCCGAGAAAGTTTTCTGCGTGATTGACTCTTTTATATATAAATGAGTCAGTTCAAAGTAATTCAACAACGGTCTCCCTCACTCATTTGCCTTTTTGAGTGGGAGAGAAAAGGATGTGGTTATGATATACCAGGAATTGCACATAACCCAAAGCCCAACTTATCTATGCCAAAAAATGTACTAAGTAATCGTTCCCAATGTACTATTATTAGTCTTGATCTGTTCCAGTACTATGAGATTCACTTCCCTGCCAAATTTTTTAAGGTTAGTCAAAACCCAGGTTCAGCCATGAGAGCATGACATGCACGTATATCTTACCAGAAAACAAAACGTTTAAAACCACTGTTCTGTTTCATGGTGGCACAGTATTTGCCAGTCATCATTTTTGACATTATCCATTTTGTTATGTCCCTAGGTAAGAATCCATGCCATAAAATTCCTCCAAGAGTTTAGGGCCAGGAAAAACGTTTCTCTCCTGATACGGCTCTTTTTGATCAGATCAGGAGATATACTACAAGTTCATCTTCTTGGCTTTTTTACTTTGTCTGCCAGTAAGCTTGGAGTTTCAAATTTAATATCACCTTATAGTTGACTGTACGGAATGGACTCTAAATCATGAGCCCAAACATCTGGCTTCTAGCCCTGGTTCTATCACTTACAAGTTGCATGTGCCTTGAAAAATTTACTTAACCTATCTGAGCCTCAGTTTCCCTATCTGTCAAATGATTGTAATAACATGTCCCAACACAGGGTTTGACAGACATTCTAGGCTGCTCCTTCACTTTTTGTCCTGATAGCAGAAGGCTGTTTGGGTTCCCAATGGCAATGTGCTTAGGAAACGTGGACCCAACTCTAGCGAATGAGTCATCATTGGTCAAAGCCAAATATGATAATCCCATTCTCCATTGCCTGTGATTGCTTTAGAGATGAATGTGTGACCCAGTTATGGTAAATGAGTTATAATGAGAAGTCTGCAGAGAAGCCCGGGAAAAGACTTCCTCCGTGAGATGTGAGTAAGGAGAAAATCAACCTCGTCCCATGCCCCCAAGCCTTCCTTCTTTTGGGTAAGATTTTTAAGAAAGGGGATGTGAAAGCTGGAGCTGGGGCAGCCATCTTGGAGCCATAAGGGAAAGCCAAAAGATTTGCAGGGAAAGCAACCCTGAAATCAAGGAACTGCTAAACACCCACCCCTGGAAACCTCTGGGCTTCTTGCTATGCAGGACAACAAATGTCCTAAACTTTCAGGGCCAGCCCGGTGGTGTAGTGGTTAAATTCATGTGCTCCACTTTAGCAGCCCAGGGTTTGCCAGTTGGGATCCTGGGTGTGGACCTATGCACTACTCATCAGGCCATGCTTAGGCAGCGTCCCACATACGAAATAGAGGAAGACTGGCACAGCTGTTAGGTCAGTGACAATCTTCCTCAAGCAAAAAGAGGAAGATTGGCAACAGATGTTAGCTCAGGGCCAATCTTCCTCACCAAAACCAAAAAAGTCCTAAACTTTTAAGCCATCAATAGTTGAGCAATCCACTTCTTGCTATCGAAAGTATCTTAACTGTTAGATACTCTGGATAACTGTACATCGAAACACTTTGAAAAACTATAAAACACTATGCTAATTATTATGTTTATTCCCAGTCCATCTATTTCTCCTTTTGTTTCAAAGCTTCTTGACCCCTAACTTTTTATCTCTATTTTTCCTACACAGTTTTAAGTGATTTTATGAAGATGAGCTCTAGCAGTTATTATAATTGCTGTTGTGTTGCTGTCGGTGTTATATAGCATAGCTACTATGCATTGACTATTTACTATGAGCTTAGTATTGTGCTAACTGCTTTATGTACACTGTCTCATTCAATCAACACAAGAACCCTATGAGGGAGACATTATAATTATCTCCACTTGTAGATGAGTAAACTGAAGCTCAGAGAGGTGCAGGAACTTGCCCAAGGTCACACAACCAGCAAGCAGCAAAGCTCCAGTCTGAATGGCATTAGCATTGTACACTCAACCGAATTCCCAAATACCACTCACTTGGGAAGTGTAAATGACCGATCAATCTATCAGTAAGGAACATATATATTGGCCCCAAGCCTTTTCTGGATCCCAAACCTAAGTGTGCTTTGCCCTGGGACTTTAAGAAGCCTCAGCCTGTCCACGTTTGTACTTTCGCCGTGTCAAACACTAGAAATCCTTACCACAGTCTTTCCACCGTTAAAACTCGACTGCTGACTGAGCAAGTCAGGTCGAACTATGAGACAGGAAGGGAGAAAGCCAGACTTCTTCAACAGGACAAAGAAAAAAAGAGGAAAAAAGGCAAATCCAGTTCGCCTTTTCCTCACAAGCCCCAAACATTACAATACGGATCTCAGAAATGGTTACAGTCAGCTAGCACTGAACAAAATTCGCACTCGGCCCACGTCACAATGGTTGTTCTTGTGCACAGCGGAGGATCCAGCCCGGTGTAGAGGGTTGTTGAGAAACATCAATTAGCTCAAATACCTACTGACTTGCCAAGAAACCCTTCTCATAAGCAGGATGACACGGGCGTGCTCAGGAAGGCGCTGAGAGAGGTCTTCCACCAGGCTCATCGCATTGAGAAATCCCTCCCCAAAGAAACGCTCACTCTTCTGCGTGTCAGACGCCATTTCAACAGAAGAAAAGGCAAAAGTGGGAACCACATTGAGCGATTTTGAAGTTGTCTGCTGCACCAAGATCAAGTTCTCTTCTTAAAAGATGCTGTCACTCAGTTTGTCAACAATTGTCCTCAAGCTGAATCACCAGCCTCGAAGAAATGTGAAGACGGAGACAGGGGCAGGGGTAGGTGGGGCGTGGAGATTCAGAAGTTCCAAGCAGAGGCGATGGGGAGTCTCCCGTGTCTAAAACTAACGTCAGGCAGAGGCCAACTCAGGCCCGAAGCGCTCACTGGTCAAGTGTCAAAGGAGCTTAAAAGCAGAAAGGAGACCAGTGGCCTCTTGAAACAGGGCTGAGGAGAGTGTGGCCAGGAGCTTGTACTGATGACATAATGAAGCCTTCCCAGACTGCAAGGGAGACAAGCGGGTTGCCCACAGGGGAGAAGTGCCAGTAGCTGCCCTTGTCCCAGGCAATAGTGCTGGCATGCGGGGTCTTCTCCAAAATGGTTTGTACAATCCAGAATGCTGGCAGAACCTTGTGCGGGGCCTGGGAAAGTAAGATGGCTCTGGACAGCTTGAAGGGAAACACTCTTAAATGTGTCCCAAAGTAGCACTGTCCCCCTGTTTTCTCTTACCAGGGATCTGTTTGTCCAGCCAACATCATTTTGTGAACAGGTCCTTCTTAGTTTGAGATGACAAGCCCCTGTCCTGGTCCCCTGGTGCACCCAGCCTTTTGTGCAAGGCCCACACCAATCCTTTGCATTTCTGCCACATCCAAGAACTGGAAGAGGATGGTCTGGCAGGGCCACCTTCCACCCAGGTTGGCCATTCGATGCCCTGGTTGTGAGGGACATCACAGGGCACCGTGGGGCACCAGGACCCAGAGTGTTCCAAGTCGCTTCCGTTCCCCCCATTCGGGTTGGGCGAAGGAGCTCCTGTGAGTAATTCACAGAGTGCCTATACTCCGAGGTGTTGCACAATCCCATTACCATTAATTTTTGCATATTTAACCACAGTTTTTAATTAGATGGTATTTTATTATTCATGCACATAATTTGAGTCCAAGTCAGGCTGCTCTCTTGGAGGAAAGAAAAAAAAAGGTCGGGGGGGGGGGTATTCTTCTGAATTGAACGTCGGTGTTGGCGTTCCTTCTCAACTGGCGAGCAAGCACAGCAGACTGTGAGTCTGTAATGGTTCTCTTTTAATTTTGCTAATAGCTATCATGTTATGTACCTTTATAAATTTGTTAAATCCGGAGTGCTGGGAGCTGTCTCTGTATGCGGTAACTGTAAATAGTTTGCTCTGTTTGGTTTGCACATACAAACTGTTTGCTCAGTCTCCTTGATGTATTATTAAAATGGGTAATGGGCCCCTGGGAAACCATCTAGTTATATGCCTTCATTTGCAGAATAAACCATGCGTTGTTTTCATCTTTTCTCATGATTGTTAATGGCACTGATGATGAGATGGGTGGATTTTTTTCTCCCCTAGCCTTTATCAGCACTGTTTTATTATGCAGGCAAAATGGCCAGGCTGCTGATTTTGTCTAAGGTTTTCAATTAGTCATTTGACTGAACACATCTGTGCTGGCATCCGCCCAGAGCCGGACCGCAGCCATTACCCGTTTTCACCTGCTGAACCGTGGCCATCAACGCGGATGGGAATAAACCTAAATTGGCCTTTTAGATATGGTTGAAAAGTTGTAATGTTGCAATGTTTTATGGCAAAGTCAGGAAGGTGTGAACTTTTCCGCCTTAAAGCTGAAGAAGCTGCCACGATATTGCCCTCCGCTCAAAGGACTCACGTAGAGGTTGGTTATTAACATCTGTTTGCGCTCTGCAGCCCCGATGACTTAATCGGCTGACGTTAAGTAGATGAGGTTATATTTGTCCTGCAGCTGGGAATGGTCGAGTTTAATTGTGTTGGTAAACAGAGCCCGGTGGCTTCTTTGGGATCCCAGCAGATGCCCTGGAATCCTTCCGCAGCAGTTTAGAACCTGACTGCTGCCTCTTCCACTGAAATGAAAATTGCTTCACGGCAGAGCAGAGGCCCCGGTGCCGGCACTGGAGGAGCGGGATTTGTTTAATACTTCAGAGAATCTGTCATTTATCGTGGAGGAGGAAACCTGGGCAAGTTTCTGTAAAATAAATGCAATCTCTTCACCGCTAAGTCCTCATATGTTTTATGAGACAAATTGTTAATTGCTAAATTTCGAGGACCCCCCCCCCGACCTTGGCTGGTCCTCAGGACCCCCGGGGGCAGTAAGCTAGGCGGCAGAGAGTAGTAGCCACGTCCCTGAGGAAGAGCTGGCGCTGGGATACTGGCGTGCACAGTTTGCGGAGGGAGCAGCGTTTCTGTTGAATCCAACCGGTCCACTGGGGACTGGAATAAAAACATTCTCCTCACTGTGGGAAAATCCTGAACAACATTTCAGACTCTCAGGATGACAAAAGATATTGGCATTGCAGCCAGAATGGAAGTGCCCCGTGACACCATCTCTGCCCCCAAAGGATTAAGCTTTTGTTAGTTTCACCGTGGCCGTGTGAATGTGTGGCCACCATATTTACCCCTAATAAGCATCGATGCTGCTGTTCTGAACCCTTAAGACTCTGTATCTTTATTGCCCCTTCCTCTTTATCAGAGGCCACCACCAATCGTTTCTCTAGCCATTTTCCTGACTATAAGTTGAGCTTCTCTAGTTTGTAAGTAAGGATCAAATCTTTGACAATTCATACATGCCAAGTTCATTTCTCTGAGCTTTAGTCATTGTATTTGTTGTTTGTTTTTACTTTTCCAGTTAATACCTGAGACAGACCCAAGGCATAGGCAATCATCATCATCACTGTCATCATCATCGTCATCGTCATCATCGTCGTCATCATCGTCTCACCCCATCTCACATTTAGGGAGGCTCTGCAGCATCACTATGCCACAAACACTCGTGACAGACACCATTCTAGGAGATTCGCGTGAACAAGGTGGTACTAGGACCACTCCCATTTCATAGACGAGGAAACTAAGGCACAAAGAGATTGAGAAAGTTGCCGAAGATCACACTGTGAGTCATGGAAGGAGCCAAGATTCATGATCGGCAGTCTGGGTCAGAACCTGTGTTTCTAACCATTAGGCGACACCACCTCTTTAGCATGGCTTGGTTTCTCAGCCACGGGTTTGAAATAGTAAGCTGAGATCTTTCTGGAGGGGTTCCATGGGTTGGAACCTTCTTTTTTCGCCTGTACTCCTTACTGGTAGATATTTAGGTTGTTTCCAGTTTTCCCGGTGTTGTGATAACATCTTTTTTGATCTCCTTGGGCACACGTAGACGTATTTAGAAGTAGATTTGCCCAATCATAGGTCACACACACTTGAAATGTTACTAGATTTTGCCAAATTGCCCCCCAAGGTGGTTGAGCCAATTCCCGTATCTCCTAGCAGCGTATGGAAGAAGCTCTTTCCCCACACATTGGCCGACATTTTGATATTATCACACTGTAAGTTTTGCCAATCCAAATGCATTTTTCTGAGTTGAGATTTTCAGCTGTGTGTGAAGTTAAACCTTTGGACTTGCTATTTGTGAAGTTAAGCCTTCTGTCACTCAGGCACACCCTCTCACTCTCACTGCGGCACCCCAAAAATAAAGATGTCCTATGTTCTTTAAAATACAAGTCAAAACACAAGATCTTTTCCCCTCTGGCTGTGTAAATCCAGTCTCAGGATAACTAGGTGTAAGGCAGCATTTGTCAGCCTCAAAACTGCAGTGACAGCGTGTGGGGTTGGGAAGCAGTGTAACATCTGAGCGAGCACCCTCTGGAATTAGACCACCTGGCTCACAGCGTGGCTCACCACATGGCTCACCGCTTCCTAGCCGCAAGACCTTGGTAAGAGACGCTCCCTGTGTCTCAGTGTTCTCATCTGTAAAATGGGAATGCTTGTGACATCAGCCTCATAACGTTGCTGCAAAGACTAACGTTCACATACAATATGCACAGCACTTAGAAAAGTGTCTGGGGGCCGGCCCCTGGCTGAGTGGTTAAGTTCGCGCACTCTGCTTCGGCGGCCCAGGGTTTCACCTGTTCAGATCCTGGGCGCGGACATGGCACCGCTCATCAGGCCATGCTGAGGTGGTGTCCCACACAGCACAGCCAGAGGCACCCACAACTATAGTATACAACCATGTACTGGGAGGCTTTGGGGAGAAGAAGAGGGAAAAAAAGATTGGCAACAGATGTTAGCTCAGGGCCGATCTTTAAAAAAAAGAAAGAAAACTGTCTGGTTCATAGTAAGTGTTGTTTTGGCCATTGTAACCTCTGTACAACAACTGGACCTAATAGGCTGGTGGACATAGAATGTATTTCTATTGCTTATTTTAGATTTTTTAAAAACAATCTTTTTAAAGATTATAGCATTTGAAATGGTGGGAATGGTTATGATTATTGAGCCTGACCCTTTCCAATAGCCACAAGCAACTGGCCAGCAAGGGCCAGGCCTTCTTCCAATCCCCAGCACGCAGCCCAGTGCTTGGCACCTAGCGGTGCTCGGTAAATGATAGCTAGATGGATGGACACACAAACAGACACACGGTGGCTCGTTGGCCTCAGTAGGCAAAATTTGTACTTGTTCAAACTGCAAATGCCCAGGCCCCGAGCTCGACTCACCAGATCAGAATCTCTTGGGTGGAGCCCTGGAATCTGCACTTTGAGCTGCTTCCCTCGTGCTATTGGGCCTACTAAAGCTTGGGGCGGGAGACTGGTGACAATCCTGGTTCTAGAGAAAACTATCTCCAGCACCTGGCACACCTCCTTACACATAGTTGATATGCGATACATATCGTTGATTGAATGACTTGATCATCTCAGATGGTAGTTACAGGATTTTCCTACTCACAGGGCCCCAGGGACCCTTCCGGCCACCACTCTTGTGGTGTGGACCTCAGAGCCCACACCCCAGTGCCACCAGGGCTCACAAGAGGAGGAGACCAAGGTCCCCTGTGGCAATCCTACTTCTCCTACCCCTCTGCCAGCCAGCCTCAGGCCATCTGCTGTCACCCAACCCTCTGCAATGACCTCCTGCAAATACCTAGGCCCTCCAAATTTCACAGACACCATTAAGCACACTGGAGGGCACATTATTTCAAGCCCAAGGTCAAGCTCGCCTCAGCAGTTGCCCCATCTCCCTCCAGGCCTCCCCAGCCCTCTTAGATGGCAGACAATGGCCTGCGTGGACCTCACAGTCTGGTGGCACCTCCTGCCTCGCCCACGTCCTCCCTCTGACCACCACTTTCTCCCTGGACTGAAGGACCTCTGATGTCTGGCTTGATTTTCGCCACTGACGTAACTCCTGTCTCCTTCTCCAAGCCCAGCCCGCACCAACCAGTTCCCAGACCATGCCTTATCCGGAGATTTTGAGCTCCCAAGAACTGAGTCCCAGTGTAGGTCATTCCAAGGAAAGGAGCACATCCCTCAGAACTACAAAGTGTTCAATACTCACTTGGGATGGATGGAAACATTGGCTAAGCTGTATTAATTTTTTTGAAATCACTATTTTGCTTAATAAAAGTTATTTCCACTGTTGGAACAAGCAGTCATCTCTTGAAGCTGCTTTTACAATATTGAGGATTTCTGGACTGTGTTCAAATGAATATCGAATGGCGGTTTTCCATGATCGCTGGTGTTTGTGGAGCCCAGGCAGAGTGGGGAGCATTGTACGCATATTTACTCCACTGGATCGTCACCAAAACCCCAGAGAGTTGATACTAATACCACACCCATTTTCTAGAGGAGGAAACTAAGCCAGAGAAAGATGCAATGATTGCTCGGAGTCAGATAGCTAATAGGGAGCAGGACTGGATTCGAACCCAGGACATCTGGCTCCACTCACCAGAGGTGATGGCAGAAGCCCCGGCAGTCGGCCCCCTTGCCTGCCTTTTATTCCCTTCTTTACCAAGTAAACTTGCCCAGAGGAGCAGAGACACAAACAGGGCTGTCCTTGTTGGGAAGGGAGGCCAGACCGGTTGGACTGGCCAGAGCTGAAAACTTCCCTGGTCAGCCCCCACAGTGACAGTGACAACGGTGACGGCAGAAGGCCTGCAGCAGCCCCTTCCTCCTGGCTTGGTCTGTGTTGCGGCTCCCCACGAGGCCCCGAGCGCTGAGGCTGTCACCGCCTCCCCACTGAGGACCCGCGCTGGCCGCCGCCTCAGCGCGATGAGCTGCCTGTCCCCGTGCCGTGGTCGGAATGTACGGCCCCCCACATGAAAGTGGGGGCCCGACAAAGGGAGGCTGCGGTCTCCCTTGAGCTGTTTGCCCTGGCTCGCTAACCCCACCTTCCTTCTCAGGATGAAGAAGAGCTCTGATGCTTGATGTTGAAAGCATCAAAGGCTGATCGCCTCAGCTGAGCAGTGACACACAGTTGCCTGGCAGCGGGGGCCTCGGGAGCTCCTGCCCGCACGGCTCCACAGCCCGGGCCCCCGAGTCCAGCCCGTGTCATTAGCCACCAGTGGGCCACTGGTTAGACAGCAGTGACCTGGGCTGCACCGTGGCTGGCATCTGTCCCTCCGCGGCCTCTGTCCACAGTGCCACCTTCCGACCCCTGCACCTCTAAGGGGGACACAGACTCTGGCCTTTCCCGACGTCCCCTGCGCCTGCTGAGAAGTTCAAAGCCGTGGAAGGAGAGCCTGGAGAAATACAGATCAGCTTCCAGCAGGCAGATAAGGTGGCTTCTAGAAAGATTTTTCTGAACAGTTTCATCTTCTTTTCTGATGTCAAAAAGTGACCCATATTCACTGTTGACATCTCAACAATTCAGGAAAGTATAAAGTAGAGATGGCTGTGGCCCACTGTGGAGAGGCCCACGGTTACATCCTGTTCACAACCTCTGCTTACATAGCCAAGGAGCCCGATGCACACTCTGGGCCTAACTTTAACCCGGCTCTGGGTGTGGCCCAGCCACGTGCCCTCTGCTCCCCACAGGACGCTGGCCACCTTTCCCTCTTAGAGACTTCTGAAAGCATCTCTCCTAATAAACCATAAATTCTGAACCTCTCCCAATATTTCCCTTAAAATACGAGCACTTAGGGCCTGCCAGGTGGCATAGTGGTCAAGTTCATGTGCTCCGCTTTGGCAGCCCAGGGTTCGCTGGTTTGGATCCCCAGTGTGGACCTACACACCACTCATCAAGCTATGCTGTGGCAGCATCCCCCATGCAAAATAGAGGAAGATGGGCACGGATGTCAGCTCAGGGCCACTCTTCCTCAGCAAAAAAGAGGAGGATTAGCAGCGGATGTTAGTTCAGGGCTAATCTTCCTCGAAAAAAAAAAAAGAAAAACAAATATGAGAGCTTCACACTGGCCACAGTGCTGAGCTTGCTGCAAACTCTGCTTTTAAGCTAAATTGAACACTAAAAAGGTGGCTGGGAACCAACTTCAGCCAGCCACCAGCAGCTTTGTGAGATGAGAGCCTCTTTGCATTTCGTGCAAAGAAAAAGCATCACCCTCCCCTTTGTTTTCAGAAATTAATAGAGCTTTTCCAACACCCTGCTCTCCATCACTGAGAGCGAACAGTCAAACCAGGGCTTTTATTCCCTGCTCACCACGTCAAGTAAATAGAAGCTTCCAGGGTAGACCAGGGAACGATAAGCAATTCCCACTGCAGCGAATTCTTAATATATAAATTCATCCGGCAGCCGTTTAGTATCAACTGGCAAAACCAGGAACAATGGGAAACAGCCAGGCCCGGCTCTGACGAGGTCAACCATCAAGGTTATCTATATTCAATTACTGGTATCTACAAACTTGCATAGCTGTCAGCTGGTCAGAGCCCAAATGAAAACTCACCATGCACTCAGAAAGCAAATATAGTTTCCGAGGAGAGGCTCAAATTAGCTCCGTGAATGACTTGGCTTCAGACGCACAAAAGCCATCAGCCTTTGGGGACGCTCCTGCCGGCAGTGTCTCAATGTCTAAATTTGGGCATCATCTTATAAATCTCTGTTCCCGAAGTAGGAAGGGACTGGAATTGCTCCTTAACCCTTGACGACGATAAATTATCTCACTTAACAATAGATAAACTAAGGACACTTTTCCTGTCCTGGGGACCTATTGTGAGGTAACCGGTAACCTCCAGCATCTGTCCCCCCCATCGGCCCCACTAAAGACCTGTCGGTGGTGAGAAGACACAATAATTTGTTTTCTAACTCCTCCTCCGGAACCATATATCATGTGTGGAAACAAAGCTCCCTAACAACAGAGAGGTATCTGCTTCCTTTATCTGAGTTCCTCTTCCCATCAGTGGTGATGCGAGCAGGACAGTTTTCAGCGTGATGCTCCTGCGGCCTCCTCCCTCCCAGGCCCGGCCGGAAGTAGGGTAAAGGCCTCTTCTCCCAGAGGGGAGAGGGTGTGCCTTCTAGAAAGGAGGGCTTTCTGTTGCCTGCCACAAGCCGCCGCTGTTTAAATCACACCTCAGTTCTTCCTGGCAGGTGCCTTTCAAACCCAGGCCCCAGATTCAGGTCGCCATGGAGATTTACCGACTAGGCAAGTCGGGGTTAATCAATGCCGAGGTAATTTCTAGATTAGCTTGGGGAGGCCATAAATCGTGAGCCTGTTAAGAACTAGATGTCTTTGATTTTCTCCTTGGGCTAGGAGCGTTTGAGTTGTTACTCTCGCCCATCCATCCCATGCTTCGTCCAATATCTGTCATCTTCATGAGGCTGGTGACCGATCCCCTGCCAGTGACCCCCTTCTGTTCCCTCCTAAGGCTGATCTGCCAGTCATGGGCTCACGTGGTCCATCTGAGCTACAAAATTAAAGACTGTACATTCATAAGTGGAATCTGTTTAGATTAATAAAACCAGGCTTCAGGACAGAGGTAAAAATATGATTATCTTCATAAGAAACTATTTAACATGGGCTCATATAAGGAGGGAAAGGCCAGATGGAGCAACGTCAGTCCTGGCTTTCCATCGGTCTGGGACATGCTCCCACCTCCAACGTGAGCCCTTGGGTCCACTTAGACAGAGCCACCATATGTACAGCCGTGCAGGCTGTGTACTGCACAAGAGCTCATATGTAAGGGGATGCCATTCACATATCCTTTGTAGATTTCTATATTTGTTATGACAGTTTTCTGGCAGATGACAATAATGTGTTTTGTTCAAGCAAAATCATTACAATTTTTTGACAGCTGGAAGTGAAGTATCTTGAGAAAGGGAACCTCTTTTTAACTGGCACAAAGGCACAACACAGGCTAGTGCCAGTCCTGCATCCAGGGACCTACTTCTTATCCCTGAAGCCACATGGCCGCTTATTTCGTAGCTCCCCTTCCACACACTGGGGAGGAAGTTGGTTCAGATGAGATGATCTGTTCATGGGTCTGTCTCCTCTCTTTGGGATCTCCTTGTCCAGCTTTGTACCCCAGCACAAGGCCAGTGCCTGGCTCTCGAAGGTGCCCAATATTTGTTTGTCGAAAGAGTGAATGAAATTCTCTGTCTTTCAACTCATATGACAGAGTCTTCCACAGAGCAGACTAAAAATGAATGTGTTGTTGAACCGAAGTGATTCGATCTGTGGTCTGGAAACCTCTTTATTTGCCAAATAGAACACGAGGATGTTAAAATGTGGGAGCATTTTAATTTTTCTCTTACAACCTGATGCTAAGAGCTGTCCAAAGGACAACGTGCTTCACTGCACGGTTCAGGGGTCAGTGGGGAAGCAGGAGACGGCCACAAGCAGGATGACATGGACACCTCTTGGTAGGGACGGTGGTGGCAGACTATGGGAAAAGTTTCCTATTCCTGCCTTAGGATCCTGGCACACATTTTCTTTAAGGATCACAAGTGTGTCAGGGGAGCAGAAACGACACACTTTACGAGTGGTAAACTCAGCAACCCTGTGAAACTCCACATCGAGGATTTATTCATGTGTGTATGTGAGGAAGATTGTCCCTGAGCTCACATCTGTGCAAATCTGCCCCTATTTTACGTGGGACGCCACCATAGCATGGCTTGAAGAGTGGTGCTAGGTCCACGCCCAGGATGCAAACTGGAGAACCCCGGGCCGCCAAAGCAGAGCCCGTGAACTTAACCACTATGCCACCGTGCCGGCCCCCACATGGAGGATTCTAAAATCCGCTGCCCTCAGACAATCGGCATGGAGTTGCTCTCGGGGACAAACAGCTCTGATGGCACCTGTTCCTCCTGTCTGGGAACCCACGTCCTGTGACCACCAGGCACTTCTGTTCCCTGCAGATGTCCTTGGGAACCCTCGGAGCGCTCAGCTACACTTCTCAAGGCGTCTGGACCATTAGTGATCATGGCCGTGGAGTCAACCCTGGAAGCAGGATAATTGGACAATGTTAAAACGTAATTATTGTTGTATTAGTGCTTTACTCAATGATTATGAAACCAATGAGTGTTCGTTGTTAAAACTAATTGAAAAGAGAACAGAACCCCGTAAGGAAGGAAGTGACTCGCAAGCCTGCCTCGCCCCCACCAGGGACTAAGGTACTGATGCACAGGTCTGCGTCCCTTCAGGCTATTCCTGTGGAATTTGTCTATAGATGCCTCTCTTCCCATTAAGATGGCAACAACAACAAAAAAAGATCCATACCATATCACTGTTTTGTAACCTGCTTTTTAAATTTAATAATATATTATAAAAAATTTTCTTGTTAATAAATATATTTTTACCTTATCCTGAATAGGATTTAGTTATATGGATGAACAGTAATGCATTTAACCAACCCTGACAGATGGGCATTTAAATTACTCAATAGACTGGATGCTTACATCCCCCTCAAATTCATGTATTGAGATCTTAACCCCCAATGTGATGGTGTTAGGAGATGGGCCTCTGGGAGGTGATGAGATCGTAAGGGTGGAGCTCTCGTGAATGGCCCTTATGAGAGAGACCCCAGGGAGCCCCCTTGTGAGGACACAGTGAGAAGGCCACCATCCATGAACCAGGACGCAGGCCTGCCGCCTCTGTGATCTGGGACTTCCCAGCCTCCAGAACTGTGGGAAATAAAGGTTTGTTGTTTAAGCCACTTGGTTCACGGCGTGTAATGGTATTTCTGTGATAGCAGCCTGAACAGACTGAGGCAAGTTGTTTTCTTTTTTATTGTTTTTTATTACATACAATGCTGTGATGAAATTCTTTATATACATATCTCTGAACATCTGTCTGCTTATGGAATTCACTTTTAATAGGAAAAAATAAAATCTGCTTTGCAGGGATGGAATTAAGACCCACGTAAGTGTAAGCGCCATTGAGTCAGTCAGTCAAAGCCTGTGTCGAAGGCCCCGACCAGTGCCAGGCACCGCGATGAGGAGACAGTGTAGGGTAGACATGAGTCTTGCCTACACCGGGCAAGAAAGAGAATAAACACAGTACCTTGCAGTTGGTACCAGAACTGACTGATGTGGGCACTCAGTGAGGTGAGTGGAACCTAATCCTGCTCCACGGAGAAGGAAATAACTGAGCCAGAGCTTGAAGAATGGCTGGGAGTTTGCCAGGTCGATAAGGGAGGAGAAGAGAAAGGGAATTCTAGGAAGAGGGAACAGCATCGGCAAGACACGGAGTCCTGATGCCACAGCGTCAGTGACGAAGAGTCAGCCGCCTGTGCCTTGATAGCATCTTCCTAATAACTGCCTGGGAGACCCTAACACAGGAGGCCTCAGCCCTCAAGGCTTGATTGTCTTCATGTGTAAACGGACGTACGATGGTACCAGCTCACAGGCACAGTGTAGCAGGGTGGTCAAAGGCTCGGATGTTGGCACCAGATGGCCTGGTTCACATCCTGACAATGCCAACTTCTAGCTGTGCATCTTTGGACAATTTACTTAACCTCTGTATGCCTCCACTTTCTCTTCTACCAATGGGATCATAATGGTACCGACCTCATACATGAAAATTAGACTAATACATAGAAAGCATTTAGGACAGTACCTGAAATGCTTATTATTTTTATGGGGATAGAAAAATTGGTTATTGAATGCCTAAACTGATTCAGATTCTAAGCCAGTTACCAACAAGTCCATGATGCAAAGATATGATCAAGTCCCTGCCTTCACGGGGCTTACAATCTAGTGAGAGAGAGGGCCCCTGAAAAAGGGAAAAAACTAAATAATTGTGAGCTGTGATAATTAACATAAGGGAAAGGACCAAGGGTCTGAGACAGACCAGAGGACCTACCTGAGCTGGGAGGCATGATGCCCTCTCTGAACTGCTGAGCCTGAAGGAAGGGAAGATTTGGCTGTGAGAAGAGTAAGGGCGTGGGGAGGAGGGAGAAACACCCAGGCAGAAGGAACAGCATCCACAACCATCCGGAGGCAGGACAGCACTTTGCTAATCCAAAGAGCGGGAAACGCCAGGGTGAGTGGGGTGGAGACGGCAGCCGGAGGGTGTAAGAAACAAGGCCAGTGATACAGGCAGAGGCAGGACACACCAGGCCACCTGCTGTGTCCAGTCTGGGTTCTTTCCAAGAGCAATGGGAGGCTGCTTCAGGGTGAGGTAAAGCAGGGCAGAGGCAGCATCTGACTTATGTTTTAAGAAGATTATGCTGAGTGTTGTGTGAAGAATGGGTTGCAGGTGGTGTGTCAGTTACCGAGTGCTACCATATCGCTCGTAACAAACTACCCTCCAACTGAGTGGCTTACAACAACATTATTCTTGTGAGGGATAGAATGTGATTTATCACTTCCCACAAGCCTATGGGTCAGCCAGGCTGGGCTGATCTTGCCTGGGCTTATCCATGTATCTGCAGGCAACTGGCAGGCCAACTGGGGCTGGCTGGTCTAGGAGGGCTTGGGTTGGGTTGAACTGTCTCTGCTCCATGTGATCCAAGAGGAAGAGCAGGTGTAGGTAAGGCTTCCTGAGACCCAGCATCGGAATTCCGCAGCATCTGTGGTCATAGTCCACTGACCAAAGCAAGTCACAAGGCCGGGCCAATTCCAGATATAGAGAAACAGTCCATCTTTTGATGAGAGGAGCTGTAAAGTCACCCTGGAAAGTATGTGATTACAGGCAGGAGTAAAGAATCAGGACCATCTTGCCACCAATCTACCACAGGGGACAAGACAGGAAGTGGGGAGAGCAGCTGGGGACCCACTGCAGGCGTCCAGGTAGGAGATGATGGTGTCTTGCCCTAGGGAGGTGACACGCTGATGGAATGAGAGAATAGTACAGAGGAGGACAGACTCCACGGGGAACCTTGACGCCTGATAGATACACAGGCATTTCAGTAAATGGTTGTATCCGCGGCTTTGATGTTTGGAGAACAGGAAGAGGCGTGAGATCAGACGCACGACGTGTTTGTGGTCTGTGGAGGCGTGGGACAGGACGGAGGCACGTGAGAGGGGTGAGCTGAGGAGGAAGGCGAGATTGAGATAATGGTAGTTCTGAGGAATGAGAGGTTTTTACAAACAATTCAGCCACAGAACAAAAGAAGAAGAAAGGAAGGAAAGAAGAGGAGGAAGAAAGGCCCAAACCCATAATCTCCCTTGAGATGGAAAAAGGCATTGGGAGCAAAAAAGCTAAGAATTCACAATGTTTCATCAAAGACACAGCACAGTACCTTGCATTTACCAAATGCCCGCTCTGTGCCAAGCACTTTACAAACATTAGCTCGTTCTAACTCATTCGTACGTCATCACAGCCCTCTGAATCACATGAAAATGCCAACGGGGAGGACACAGTGGCAGAGCAGGAGTTCCAACCCACGCCTGTCGGACTCCAAAGGCTGCTACTTCCTCACGGGGAACACGGCGCTCGTGGTGTTAATGGTGGCGGCGGCGGTGATCTAGGTGATGGCGGTGAGAACAATAGTGGCAATGGTGCTGGTTGTGGTGGTCGTGCCCATAAGGGTGGGTGGTGGTACCAGCGGCAGTACTGGTAATAGTAGTGGTGGTCATGGCAGTGGTGGCGGGCGGCAGTGACAATGGTGATATTATAATGGTAGTGATGGTGACGATACTATTCATGACAATGTCAGTGGTCACGATAACGCTGCTGGAGTCGTTGGTGTTGGTAATGGTGATGGCGTTGGTGGTGGCAGTGGTAATGTCAGTAGTGGAAGAGGATGGAGGTGAGGATAGAATAAAATACAAGGGGTTGGCCCTACTATAAGACATACCAGGAAACTGCCAGGAAATTTAGTATTTGGACCAGGGAAGCCACTAGGGACCGTCCAGCATATGCCGCATTTCTAAATGATTGGGACCCGGCAAGACCAAGAGTAAACCTGAGAAAATCACACCAGCTCTCGGGCTTCACTGACGCCGTCTTGGCTGATTTCTCTCTCTCCTCTCTAAAGAAGAACTACATCACCTCCTGCCCCACCCAATAAAACGGCTCGGTAAATATAATTACTTGCACCGTCTGATCAATAGCGGATTGCTCCTGGCCCCTGCTTGTTCAATATCAGTGTCTGGGATCACAGAATCTTGATACTTCCCTCAAGATGCCAATTCCTGCTTAATGTTAGATAAACCACATCTATCAACCCCATCCACTAATGAGATTTTATTGTGTCATTAATAATACACATCTTTAAAAATATGTTCTTGCCTAATCTAACATGAAATATGAGGTTGCAAATATTCTACACTTCGCAGTCTTAGAATCCCGATTGCCAATTGAACAACCCAAATCAATGCTGTATTAGGCAATCTCAGACAGTGATTATGGAATTTGAGAGAGCCGATGGGTGGGCGAAGAGAAACTTCTCTTCCCATTGATTTTTCTAAGAGAGAGAGAGAAAGAATTAAAAAGCAGTCTCCATTCACGTTAGGAGGCCAGTTAGCGGAACTTAAGTCGTTGCCTTTGTCATCCCCAAAGTGGGTGAGTTGTGCCCTGAGTTTGGGTCGTGAGTTCCGAAGGAGCACAGGGCTCTGAGGTCTCCTCAATGTTCTCACGTGTGAAAACCACAGCTCAGAGGAGGTGAGATACACCGGCTCAGGAGAAAGACGTTGCCAACAGTGTGCGGACGGGACGCCTGTGCCGAGGTTCCCTGTCCACAGAACAGACACCGGGTAGCAGCCCAGTGTTGAGAGGAGCTTCTCCACGTCAAATCCCAGGACCCAAAACCCCAGGGATGGCAAACTGCTCCGCAGAATGAAAACAGCTGCAAGGAAATGCGGGAGACAGGCGAGGTGCCGTGGAGGCATTAACAGGCCCAAGTTTTCTTCATCTGGAAAATCACATTTATTTTAATTGCCTCGCTGTTGTGTTCATCGTATAAAGAATTTGGCCTACTCTCCTTTATTTCCTTATTAGAGATACTCTTTCCTTTTGGAACTAAGTGATCATTAGTTCCATCTTCCCAGGGCTTGTGGCTCTTAAATGAATGACAAGCAAGGTCTTTGCGAGGAGAGGCTGTCTGTAAATATTTGGTTAGTAATTCACCCTAATACTCTAGCACATGGTTCACCAATTATTTAATTAATAACGTCATAAATAGCAAGTTTCTTAAGCAGACAGAATCTTTAAGTTGGGGTGCCACATACACTAAGAGAGTGGGAGCATCTTTTCTGAGTCACGTGACCAGTTTGGGGTTCTCACTCACAGGACGATTTGCACCCTGGCCAGGCACGTGTGTGGGTTCTGATGTTTGGGGCTGGGTGTTCAGGCCTTTGAGTTTGTTTGCAGCTGAACGTCTAGGGGAGTATGTACACGCACGTGTCCACACTGAGAAGTCAAGCAGCTTAGATCCGTAAGCTGTATCCGGGCCGCTTCATCCACCGTTGCGGGTAGACGAGTGGGTTTCGTCCTGAGGGTTGTGACTGTGTGTGACAGGATCGGATATTCCGTGGCTTCTCTCTTCAGCCTCTGATGGAAACCACAGTTATTTCTCTACAGAGATCAAAGAGATCAAACAGCTGTTCAACTTCACCAAACGGGCCTTTCCGTGTGAGCAAAGCCAGGCTCTCGCTTTCTCATTCTCCCTCCGTCTCTCTAGCCCCACTCCCCGTCTCCCTCTGTCTTTCTCTCAAAAAAAAAGAAGGTAAAATATTTTATCCTGACCTACTCATTGGTTTTCTCTCAAATTTCATAATCATTTTCTAAGATTACCTAATATAATATAGACTGCGGACTAAGGGTCCTTCTAAGTTCGAACTGCTATGGTTCTAGAATTTTCCCTTTTTTCTTTTTTCTATTTTTTTAATAAATATTCCATTTTAAAAATTCACAAAGGGTGCGGTCGTCCTCCAGCTCCTTCTCCTGAATGTGCGTGACTTCCTTTATCCTTTTCAAGTCTTTTTCTGCTGGCTCTTCCATTTGACGCTGGAAACGGCTGTGGCAGCCAGTGGACTTAATTTCAAGCGAGCGCCGTTCCTCCCAGACGAGGCAGAAAGGTGACCAGTGTGTGTAAGCTGCACCTTTGCGCCACGATGTGACGTCGCGAGGCCGTGCGGCGGTGTTTCTATTTGCGCACAGGACACCTGGCAGCAGGATCTTCGTTGAGCAGAGGTTTGGAGCAAGACTTTTCACCGCATACTTTATATTGTTGGAATTTTGAGCTCCGTGACTATGGTATCTATTCAAAAAATTAATGAGAGTAAATTTAAAAACAAAACCAAAAATCTTCGTTGACTGGGGTTGTTTGATTGGCTTTTGGGGGTTGCTATGACCATACGGAATATTTTCCATCAAAAATGGACAAAATTTTTTAAAATGGGTCAGTACATTTGGTGTTATCTGCTGGACTCACAAATTAACTGGGGGCCTTGACAGTGACTGGTTGGTGTAGCGTTGGGTAGACACAGCCTGAGAGAAACCCACAGCAGGTGGCCTGGGATGGTGTGTTCAAAGTACACACGGCGGTGGGAGAAGGAAGGGTGGGTGTTGAGGAAAACACAGAATGCCTGATTCTGAGGACTGAAAATTTGGGAAACTGAAGCAAGGCACTTAGAGGACAGATTTTCAGGGGGTGTCCGTTTTCTTGTTACCCTTAATTATGATAAATATTTCGAGAAGCTGGTGTTGATCGCAAAGGCTCTCTTTCAACCAGAAGTCAAGGTGGTCGTTCCCACGCCGCAGCGGGGTGCGGGCCACTGGGGGTCCTCCAGGGGCAGGTGGTGGCCAAGGGCGTACTTCGTTCCAGTGAAGGCTCTTTCTGAACTGCAGCTGTAGACCATGCAGCCGTTAAGCAAGGCAGCCATTTCCTCTGTTCATTTGTTTTCCATCAATTTTTCCACACTCATTCAAAACGCCATCCTCTAGTTTCCCGTTTTTCTTCAGGAATCCCACGCGGACAGGACGCCAGATTACTGAAGGCATATGACCAGCGTTTTCTTTTCTTTCTTCGTTCTTAAAGCAAAGGTTCAAAAATGCGTCTCGGTTTATCTAAAACCGGCACTCTGATTGAGCCGCTTTATTTTTGATGGCTGCAGTAAACACCTGCGCGAGGAAGGGAGAGGTGGAGAAAGTACAAACAAAACAGTGGCTTCGTCGGCTGGAGACGGCATTTATGTGTAAGCGATACTGAGCCTAAGCCGGGTAACTCAATAGTAAAATGGGCAGGTTTTAGGGCTGTTGCCATTAAGAAAATAACACTAATACAAGACACATGTGGGTGCTGGCCAGGACACATCCCCAGAGCTCCTGGGCAGCCCGAGCTGGGGATCAAGGCTGAGTGCTCAACCCCAGCTCGCAACCTTTGCTGTGATCCCGGGTCAGAATCTGGTAATGTAATTTTCTGCCAAGTGCGGGAATCCATGTGTTCCCAATGACACATCAGGAGGTTTTGTTTTGATCTATTAGATCATGGAATCATTGACTTTTAAAGTTCTCAGACCTTTAAGTTTTGCCTGGTTCTTTTTTAGCGGAATAGACCAGAGAGCTTAAGTGATTTACCCAAGGTCACACAGTGAATCTGTAGCCAAACTAAGATCAGCATCCAGATATTAATAGCTGTTTTTCGGTCAGTGTGGCCAAAGAAATAAGGTGGACCGCACATCACCTCTACTCAAGTACCATGCTTGCTTTGGGCACCACTCTAATTCTGGGAGTGTTAGGATAACATGTTCCCCCACATCAAAGTACGTCAAATAAAAAATATATTTGGGATTCCTCAACTTGTGACGGCTGCCTCGTTTTGAAGACTTTTCTCCTTTTATTTCGTTTATATTTTGGGTCTCACGTTGAAGGTCACCTCAGATAGACTCTCTCTGACCCCCCGGTCCCCAGCTGCCTGCCCTCCACCTGGTCACTTTCCATCTTCTTCCTGGTTTGTTTCCTTCACTGAAAGTGTCTTGCGTGTTCATCTGTTTACTTATTAATCGTCTGTCTCCCCTTCTGGAACGTGAGACCCCTGAGGAGAGGGATCCTTGACCATTTTGTTCAATGTTAGCTAGGTACTCACTGTATGCTTTTTTGGCGTGCGTGAATAAATCCTGCTAAGTGGATGCAGCTTCCCCTTCCTTCAATCCTCCACGCATCCTCTTGCATACATCTTGGGGCACTTGTTTCCTGCCTTGAAAGACCCACCCCACCCTGTCCAGCCCCCTCTACTGGAGTGGAAGGCCTTTGGAGGCAGGTATATTTCTATCTGCAGGCGTGCTTGGGACCGCATCCTGCCCACGCGGGTTCTAAAGTTTAATGGAGGCAGGCACATAGAACAAGAGGTTTTGGAGCCCGTCCAAAAATAAAAGTCCACTCGCCATTTCTGGACCACTGAGCTAAAGGCAGGCAAGCATTGAAAGAGAGAGGTTCCGTTACAACTAATTAATCTGTTTTGGTCTCTCCCTTTCTTCTGGACTGGAGGCTGAGCACATCGAACTGTGCTGAACAAAGATATCTTGGGCCAAGGTCTTGTTTGTGTCTCCGGAACAGCTACTCCCAGCTGGCTTTATTTAAGTGATCGTAGGATAAAATTTCATCACAATCTCCAGTGAACGTGACGAAAGATTGCTTCATCTGTCGTCTCCAGCACTGGTGCTCAGAGGTCCCTCAGCCCAAGAAGGGACATGAGACACTGAAGGAACCATCACCCCAGTGGAGAGCCCCACCCCAAGGCAGCCAGGACACAGTGTTGACCAAGACTGCCAGTGAAGGGTGGTGAGCAGTGCCACTGGAATCAGGGAGATGCGAGTTCTAATCACAGCTGTCTTATTCATAGGCTGGTTGACCTTGGGCGACTGGATCTCAGGTTTCTTATCTGGAAAATGGGAATAATATATCACTTACATGGTTGATCAAGAGGGTAAGTGTTTCTGGAGTGCCTGGAACAGAGTAGCCGGTTAACAAAGGGTTGTTATTACTACTCTTACTACTGCTGTTCCTTCCCCACACTGTCTCTTGTATTTAAAATCCAAACCCACCTCTATGCCTATAGACCCTATACAGCCTGAGCTCTGTTCCACCTCAAGGCCTTTGCACTTGCTGCTCCTGCTACTTAGAACCCTGGTCCCACCTCCAACTCCCATGGCATGGCTGATTCTTACTTCATGTGCAGATCTCAGCTCCAGGGTCGCTTCTCAGAGAGGCCATCTCCAATGGGCTCGTCATGAGGAATCGCACAGGAAGCCTCTCCACTGCGTGTCCCTGCCTCTCATCCTCATGCCCTGCTCCTCCTCTGAAATTGTCTCCTGCAGTTCTTGATTCTCTTCCAATACACAGTAGGTGCACGGTGAATACTTGTGGAATGATGGCGTATATAAACAAATACGTCTACATGAAAACCAGCCCCAAAAGGCCAACAAGAGCTGAGAGCTGGGCCAGCTGTATAAGCGGCCGAGTCCAGCGCAAAGTGATATGCTGGGCTCCTTGCTGAAAAACGTTAAGAATTTCAAGACAGCAGAGGCAGAGTGTGAAGTCAACCTCGGAATCCCTCTGAGCAACTGCACAGGACACAAGCCCGTGAAGCCGGCTCTGCCCGGAAGGCCATGGTAGACACTGCAGGAGTTCCTCACTGATGGGCAAGGCTTCTGGAGAGTTCTCAGCTTGCACCATGCAGTGGGCCCCAGCAGACACAGTTCAGGCCTGGCCTTCCTCCCCTACCTCTTCCAGCTGTTTCTCCTCCCTCTAGAAGGCTCTAGAAGGCTGGGACCCAGTGGGTCCCATTCCTGCCCCCAGTCACCTCTGTGGGACCCATCCCCGTTTCAGGCCCCTCTTGGAGGGTTTTACTTTGGACTAGAGTCACGTAATGAGGACCTTGCAAAGGGCAACAAGTGAGAAAATCCCTACACCAAGAGGACGACACCTCTGAAAGCACTGAGATGGCAGAGAATGAAGGAGGCCCAGGGGCAGGGTTGCCACATACAGCTGTGCAGGTTGCTCACTGCAAAACGCCCTTCCAAGGGGTAAGTGAGGACTGAAGCCCAGCCTGTGCTGTAGTTACCCAACAGGGAGCCCTATGCAGGGCTTCGCCTGCGTGAGGGAAAGGCGCCATTTTCTTTGCACAAAGTTGCTGTCCACTTGACGAGCCAAGTGTCTGCCTAGAGGGCCATCTTTTTCTAATTTGCTTGAAAGCACCATAAAGTTTAGCAACATCCCTGCCCAAGACCAGACAAAGGAAGCTTTCCGAGCAGCTGAGAGAACTTAAGAGTGTAACCAAAAGCAAAACAAAAAAACCCAAAACAAAAGCTAGATTCTCTGCCACTCCTAATCAGGCTGGCCTGCTCTGTGCCTGGAGGCACATGGAGACACAAACACGAGGACCATCTGCAAAATCCACATCCGGTCGCTGTGGGGACGTGACCTGCACCTGGAAATGGAGTGGACAAGAGACCTGCCCCCTGCTGGCCCACAGGCCCTGGTGCGTGTTGCTTGGAACTTGGCAAGGGCCCCCCGTGGTGACAGTTTTCTGGGCTGTGTTTGGAGGTGGGGTTAGAAGGAAGGAGGAAGAGAGCTGGTGCAGACTGAGATGGAAGGCTGACCCGGTGGGGGCTGCCGCCCGGTTTTCACTGCCACTTACCTCTGTGGCTCCGGAGGATTCTTTACGCCCCGGAGCCCTTGCTGGAAGGGTTCTGTTCTCTCTTCTTGGCTGGGAGCCTCCCAGGATTAGGAGCAAGGAAAGACACGTCCCCACTCTGTTCCCTCTGGAAGCCTGGCACTGGAACTCTGCAGTCAGTATGGCGGCTGGCACCCAGTGGGGACTTCCGAGGGACCTGCAGGATTTCGGGCACCGCCATGGCATGTCTGACCTCCGCGGAGGCCTCAGCAGCTCCCATTCAACGCTCTTCATCAACTACTACACCCAGCCTTTCTTCGACTGCCTTTACAAATCCCTGGTACTCAGATAACTAGAACTATGGAAGAAGCCATGTGGATTTTTGTATTGGATTGGATTTTTAAGTGCCGGGTTCCACCAGTTTGCAGGTGAGCAGGGAGGTGAGGAGGAAACTGGGAGTGTGCCAGTGTTTGAGTGAAGGACTTCACGGACATGGGATCCATTCATTCTTTTTTTTTTAAGGATTGGCACCTGAGCTAACAACTGTTACCAATCTTTTTTTTTTTTTTTTCTGCTTTATCTCCCCAAACCCCCACTGTACACAGTTGTATATCTTAGTTGCAGGTCCTTCTAGTTGTGGGATGTGGGACACCACCTCAACGTGGCCTGACGAGCAGTGCCATGTCCGCGCCCGGGATCCAAACCCTGGACCGCCGCAGCGGAGCGCGCGAACTTAACCACTCGGCCACGGAGCCAGCCCCGGGATCCGTTCATTCTTACAGCAGCGTTGTCAGGTGGAAAGCAGCCCCTCTATTTTGCAGATGTGGAAACCAAGGCCAAGAATGAGAACACCTGTCAAGTGCCAGCTCTCCTCTGGGCAATATAATAAGTTGCGTGTCTCGTATGTAAGCAATCCTGAGAGATGAGTGTTATTATTAACTCCCATCTGACAGATGAAGAACTACGGTTCTGAGTAGTCAGAAGGTCCTACACCAGGAAGTAGTATTCCTGAAATTCAGACCCAGGGACCAAATGCTCTCAGTTCTGCTTCCCTGTCAAAGCGAGGGTATCATAAAGTATACGTTCTGGAATAATGCATCATGGCCCAGGTTCCAGCTGAAGCATCGGGACCCTCCCCGCTCTGGATGGGGGGGGTGAGTGTATGTGGGGGGGAAGTTCTTCGTCTGCATGTTTCAGAAGTCAAGTGGTGAAACTTCCCAGCCGCCCTCTGGGTGGGAAGAGCCTTGCCCTCCCGCGCCGCCCGCAGCAACCGGAACTGAGCGAAGCCCACAAGTCGATGGCAAACACGCTCCCAAGGCCCCCAAACCCACACCCGCCCTGAACCATGAGATTGACAAGTGCCAAGGGCCTCGCCTTGGCCAGAAACCAGCCCAGCATTGCATTCCAGGCCTCGGAGGCTAAACCCTCAGATGCGGAAAACGTCCTGCCCTTTACAAGTCCGTTCCCTCTGTCGGTTTTATTGACCAGAAGGCTGAGATCTGAACGCGGGTTTGCAGTACCACCTACCAGCTGGTGGAATCACAGAGCAAAGCCCTTTCTCCCGGAACTAGCCTGAAGGCCACGCCAAGCCACCAGATGGGCAGTAAAATCTTTTAAACAGCTGCTGTCTACGACTACGCTACTACTGGAGTTGTAAGTTTGTTTTACAGAGATCATGGGCCTGTAGAACCCTTCGACTGAAAATTAAAAATACATTGTTACGAAGGCCGGTTCATCTTCCCAGCATCTCGGGACTGTGGCGACTTCCTGGAGTTGAGTTTGGGGAGCCCTAGTCTCTTCTATATTCTGGTGCCAGAACGTGGGACCCTTACAGTCAGAGAGGATAACACAGCAACGATGTCCACTGATTGAACACTAGCCATGTCTTTCTCAGACGTTCTCTCTTTTAATCCTCATGACAAGCCCATTGAGTAGGCGCTACACGACTATTTGGTCCATTCAACAGATGGGTGTTTTGAGGCTTAGAGAGGTTAAGGATTTGCCCAGAGTTACCCAGCTGGAAAGTGACAAAGATGGGATTCCAAACAAGGTCTCCCTCACGATCAAGCCTTCACCTTTGGGAATCTTCTCCCTGCTCAGTGACCCATCCCCCGTTGGAACAAATGATCAGGTGGAAATGAGCCACACCAGCGGGAAAAAGAGCCTGTGCCTCCTGGGTCTTCTAACCCCACATTAGGTGGGCTGCCTCAGTTTCCCCGGCTATGAGTGGAGAATGGTAGGAATACTCCTTCATAGTGTTGTGTTGAGAAGTGACAAGATAATGAATGAAAATGCTCTGCACAGCTCTTGGCTTGTAGTAAGGATCCAGTTAATGTGGGCTCCTCTGCTGCTTTTTCATCTTATTAGGATTATACGTAGAGGGTATACGGCAGCCCCCAGGTCTCTTCCCTTAAGACCATTTCAGTGCATGGATCATGTCTGTCCTTGGAAGAAAAACCTCTGGGGAAATTCTGCCTTGCTTTGGTTTTTGAAGCCAAACTAGTCTCCTCTTCCTTTCGCCATCATTTCTAGAAAGTTCTTAACATTCAAACCAGACCCCGTTTAACCTTGTGCCCCACACAGCTCTACGTACTTCAACCCCCTCTGGCTCTCTGAGGCCTGGCTTCCTTCAGGCTCAGGCTGTAAATGTTTGACTTTGATTTGAGATACATGACAATAAATTAGGGGACATTTATCAAAGCTGCTTTTTGCATAAATTACTGCATTATACAAATACACTTAGCAGAATCCTGCTTCTTTGATGTTGGGAGCAAAGATTTATGTGCAATGGAGTTTTTATTTATCTGCCCTGTTCACCTCTACAAGAGCTGGACATAGTCTTCAATTAGTTCCATACTTCTCGAAATGACATGTATCTCTCGCAACTTGGGTCGAGGGAACAAAGACGCTTAAGCCCCATCTGAGTGGCCTTTATAAGGAGACAAGAAGCTTTCTCTGACCCAGAGTGCCTCTGAATTCTTTCTCCTGAGAGCAGATTGAATGGCGTTTAAATTTGTTCCTCTGGAACCTTCCTTCGCCATTAAAAAAAAAGTGACTAGAGGAAAAGGTTTTCTCTTCTTTTCCATTATTATTATTTTATTCTAAGGTAGCCACAGAAACATAAATACCTATCCGCTAAATTTAAGTAGCTAGAGGAAGATGCATCTACCTTGTCCAGGACTTCTGCATTTAACTCCCCGAGTATATTCTATAAGAGTAAAGATCTGTGCCACCCAGTGAGGTGGGGCCAAGAATTTTATATTTCACTGGCCATTAAAAATTTTCATGCGTTCATTGAGATGACTACCTAAAGTTACCATTTTTTCCCTTTTTGAAATAAGGACATTTTAAAAAGGAAAATTACCAACTCCTGTCTCCATTCATGCCTAAAAGATGATGCAGTTGTCAGAACACAGGATCTGAGGGAGGGAGATGTGGTTCAAGGCCTGGATCAGATAAGTAGCAAAGTCAGAATGGAGCAGGACAGCCTCTGTGGAGTAGCCGCAGCCCACTGTCAGGCAGAGGCTCGAGGGCTGTTCCTAGTTCACTTCTAGATCATATAGGTAGCCCTCTGCCCCTCTCTGAGGGCAGGGAAGGGGGCCCAGAGATCTGGGGCAGAGAAGCCATGAGCGCAGCCCCATCCAGGTGGGAGAAGCTAGGTTGCCCTCAGGTGCAACTGGCAGGGGAGGGAGACGCACCAGCAGCCAGCAATGGGAAACATCATCCCTGCCCCCAGTGGCCGTGTCTAATGCCCAAGGCACCCTGGGAATCAGGGGGACACAGTTCTCCTGCTCAGCGGTGACAAGCACCTCCATCCCTCCCTCAAGCTCCTGGGGGAACACATCCCCCCTACCCCATTCACACCCCAGAACCTTACCCACGTTCTCGGTGTAGCCATTCATGGTTCCTGAAGGCCCCACTAAGTGCAGACAAAGTGGAGACACAAGTAGAAAAAGGGCCAATTTGGAGAAGGATTTGGGTGAGTGAAGATGAGAGGAAATGGCACTTCAAAATGGGGAGACAGTGGGATAAAGGAGACAGAAATATCTACTAATAATAGTGATAATATAGTAACGTTTGTATTTGTCAAACACCCGTTCTGGCCAAGTACTCATGTACCGTGTCATTTAACCCTCCTCACAACCTACGACTTAGGAACTGTTGATAGCCCCATTTGACAGATGAACAAATCGAGGCTCAGAGGGTGACATAGCTTTCCCTAGGACACCCAGTTCATAAACTGCAGAGCCAAATGTGAACCCAGTCTGACCGCAAAGCATTCCCACTGCTAGAAAGTCAGCCAGGCCAGAGTAAGAGCATGGCCAATGGGACCAGCGCAGCAAATGTCTGTCACTAACACCTGCAGCAGACAGAGCACAGGAGGGCGCCTGCAGAGGCGTAATTCCAGGCCCTCCTCTCTGCAGGATCACAGGACTTAGTGAGAGAAATGGCGGCAGAGTAGAGGTAGGGCTTCCAATGAGGAAGGCCTTGAATGCTGCTGTAAAGAAGCTGTGAAAGGTCATGAGCACCAGAGGGATGGAGCAAGAGGAGCCCAAGACCTTTATTCCATTCCTCTCTGCAGGCAGCACTCGCGTGGCCTCCCCCCAAAGAGCTCTGCCAGCGCAGTGCACACCTACTGACCAGACAGGAGCCTAGGTCCAGGAGGCCTTGCCACGTGGCCAGGAATCGCCCCCGCCTTGGTTATTCTCATCAAGCCAAGGGCTCTACAGCACTCTGTCCAACCATGAGCCCTTCACAGCGAGAGTGTTCAGCTGAAGGTCATGGCGAAAACTCCCAGACCCTGGGCAGAAATACCCCAATCCCAGCGCACAGCACGACTGGTGAAGTGGGTGGGGGCCAGAGGTCCAGGACAACTTCTTGTGCATTTTGGTGGAACGGAGAAAAACCCTAAGCTTTGTAGATTTCTACCCTTTCCCAGAGTAGCTATCCGCCCTAGCCCACTCCTTTCCGCAGCTGGGAGTTTTGGATTATACGACTCTTTGCACAGGGCTATTGTAAGAACCAAAAGAGCTCACGGGGCAAAGACAGCTAGCACCTGCCTGACACACAGTAGGTGCTCAAGTTAAGCTAACTCCATTCTTCCCAAGCCTATTCCAACTGGTACGTATTGTTTTTTTATGATGATGCGTTTTTAATAAACTTGTAATTTTAGATTTAGAGAGCTATTCTGAAGATAGTACAGAGCGTTCCCATCTACTCCACACCCACTCTCCCATTATTAACATCTTACATTGGCATGGTACACTTGTCATCGCTAATGAGACAATACTGATATATTATTATTAATTAAAGTCTATACTTTATCCAAGTTTTCTCACTTTTTTCCTAATGTCCTTTTTCTTTTCCAGGATCCCATCCAAAACCATATTGCACTTATTCGTCATGTCTCCTTAGGCTCCTCCTGGCTGTGACACTTCATCAGAATTTCTTTTTGATGACCTTGACGGTTTTGAGCAGTGCTGATCGGGCATTTTTGCAGAATGTCCCTCAGTTGGAATTTGCCTGATGTTTTTCCCATGATTAGACTGAGGTGATGTGTTTTGGGGAGGAAGACCAAAGAGGTGAAGAGCCATTCTCACCCCATCACAACAAGGGTGCTTGCTATCATCATGACTTACCACTGTTGATGCTGACCTTGACCTTGATCACCTGGCTTGAGGTGGTATTGGTCAGGTATCTCCACTGAAAAGCTATTTTTTCTTGTCTCCTTTTCCAGATTGTCCTCATCAGAAGAAAGCTACTGTGCGCAGCCACACCTAAGGACAAGGAGGGTTGCTCTCCATCTCCTTGAGAACAGAGTACCTACATAAATTAATTTGAATTCTTCTGCGCAGAAGATTCTCCCCCTATTTATTTACTTATTCAATCATTTATTTACATCAGCATGGACTCCTGGTTATTTATTCTATTCTTTAGGTTATAATCCAATACTAATTATTCTGTTGCTCAAATTGTCCTAGCTCTGGCCGTTGGGAGCTCTCAGCTGGATCCTAGATCCCACTGACAAGTTCCATCACTATGGGTTTGGTTTTCTGGTTGTGTGTTTGTTTTTCGGCACTCTCTGACTTTCTGGCCCTACAAGATGCTCCAGGCTCATCTTGTCTATTTCATGCCCGTCCTAGAGTCCTGGAATCAGCCATTTCCCCATCCCCTGATTCCTCTTATTGGAGAATGATATTAGAAATCAAGATCTGTGCACTAGGTGTGGACATGACATCTGGGGTGTCATTACTTCTAATCCCTCTTAGCTGACAGAGAAAGGAGACAGATGTGTGTATACTAAACCCGTGAATATATCTATGTGTATTAAAACTTCTACATGTGATCGTGTGTATCTATGTTAAGCTCAACAGAGTTCATTCTGATGTCTACAACTCAAATCCATTACCCTATGGCTTATTCTGGCCTCCTCTCCTTCCTTGGCTGTAACCCCCTCCCACTGTAAAAAACCTGGCTCCCACCACATGCCATCCACTTGCTTAACTGCTTGGTTTAAGTGTCCAAGTATAGTGGTTTCAGAATTGTGAGAAACAACTTGATCGGCTCGAGTAGAGTGCTTATGACACTTCCTTTGCCTGTAGTCTTACAATTCCACTCATTTCCAGAGTTACTTGAGTCAGCACCTTATCCCCCCATCCCCTCCAGTGAGGTGGTCTCCTGCATTTGTAATACAGTTAAATTGTTGTGCCATATTCCGCATTCTATCTTAGGATCCCTCAATGTCCTAAATGATTTTTTTAAATTTGTATACATTAAGGTTTACTCCTTGTGCTGTGAGTTTCTATGGGTTTTGACAAATGCATTGTATCTTGTGTTCACCATCACAATAGCATACAGAATCGTTTCACTGACCTAGAAATTCTGTGCTCCATCTAGTCAACCCTTTCCCACTGCGCCTCGAACCCCTGGCAAACACTGATCTTTTTATTGTCTCTATAGTTTTACCTTTTCCAGAACATCATATAATTGGAAACATAATAGCTTTTTCAAATTCCCTTCTTTCACTTAACAATACGTTTAAGATTCATCCATATCTTTTCACGGCTTGCTGGCACATTTCTTTTCATTGCTGAATAATATTCCATTGTCTGGATGGACCACAGTCTGCTTGGCCACTCTCCCATTGAAGGACACTGTAGTTGCTTCCAGTTTGGGTGATTAAAGATAAAGCAGCTATAAACGTTCATGTGCCAGGTTTTATACAGATGTGTTTTCAAATCAGTTGGGTAGGGGCAGGCCCCATGGCTGAGTGGTTGGGTTGGCGCACTCCACTTTGGTGGCCCAGGGTTTCGCCAGTTCGAGTCCTAGGCACAGACATGGCACCACTCATCAGGCCACACTGAGGAGGCATCCCACATGCCACAACTAGAAGAACCCACAACTAAAATAGACAACTGTGTATTGGGGGGGATTTGGGAAGAAAAAGCAGAAAAAAAATCAGTTAATACATAGGGATTCAGACGCTGAGTTGTACGGTTAGAGTATGTTTAGTTTTCTAAGAAACTACCAAACTTCCTTCCAAAGCGGCTGCAGCATTTTGCATTCCCACCAGCAATGAACGAGCGCTCCTGCTGCTGCACGTCCGGTTGTTGATATAGTCAGTTTTTTGGAATTTAATTAATCTAATAGGTGTACAATGATATCTCATTATTTTAGTTTGCAATTCCTTAATAACAAGTGATGTTGAGTATCTATGCCATCTTTATATTTTTTTGGTGAGGTATCTGTTCAAATCTTTTGCCTATTTTTAAATAGGGTGATTTTAATTTCTTATCATTGAATTTTAAGAGTCTTTTGTATATTTTTTTCCTTGTCTTTGTCATGGCCCTGGGCCAGCTCTGTCCACGTTGCCCCTGCCGCCCTGCATCTGTATTATCCTGGGATCAAAACACGTGGAATGTTCCATCACCCCAACCTCGCACACCGGGCTCAGAGGAGTAGGAAAGGGCAGCTCCCCAAATGTGGTCACAGATACTTAGCTGCTTCCCTAGGAGCCTTGACTGAGCATGAAAGAGCTCAGCCAGGCTGAGCCCACCCCCTCTTGATGTCCCTGGTCCCCCAGTGAACTTCCTATGCGCCTCGTGAGATCCCGTGCTGGGGGAAGCTCCTTTCCTCTCACCCCAGGGCTCACTCAGCAACAACTTCAGAGCAGCACATCCAAAGACTGTCATGTTTTCGGCTATAAGGATCCTTAGAAAGCATTTAGTTCATTTTATAGATGAATAAACTGAGATTCCGCTCATAGATGTCACTAGGTGTTCCAACGGGGAAGGATAAACGAGGTTGATATGTTTAAGATTAAACGCAGTTAAACTTTTGAATTCCTTGCTACTCAAAATGCAACAACACCAGCATTAAATTGGAGCATATTAGATATACAGATTCTCAGACCGCACTCCAGACCTACTGAATCAGAACCCGCATTTTAACGAGAGCCTCCCAGTTGATTCAAGTGTTCATTAAAGTTTAGGAACACTGTCTTGTGTGTGTGTGTGTGTGTGTGTGAGGAAGATTAGCCCTGAGCTAACTACTGCCAATTCTCCTCTTTTTGCTGAGGAAGAGTAGCCCTGAGCTCACATCCATGCCCATCTTCCTCTGCTTTATATGTGGGATGCCTACCACAGCATGGTTTTTGCCAAGCAGTGCCTTGTCCTCACCTGGGATCCTAACCAGCGAACCCCGGGCCGCTGAGAAGCAGAACGTGAGAACTTAACCGCTGTGCCACTGGGTCGGCCCCAGGAACACTGTCTTAATCCAGTAATTTATCAAATCTTTATCTACCATGTGGCAGGCATTGTCGTAAGCATGGAGGATTCGTCACAAAATGGATAGCACCTGCTCTCAAGGAGTTAGTCTGGAGTAGACACTGCAACATCAAATTACTTCACAAGTAATTGGCGGATTGACTACAATCACAGTTTATACCATAAAGAAAGAGCGTATCTGAGAATCAGAGACCTGAAGGCAGGTAGGATTGAACTAGGCTGAAGCCCACGTGGATGATGAAACTGTGTGCACGGTGGATCACGAAGGAGAGAATGTGGCAGGCAAAGATTCCCAAACCTGTTTGATCCAGACATCCTGCAGAGCATTTCATGGGATTGACAGGCTGCTAAATGCTGCTCTGGAAGTCATGTGACCAACCTAAGACCCAACAGGAGGGTGGTATGGGAGCCTAAACCCAGCTCCCCTGCCTTCCAAAACAAAGCCCTTCCCACCGACCCATGCTACCTCCTGCTGGTCACTGGGAGTTCCCCAGGATGACATGGAGAGAGGGCCCTGGGCATCAGGCTGGCTGCCAGCCAGGCTGGACACACATGCAAGTTATTTTCATGGGGCAGCAAATTCTGGAAAATATGTGGTTTAGAAGCAACATAATTATCATCCTCTAAAATTAGGCTCATAGTCTAAACAACCCCAAGTCTTCCTTCTGCACAAAAACAAACAATGGCAGGCAGGAAGCCTGCAGCAATGCGTGTCGTGTTGGCCAACAGGCCCGCTGGTCTCCCCGCTGAGCTAAAAAGGCAAACTGCATGCAAAAATGTAAATATTATATTATTTTTCAAATACCACCTATTTCCACTCTCGCCCCAGCTGGCTCTGTCTGTCCACCTCGGCGCCCTCTGGGTCCCCCGCCCTCCACGCTTTGGCCACGAAATACCTAGATGTATTTCTTCAGAAGCCATTATCTAAACTGCTGATGTAATAAGGCCCTGGTATATGAAATTCACTTAATAACTCACGCTTCGTTATTTATTGTGAACCTGGGTGCATTCTCCTTGATTCCATTTCGCAGCGAAATATAAGTGCAGCTTTCATCGTGAGCGCCTGAATTTATGGCAAACAGACCAAGTGACATTAAGAAAGCCGCACAATCCCTTCATTCAGGCTTTAATAAGGAAGCCAAGGAAAAATTATCCTAGCTGGTTTGCGGGTGACAGCACAAGAACTTTCTGGAGTCAGAAAGTTAGCACCGTGCCTCCTTGTCAGCCCATTAAAAAGCAAAGCTGGCATGGCATGATATTAGAACCATGTGTGAGAAGGAATTTCTCCTCTGGTAAGACATTCCAAATACTGTCTCTGAGCCAAAGACTTTGGTGTTAGACTAATTTAAGCAGCATGTTGAAATCAGCGCTCAGGACTTTGATCATAGGGCGATCGTTTGTTACAAATTGAACTAACCCAGTCTCTATTTCTGGCGGATCAGAACTCTGGATTTGTTGAATTAAATGCCTCATTTAGTGCCGTTTGCACATGAAAAGGAACGCTGCACTCAGGAATCTGATAGTGAATTTTTCACCTAACCAACAGGTCTACTTTTTTATTACTTTTAAACCTAATCCATACTCGGTCCACACTGTTCCTAATAACCCCAAGGCTGTTCAGAGTGAAGTTTTAAATCAACTCCCATGTTATTGGGGGCTGGGGGTGTCGAGGGGCGGTGGCGGGGCAGCAGGGGTTGCTGAGCCATCCTTGAATTATCAAACCATGTAATAAAGAACATCTTGGAACCCGGGACCGAAATAAAAGCAAAGAGAAAAAGCAAAATAAATTAGTCTTCAGTTGTTATTTACTGTCTAAATAACCCAGTTTCCTTTCATGACAACTGTGGGCTAAAATAGCAAAATGATTTTGCAGACCTATGATTTTTATACTGTTGCCTGTCTGGTCCCGCTGAAACTATGAGTGAGGGAGGTTAAAAGGGTACGAAATAGACCATTTCCACATATGGCTGCACTTTCTTTTCATTTTTGAAGTTATAATATCTTTAACTGTAGATAATGATATTATAAACTGTCATTTAGTGCATTTTAAGTATATTACATACATGAAACAAAGATCTGGAAGGAGCTGCAGCTGAAGTCTTAACAGAAACATTGTGAGTCAAATCCAGCGAGCAGGAGACAGGTATGGGGTTTGCTAAGAATGCTTCGGAGCAGAGAATCAGACACAGACTCCATCCGAGCTGACTCCTGGCCGTGAATTGTGAAACTAACCAAGACTGGCCAATGATGATTTAATAGTAATTAACTGTTAATTATTAACACTCAGGGGTCAACAAGCTCCTTTGCAGTCTGGTTTTACTTTGACATTATTTGGTTCATCTATAACTTTGTTTCCCATCATTTACCTCCTGTTGGTTGGAGGTGTGGGAGAAGGTTCCAGAGCCCTCTCTGCTTTGGCCATTGAAACAGCCCCGACATTGCCTCAATTGGGGCTGGGGGGAGGGGGGGGGGCGGGGAACGGTGGGGGGACACACCTATATTTGGGAATTGATTCTTTCCTAAGCCCTGTGTGCAGTTAATTCATAAATCTCCTCACCTGCAGGCTGAAAAATCCTCTTGAATGAGGATTGCCTTAATTTAAAAGGGAAATAATTAATTAATTATTTTTTAAAAACGTTGCTGCTGTTGTGTGCCAGAAAAGTCAACAGATGATTCCTTAGTTTCATTGGCATGAAGATGAGGTTGATTTTTCCCCTCTTTGCAGAAAGAAAATGGTTGCGAAACAGATAACGATAATAAATGTTTTATTGGTGAAAAAAGAAAGATCAGATCTTTAATGAAATCAGGATGGGCTTGGAGATGAACTCAGTCTGAACTCGCCAGGATTCATGGAACTTCAATTAAAACAATTTCAGAAGGGCGGCTGACAGCAAGGCGCTCGGAAGTGTCATTAAAATTGAGCAACATTTTAGCACCAGGTTTTCTAGCAGGATCCTGAGAGCGCGGTAGCCCCAGGGAGGAGGAGTCAGTGGAAGTGAGGGATCTGTGGGGAGGGCTGAGTACTCTAGGCAATGCTGGTAAGAAATCTCACCGAGGCTAGGATCCAGCCTCAGCTATCAGTATGTAGTTTTTAATCCACTCTGAAATGTTCACCTCCATCCATATGGTTGTAAAACCCTGGCTTCTTCAGCTGGAGACTGGTGTTTTTCAACCTGAAAGATTCTTTTAAAAAACCAGCCTTTCATGAAGTCACACACAAGGACTCCAGTTAGACAATCATTAAGGCCACATAATGTTGCAGTGAAAGGCACGGACTCTAGACCCAGAGTCGCTGGGTTCAAATCTTCCTTTTCCATGTACCAACTATGTGACCTGAGGTAAGTTACTCAACCTCTCGGAGCCGTATTTTCCCAGCTGTGAATGGGATCATGATAGCACCTACTTCTTAAAGCTGTCAAGAGGTTTTAACAAGATGTTCCACGTCAAGTGCTCAATACCGTGCCTGGCACCTCATTAGCACCAATAACAGTGAGCAAATATTGTTGTTTATTAGGGCTGAAAATTAGGAAAGTTAAATCCAGCAACTCAGTCTCTCCTTTTAAGAAGAAAACCTCTACCAGATGTGGCACCAGCACGGTGCAGACAAAATGGAAGGTCTTTGTGGTGAAACGTGGGCCCCCTAAGGAGCTTTGCACATGGAACATCGTGGCTTCTGGAATGAGAGTTGGTGCTCACCTCTTAAAGAGGCCGGGGTAGGTGGGGGGCGGTGGGCAGGTAGTTGTGCAGCTCAGGCCTGGGACCTTGGAGAAACTCTGGTTCAGTCTCGCTTCAGGCAAGAGGAAAAGGAGGCTGGAGAAAAAGGAAGAGGAGAAGGAAGGAAGGAAAGGGGAAGGGAGGGAGGGAGGAAGGAGAGACAGGAGTCCCTGACGCTCTCTGGCCCCAGCTTGGCTTCACTGTCTTAGCTTCCGTGAGAGTTGGCTCCTTGTAACCAACCTTTCTCCACCTTGAACGAGCCTGAGTGGGTTTCTGTTCCTTGGCCACCAGAAGAGCTCTCTCCACCACCCTAAGCAGGCGCTTTCATGTCAGGGAGGGATTTTCTGCAGCATGGCCAAGGTGAAGACACGGGCACAGAGAGCCAGCTCCATGGGGCATAGGGGGAGCAGGGCTTGCACACGGCACCCTCACAATTCCTGAGAATCACCTAGAACAGAACAGCACTCACTAACAGGCCAAATCCAGCAGACCCCAACGGCCTCTTTGCCCAGGCTCAGATTTATAAAGGATCCAGACAGCAGCTCTCCAGTCCCACCAGCCTCCTGGAGAGAGAATCTCTTTGCAACGCAGTGCTAGGGCCTGACGCAGCAGTTTCCCAAAGTTTTACAGCCCCTGAATAGGAGCTCCCCATTGGCTTTGGGAACCAGCTCATGACGTTAAGTTAAGTCAACTTTCTAATGGTATAGAGAGACCCAACCTGTGAGTAATAGAAAAAAAATTAATTACACATCCTTTGGATGGCCTTCTGTGATTTTTTTTTATAGCTGCAGCAGCAGAATTGCTTCCAAATTATATTGGGCCCAGGTTATTAAAATGACTTTCAATTCCCTGAGTATACCCAGTGATCGACAGCCAGGCAAGGAGCGGAAGCACTAGGATGCTTTCCTTTTCTTTTTTTTTAACTTTTTGCAGATAAGCCACATGCAGATAACTGAGAATTGACTGTTTCCATCTCCAATTGATCCATTTCTTCTGGTGTCTGGTATTTACTCCTAGACTTGCCCTGGTTTCCAGTACAAACCGACACTCTTTTAACACTCCAAATCCATTAGACACTTTTCTTCTCCCTCGTGAACAAAGGAGAAATGTTTTCGTGCAACTTTATGGAAGCCATCAATCTCCCTGAGAGGCCTGGCCCGCTCCGCAGAGCCCACATTATAACTTATGCAAAACAAAGGGCGGGAGGCGTGCGGGGAAGGCCTGCTTTCTCTGAGCAGCAGCAACGCATTGAGGAAAACACGCGTTTCTGCTGAAATTCATATTGGTAAATGGATTTCCCATCTGAAACATTGTTTTTCACTAAGAGAAGCTTTTAATCCCCTTAAGTTCCTTTCTAATCTGCCTTGGAAGTGCTTGTCTCAGGAATATAACAGTGATGATATAACAGATTTAATTTATTAGAACGAGACAGCAGCCAGCCAGCAGAGCACACAGGAGCGCAGGCCCACCAGCTGAGCGGGGCTGGCATTCCTGGGGGGGACAGCTTGTTCCCCCTCCTCCTGAATCCAGCCCCAATGCCCCGCTGTGCACCCACGTGCAGATCTCAGCCTCCCAGGCTCTTTCTGGAGCAAACACTCCAGCTTCATAGGGGAAAGCCCTATCTTCTCTAACGGCCAAAGGAAGGCTGAGGCAGGCTGGCCCCTGCCTGCTCGCTGCCCAATCTTCTGGAGAACAGCCGGTTGGGCGGGAGTAGAGATGGCCCAGCTGGTAGGGACCAATGGCCTGAGGCTCGGCGAAAGGTCACCGTGAGATATTCACCTCCCACTGCCTGTCTGATGGGCCACCTCAGGTAGTAAAGGCCCCAATGAGCAGAGTCAGAAGGACAGTACCCAACCCCACTCCCAACCAGGACAGGGAAGAAAATAACAGAGAAGTCAACAAGTCCTCTGCAATCCAATCGCTGCTTGATCTGGGGAGGTAGCAGGGAGCTCATTCTGGTGGCCAGGTCAGCTTCGTTCTCTAACCCAGTTGGTCCAACTGAGACATGGGAGGCCTGAACCCACCTGGCTGGGCTGTGTCCAAACCAGCATGATGACCCCAGGTACATCCACACATAACTCCGTGTCTCCTTCCTCTGAACAGAAGCTGTTCATTTACTCACTCACCCATGCTTATTGATGCTCTCAGGAACAGCCTTTCACTCGTGGAGGTAATGCTCTTTCAGCCCCACAAGAATGTAAACGACTTCAGCACTGGGCATCATTTGGCCCTCTGCACTCACACACAGTGTGACACCATAGTGGTCAAGAGCATGGTCCCTGGAACCAGAAAGTCCTAGGGTCAAATCCCAACCCCAGCCCTTACACGGGCTGTCCTCATCCATAACAAGGGAACACGACCATCAGCCTCCAGGGAGTAAGTGACATCACTGTGTAAACTCCTTAGTGGGGTGCCTGGCACATATTAAGTGTTGATTAATTATAACTATTAACCACACATGTAGGTTTAGCTGCAGACACATTTGTCCCTTCTGTTCATTCATTCATTCATTCATTCTGTTCTTCATTAATTCCCCAAACGTTTATTGAGCACCTCCGATATACCAGGCTCCATGCTGGACATCCTATATTTGTGACGGGGGCATAGGAAGGGAAGGAGAGAAGCCTAATAAAAATCATCTACAATGGACGTGCAATTTTGCGCTCACTCTTTCATTTAAATTTCACACACACACACACAGACCCAGAGTAGATATTTAGGGCAGATATAATCACTCTTATTTTACAGATGAGCAGACAGATCCAGGGAGATTAGGGGACTTTGTCAAGTGGTAAAGCTAAAAAGAGCCCAGGGTCAGGGGTCTCAGACAAACCTCCTCCCATACGTTTCCTCGAGTAGGATTTTCCAGAATCTAGTCAGTATAGAATGGCGTAACACAAAACCACGTGCACAAGACCCCCGTGGACCCAGGACATACCCCATCCCGTGGCAAGTGTGTGCTTAGGTAGGAAACCATATCCCACGCTCAGTGGGAGCCGGGGTCTGCTGTCTTTAGACGATAGGAAGAGGCCAGGAAAGAGAAGAGACTGGGGAACTTGACGCTTATTAAAAGCACTTGCTCACAAGCTGTGTGCAGGCCCACATGGCGCCCAAAGCCAGGACCCCGGCCTCAGCAGGGGTCAGCGCCCCATCCTGACAGGCGTGAGCTGGGGAGTCTGGGCTGAAGATGGATGGGGGCGCGAAACACGCCCGTGACAGCGGTAATCCACACGACCCAGGAACCCAAGCTGGTATTTTGGCCACTTCCCCACACTTTTTATGGGCCTGAAGTGGGGGGAGGGAATTTTCATCATTTCAGACATAAATAACTCCCTGAACAGTGTCGAGATCAGACACCTCAAAATTAACCAGTCTGTTCAGCACAAAGCCTTCGGCTGGGCCAGATTCATCTCTCAGTTGCAGAGCCCCTTGAAGTCAGGCAAGGCTCCCAGGGGCACTAAAACCAGCCTGGCACTTCTGTCACGGTTCCTTGGAGAAGTCCCTGTCCTGCTCAGAGAGATGACCCTTGTGTGCTTTCTTCTTGCTCACAGATTTTGTACCACTCCCTCTCCCCTCACCCTGGGCTGACGACTCGGCCTCATTCTTTGTGGAGGAAACGGAAATGACCAGATTCATGCTCTCTCATTTCCCACCACTCAAGCCCACAAACTTGCCTTCATTTGAACTCCACTCTCTTTCATGCTTCAAGACATAGTAGAAGACATGTCCTTCCTCCCACCAGGGGCCACCCTCCACCTGCGTCCTGAGTCCCCTCCCTTCGAAGAGTCTGCCCTGCCAGTTACGCACACTCACACGCATCAACAGCACCCTGTCTCCTGGACCACTCTCATCTGCAATGACACGTCCTCAGCATCTCTCATCTCAAAAACCAAACCAAAACAAAACATCTACCTTGATCCCTCATCTGGGTCCTCATCATGAACACCCAACTACGTCCTGTTTTCCTAATTCCCACCTGGGCGAAATGTTTTGCAAGTTTTGCCTCCAAGCCCTATCTATTTCTTCAACGACGTCCAAGTCGGCTTCTCCATCGCTCCACCAGAACTGATCTAAAGTTCATCAGTGATTCCACGTTGTCCAATGCGAAGAGCATCTCTCTTCTTTTCTTACCTGACTTCTCTGTTGACCCCTTAGTCCCTGCTGAGGCACTCTCTTCTCTCTCAGCTTCTGCTTCCCACCATCTCCTCTCCTCGGCTGCTGCCCTTCAGTCTTTTGTTCACCCTCCTTCTCCACCCAACCTCTAGCTGTAGGAGAGCCCCTAGGTTCAGTCCTCAGCCCTCTCTTCTCTGCTTCATTCATTCTCTCTGTAGGTGAGCTCATTCATTCCATGGTTTTAAAAATCATCAATGCACTACTGACTTTCAGAATTATAGCCTCAGCCCAGAAAGTTCCCCTGAGCTCCAAGCTATATATCTGGAGGCCTTCTTGACGTCTCCACTTGGACACATAACGGGCTTCTCAATTTGACATTTCCGTGACTAGGCAGTTTACAGAACAAGAAACACAACAGGCTATCTTAGACGTGTCAAAGGTGTTCAAACTCACTGAGAGTTTTTAAAATGTAAATTAAAACAAACTGAGGCATTTTTCACCAATCAGTTTGGCAAAGAGAGATCAAAACATTTAAAAATACATTGTTGATAAGGATTCGAGAAAAAAGGTGCCTTTGTAAATTGGCAGGGAACATAAATTGGAATAATCCCTTTGTAAGACTAATTGTCAACATCTATCAAAATGAAAAACACACATCTTCTTTGACCTGGCAATTCTACTTCTAGGAATTTATCCAACAGATAAATGTATTCAATAGATATATTTAATTAATATATTCTATAAATGTATTTATTTCCATTAATATGTACCCAGTAGTCACACATCTGCAAATGGATGTTGAATGCATTCAAGAAACCATTGACTATCAGCAATAAGAGACAGGCTGCATAAGTGGGAGTAAGTGCCAAAGTGGAATGCCACTTAACTGTTAGAAAAGTGAAAGAACTCTTCACAAGCTAATATAGAAAAATCTCCAAGATACCATGTTAAATGAAAAGAATTAAGATGCAGAATGGGTACGATACGCTACCGTTGGTCTTAAAAAAGGACAATAGAGACAAAGATACTCACCCGTAACCACTTGCATAAATATAAAATGTTACTGGAAGAAGACACACAAAATTAGTAAGATTGCCTCTGAGGCAGCGGAACCAGGAGACCAGTTCCTAAGGGATTAGAATACTTGCCCCCCCCCCCCCCACCCCTCCCCCACTCCCCCACCCCTCCCCCACCCCCGTACTTTTTGTACTATTTGAATTGTTTGTTACCGTGTTCAAATAGTTCATTTTCAATTTTAAAATAAAGTTACTATCCATCTCCTGGCTCTTTATTCTCTTTCCAGCTCTCGGCTGAAATATCACCTCTCCAGCAAGGCCTTCCTGGACCCCACCTTCTATGTCAGTCTCCCCTATTTTTTTTTTTTTATCCCCCACCAGAATAGCTCCACTTTTAACTACTTTAAATACTGGGCTCCCAAAGAAGATTTAATTTAAGAAAGATCTCTGTTCACCTTCTCAGAGAGACTTCTCCGTGCACCCATCTGAAATAACGCCCTCACCAATGGCACTCTCTAATCCTGCATTCTGCTTCTTTTTTTATTAGTACATTTCTCACCACGTGAGATGTTACATTTTTATTTGCTTATCATTGGTCTTCCCTCATTGCAATGTAAGTTCCAGAAGAGCAGGAATCTTATTCATTTCATTCACGGCTCTATCTCCTGTGGCTAGGACGATGATCGGCACATTGCAGATGTCCAATAAGTGTTTGTTGAATCAATGAATAGCTCTATTGCTAAGAAAAAACAAATGAAAAGACATTTAAAGGCCACCGATCCAGAAAAGAAAATATCTAAGGCCATGAGGTTAGTGCTGGCTCTAAAATCCGGTTAGGTCATCACCAGAGCCCTGTCCATTTTGTATTGACATTTGTTGTTTGGTAAGCAAAGGGCCTGGGGAAGCATCATGTTGCACCAATTGGCAGAGAGAAAGTGAAGAAGACAGGAGGTGGATAGTGCTAAAAGAAAAGCCCAGAAGTGAGGAGCAGAGGAGGAGACAACACCACAGCACGCAGAGGTGAGGGTCTTCAGCACCCCCAAGAGGAAGGACCTTTCTCGTCTGCATCCCCTGTCATAGAGAAAATCAGGGCTGGAGAGAGAAGAGAAACAAGGAGAATCAAAGGGAGTCCTCCACATAGCCCCTGACCACGCTGGGTTCCAGCTTCCGAGGGATGACACACAAGGTGTCAGGGCAGACGCCTGCCAAGGGAAGCAGTGAATGAATCATTGGGTTACTTAAACCCCCAGCCATCTGGCTGAAGGCAGGAAAGCCGTGAGTCAGCAACTCACCAGCAATCAGCATGTAAGTGACTGGCTTGGGCCATGCAGGGAATGTGTGCAGAGACCCCCCCACCCAAGATGCACCTGCCCCGGGGGCCAGCTCTTTCCAAAAGCGAAGAGGCCCTCTACCCTCTTTGCCGGGATGGGTTTGGGGTACACATTGGCCAAATCTTCTCGCTGCCTTCAGAACACCGTGTTCTCAGCCCCAGCCTTAGCGCCTGCATGGGTCCTGCCGGGGCCGCCTGGAACCTCAGGAAACCTCGTGTTTTCTAATTGTACTTTTATGCTCAGCAAGCCCTCAGGCTACCTGGTTAAAAGTTTACATTAAAAAAACCTTTGTAATTGGTTCATTTGAATGGTGGCCTCTGCAGAGTCATCAAGGCAGGCTGTGTTCATTAGCAGCCATTCACACAAAATCCAGGCAATCATTTTGGGGCTTCAGAAACATCCCCAGGCTTCCTCCAGCCCAACCAAACGCCAACAGGAATAAATCCATGGCAAGATGAGCTTGCTGCAGCATCTTCTAAACCAGCGTTTCTCCACTCGGCACTATTGTCATTTGGGGCCAGATAACCCTTTGTTGTGGGACTGTCCTGTGCATTGCGGGGTGTTAGCAGCATCCTTGACCTCCACCCACTAGATGCCAGTAGCATTTACCCATTGTGACAACCAAAAATGTCCCCAGACATTGCCCCAGATTGAGAACCACTCTTCTAAGCTTCTATCCATTTGGACAGCTGAAATTTGGGAGAAAAAGTCATCAGTTCAGAAAAGACATTCCTTGAGGGCCCACTATATGCGAGGCAGTGGATGTGGTCAAACATAAGGGGCGGACATGGCCCCAAGCATCTCTCTTGAAAGAAAGGGGGACCAAACCCTTGGCTCCTTCCTGATAGCCTAATTTCAAGGGCTAGGTTTTCCAACAGGAGGGACGGCAGGGTGAGGTCAGGCTGTCCGTCAGGAGAGATTGGGTGGGTGAGCGCTTGAGACGCTCATCCAAAGGCAGGCCGCGGAAATACTTGGTTTTAGCTCCTCGAGTAAGTAGATGTCGCCGGCTTTGAAAAGAGCACAATGGGCGTACAGGGGTGAATCATCGCAGGGAATTAGAGAGATCACTGTGGGGCTGCGCAAACCGGCCGAGCTTAGCTTGCAACACCGGGCAGCAGAACAGCCGCCGCCGATGATGTTCACGTTAATAATTGGCGCTGACACAGCCACAAAGCACTCCCTGCTCCAGGCCTATGCCAGGAAAAATAGAGAAGCCGTCAAGAAAAACACAGTAGCATTTATCACACCCTCTAGTGAAAGGCAGCCGCCATTTTCCCCCACTGTGGTCTTTGAGACTGACTGGTGGGCTGGTGGGGCGTTGCTGAGACTGGCAGACAGATCTGTGGTGGGGAGGGTGGGTGGGGGGCGGACTCTCATGCAGATGGGGAGGGTGGAGTGGTGGACTGAGATAGAGAGACAGATAAAGGCTCAGCTATATGTTGTTTCATCACATTAAGGGTCCATTCAAGTGACAGCAAAATGCCCCCAAGAACTTGGCACTGATGAAGGCCAGGTCCCCCAGAGAGTTAAATAGTACAATCTATAGGCCATGGGTGAGCAAGGCTCTCGCTGGGGCAGCCAAGGACTGTCAGTGTGCCGTGGGGCAGGAGAATTTGGGAGCACCCAACACTCTCGTCAAGGTTGCCTGGGAGTAATTTCAAGCAGACAGGCCTGGGAGGTGATTTTGAAACCCAGCGAAAGGAGAGCTAAGAAGACAATGTTAGTTTAGAGGCACATTTCACAAAACATGGCATGGTTGTCCCAGGAGGTACCAAGATGGTTTGGGGTAATGTGGGGACACAGTTCTCCCTAACACTGAATCCCATGGGGAGAGAGGTGCTCCTTCTCACATCTTTTCGTCCTTCTGATGGGGACAGGGAGAAAGCCTTGGCTCCGTGCTAGGAGATCTCTAACACCACCTCAACAGGGGCTCATCTCTCTCCCTTTGTGGCAAAGACAGAAGAGAATTCAGGCTCAAGCCTTGGGCAAGCAAGGATACCTGGCCGGAATTGAATGAAGTTGGCTTTTATTTTTCCTTTTAAAGTCAAGTTTATCGAGGCAAAATGTACACGCAGTAAAATTCACCCTTTTTAGTTTATGGTTCTGTGAGTTTTGATGAACACATACAGGTGTATAGTCACCATCACAATCACAACACAGAGTCTTTCCATCACCCAAAAAGCTCCCCCAAGGCCCCTTGAGGTCCACCACCCCCCACCATCCCCGGCCCCCCGGCAATCAATGATTTGTTTTCTGTTTCTATAGTTTTGTCTTTTCCAGAACATCATAGAAATGGAATTATACAGCATGGAAAGTTCTGGGTTTTTATTTTGTTGTATTTATGTTTAGATTAGATTTGTAAGGTAGCATACTGGTTTTCCATTTAAGGTAGTTCTATAAAATATTCTTTTTAGATAAATCAACATTTTAAAAAAGAAATTTGGTTTATAGACAAATATTAAGTAAGTAACTATGCACGTGCTGTGCAGATATGGCAAAAATCAGGAAGACTAGACGGGAATTACCAAGAGCTGGGAAAGTGTAAGACGTTACCCTAAGTACAAGTTAACAAGTTAGGTTGCCGGTTTCAGGGATGCTGGCAGGAGACACAAGCCACTTGGATCAGAGAGAAAAAATGTTATTACTTATGGCACGGCCACCTGAACATTTACGATAGTTCCCTTCATCCCCAGTCCCACAGGGGTGACGCAGATTAGCCACATGGATACCTGTCCACGCAGGGGGTTCCATCATAGGAGAGAAACCCCATGCTTAGGGAACTGGAATCTTTTCTAGTGAGCAATAAGCACGCCTGCCTTTGTTCTGGAGGAGACAATATCTCCATCTTCCAAAGCTGTTTGCTGTACAAACATCCTTGTGAGAGAACACAGGTCAGTTAGTACCTCCCTTGCAAGACATGCAGAAATGTGAGAGACTCCCAGTAATGATCTCCCCACTGGGATGACTGGGACATGGGCCACACTGGCCTGGACGACAGAAAAAGAAAACCTAGGCAGTCACAAGTTGAGGGCTCTAGGGAGGGAAGGTCACGGCCTGGCCGACTTGGACACTGTGTTTCCCTGTGGAAGGCTCTCCCTGGAGAGGTGAGAGGCCTCCGACTAGCTGAGACATGATTCTAAACCCCTTTCTCCCCACTGTCTGCTTTCCAAAGCAATTTGTCCAGAGACGGGTGCCCTGTTATACCCGTGTGACCACACTATGCTCTCAGATAGCTGAATTTCTGATTGTCCTTGGCATTCTGGTTTATACATCAGTCTCCATGCTGGTTAATGTGAGTCTGTTTCACCCTCACTGTGCCCATAAAACTGAGCTTCTAATCCCAAAAGGTTGAAAACCAGATCCCTAAATTTAACACAGTAAGTTGAATAATGATGAGTAGTGTCCAGCACTTATTATACGTTCCAGGCTCTTTACATTCATAATCTAATTTAATCCTCCAACCAACCATACACTTAGTAGGCACATCTGTGAGTCCCATTTTCTAGATGAGGGAAGTAAAGCACAGAGAGGGAAAACTATGCAACTAAGGGCTCACAGGTGTACCCTGTGAGCTCACACATTACCCCAAAGCCAGCAGCTTAAGACAAACATTTTATTTCACTCCCAATTTTGCGGGTCAGGAATTGGGAAGGGCTCAGCTGGGATGGTCTCACTTGGGGTCTTTCATGAGGTCACAGTCAACTGTCAGCGGGGGCTGCACACATCTGGGGCCTGACCGGGCTGGACGTTCAAAAGGGCTCACCCACATGGCTGACAGTAGGAGCCCAGCTTGGCTGTCGATCCGGCATCTACACATGGCCTGTCCGACACAGTGGGCTCAGGTAGTCAAACTTTCTAGAGTGTCCAGCTTTCCCCGGAGCAGGAGTCCCAGGAACCAGGTGGAAGCTGTGGGGTCTTTTCTGACCCAGCCTCAGAGGTCACATGGTATCTATAGTCTGGTGGACAAGGCAGGCCCTGGTGTGGCCAGATTCAAGGGACTCATCTCTTGGTGGGAGGAGAATTTTGGGTCTATGGTTTCAAAACTGCCACAGATCCCAGCCAGGTCTCCTCTTCCTGGTTCAAACTAGCATCACAGGCCTCTTTGCACTTTTAGGTGAGGGAGCCCAGGGTGGGAGGGGATTGGGGGAGGTGAAGGGCATTGGTTGAGGGTGAGGAATCCGCCTCTAATAATTATGGGCAGGACAAAAGATAACGTGACCTTTGACTTCAGGAAAGAGTGGCTCCTTCGGGATTCAGCAACCTCAGTTAAGCCAAGCCAAGCCAAGCCAAGTGTCCAGCACAAATATTGGGTGATGCCAGGAGGGAGCTGAGAGCCATCCACTGTTTAGAAAAATGCCCACCTTCTCCAGCGGTGAGCCAACTGGCAGGGCCCCTCTGTCACCTTGCTTTGCAGAGGCCCCTGTGTGCTCAGGGTACCCTCCCTCGCCACGGTGACCCATAGATAAACCAAACAGCTCTCCTGCTCTCATCTTTGGTGAAGCTGCAGCTTCAGCCTGTAGTGGGAGGTTTTATGTGCCTCCCTTAAGCACTGGGTCCTTCTCCCCAGCCCCACCACCCCAGGGACACCCCTTGAAGTGGTGATGCTCATGGCTTGAGAATGGGCAGCAGCCATGGAAGTTGTCACTCAGGGTCACTGTCCTCTTAGAGATCCTTTTTTCTGGAGCATCTGCACCTTCAAGGAGACCTCTAGCCCCTTGGACTTCTCTTGGGTCCCTGTAACTAGCTTTAATAGGGAGTAACCAAATTCTTGACCAAAAAGGAGCCCCTCTTACTTGTGGGGGGGTCTGGTGTGTAGATCCAGGCCTTATCTATCCTTTGGTGACAGATGATGTGCTGGGATCTACAGAGGGGGCAAGCACTTTACCTATTTTAAATATACACTTTTCCATCCAGTACACTCCAGATACTTCACATATTTAAATAATCTCTCTGAACAGGCTTTACGTTGCAAGCCAATAGTACGTGGCTAAGATCAGGAGCTGGGAGCCAGATGGTTCAAACGCAGCTCTGCTCTTTTCTAGCTATGTGACCTTACTTAAATACTCCATGCCTCAGTGTCTTCATGGGCATGATTAAATGAAGAGTCATTGTGAAGATTAAATGAAGGCACACAAGTAGAGCGTTTAGAAAAATTCCTGGTATATAGCACGAGCTCCATTTAACAATGCTTTATACATTTACAATGATATTCCTCAAAAAGAAAAATCATCAATTAAATCAACTATCCTTGAATATTCAAACTATTAAATAGCATTACACAACCCAAACATTTGCTTTCAAAGATTTTTTCTGCAACCATCAAGCCTGCTAATGGCCTCCTAAAACCCTCACCTGGTGACAGCATACAGAGTATTCAGTCAGGGACCAAAAGCCCTGCAGGGAGTTTTCAAGCATTGTTCACCTATATGGGGCGCCACAAGTGCACATGTGCAAATTCCTTAATGTGAGCCCAGCCGAAATAATTTTTTTTTAAAACATTTGACATTCTGTAAAATCGTATTTGGGATACACACTCTTTATATAGCATACATCACTGTACACATTTTATATCTATACTCATAGCTGACTTCCTAGGGTTATTTCAAAGGATTTGCAAAGGTCATTTGACAGATAGTGGTTGATATGCGTTAGTTGGGACTCTGGGTTGAAAGAAACCTACAAACAACTCACACTCACTAAGTTAAAAAGAGAATTTATTTGTTCATGTAAATATGAAGTCTTCAGGTGTGGCTGGATCTAGAAGCTAAATGATGTCATCAGGCCTCAACACTGCCCTTTCTCCCTCTTGGCCCTGTTTCCCTGTGTCTTAGCCCAACTCAAGCAGGCTTTTCCTCATGGTGACAAGCTGGCCTAAGGCACTCCAAACTGGCATTCTCTCCTCCAGTAACCGCCATGGAAAGAGTACATATCTTTCCTAGTTGCTCCCACAGAGAGCTCTAGGATTGAATCTCTTTGGACTACCACTGGGTCATCTCTAAAGCAGTTACTGTGGCCAACAGATTCAACACTATGAATTACCAGCCTTGGATCACATGGCCACCCCTTCACCGATCCCTGTGGCTGGATGAGGACTACCCCTGAACCAGTCTCTGTGGGCAGCAGCTTGAATACATGGATCGGCTGGCCCTGGGTCACATGCCCCAACCTGGAAGTAGGAAGTGCAGAGTCAGCCCCTTTGACCTGTTCGGACCGAGTGTGAGAGAATGAAAGGTCAACATCTCCAGATGGAAGCGTATAAACTGGCAGACATCCCTCACACAATGGGCAGCCATGGAAAGAAGATCCCAGAGCAGGCACCGACATGCTGAGGACAGCATTTTCGGAAGTCTCCTGGGACAGCCAGCCCTGAGCCTCCAGGTTCTCTAAGGAGAGGAAGCCCTTCTTCCCCACCTGGAGCGTGGGGCTCCCCTCAGCAAGCAGCTGCCAGCTTCCGTCCACTCCCCTGGCCCAAGCAAAGTGGCGCCCACTCTCCTCTGCCCCCCATGGGAGGTCTGAGCGCTGACACTGCCTGATCCCCCCCCTAGAGAATGGCTGCCCAAGACCAAGGCGCAACCCCACACCCATTCCAGCCGGGAGTCCTGCATGTGCAGCTGACCGCAGAGCTCCCACGGACCCCGCCCTTCCCTCCGGCCCCATGGCCTCTCCAGCTCAGCCTAATGTGTGGAACAGGTGGGAGGCCCGGCCCCCACTCTCAGCTTTCACGGCCAGGAGCACAGCAAGGGGAAACTCATTACATGGGTTTAACGGGGTTTAAAAGGCGTTAAAGAGTCCTGTGGGCCAAATTAAAGGGCCTCAACTTACAAGCTGAGTTATGAAGAGATCTAAGGCATGCTTAGGCCCAGAGCAGGAGCCCAAGACTTGGTCAAGCACAGTTGCAGTGAGAAAAATGTGCCCTCTGGGGAGTCACCAACCAGAAAGAAAGAACAGGTGCCAGAGGCTGGGAGGCCAGCCGGGTCTGGGGGATGGAGAAAGCCTAAGGGCACAGCTTTCCCTTCCCTCTCCATAAACAGTAGAAAAACCAGGCACTGGCCATCAAGAGGCAGCTAGTTAAATAAATTAAGGTGTCATTAAGGTCTAACAACAAAAACAGACCAAATGTAGAACAGTGGGATAATAGACAATCATTGTTCACACACTCACATATAAACGCCATTGAGGTTGACCCATGTGACATTTCCGTTTTCGTAAATCAAAGTATTTATGCACCTATGTCATATATATGTATATATCACTTCCAGGCTGGCATATACGGAGAGCATCTTTGGCAGTTGACACAAGACCCTGACAATCATGGTTTCCTCTGGATCCAGCCTGTGGGACCAGGAGTCAGTGGGAGGGAGAGTTGCTCTTCAGCGCAGAACTTTTCTACTGCTGGAAGCTTTTAAGTCCTATGCCTATTTTATACTTGGGAAAAAAAATGTTTTCAGAAATATATTGGGTGTTTCCATTACGCGAAGTGTTTCTTTGCACACTCTTATCCCTTTCGGTCTTCCCAACGGTTGTGGGAGGTAAATACCGTCAGCAGTTCCATCTTACAGAGGAGGAAACTGAGGAAGACAGGGTTAGAGACTCTCCGAAGTGGCTGGGCGGGATGCATCGTCAGATGCGTCCGGCTCCAAGGTCAAGTCCTCGGCCATGAGGAAGTCTCGTTTCCTCCCGCCTGGGTGATCAACTCAGGCCAAATCTCCTGCTGTCGCCCTAATTCCTCTCCTAAAACAGCCTCTGCAAGCCCAACAATCAGCAAAGTTCCCTCTGTCTGGCTCAGGCCACCGTGTCCTTGGAAGAAGGGCCTGATCAGACCCAGGCACTCCTCTGATGGAAAGTCATCCCAAGGACAGAGCATCAGTGATGTTCCCAGAAGGCCGAGGGGCTGCTGACCTGGTTCCCCTGAGATGGCTCCAGGTCAGCCCCCCAGGTGACCATTCTCTTCACAAGCCAGCTCCCAACCACATCTTCAGATCACTGTCACTTGCCCCTTCCAAGGAGAACTAACAAAAAGTGCTGTCGACCACAGGGATGGGGTCCACTAAGACCCAAAGAGTCTTCATACGCATTATCTCATTTCAGCGTCACCAGGGGCCCGTGATGTACCTATCACACAATCCCAACTCATGCATAAAGAAACAGGCACAGAGAGGCTAAGGGACTTACCCACGGAGTCGGAGCCGCGCTTCTAGCCTGGGAAAGCCCACCACATGGTACGCTCTGCCTAGCCCACTGCTTCGGAAGGGGCCACATCTCAGCATGTCAGGACAGCTTGACTCAGGGCTGAGCTGCAGGTTCAGGCGTCAGTCTCTATCTGTAAAACAGGAATAATAACAAGGAGAAGACAGACCCAGACGTCAAACCCTGCTCTGCCTGGTTCTAGAAACCATAACTTTGCCAACGCTCCAGGCTCCTCCCAAGGAAGGTCATGGCTGGCGGGGAGGGTGGCTGTGTTTCCCTTGGTTTTATGGAGTCTTAGGAGAACATTTCCGAAGGTTTGAAGCTGAAAGGCAGTTTTAAGGGATCAATGCAGTCTCTGCTCTTAACCTGAGGACCCATCTCCATCGCCACTGGAGCCCCCAGGAGGGGAGAAGCAGCTGCCTGAAGCTCTGAGGAAAACAGCCGTGCTCTTGAGCTTTGATCAGCCGTTCCACCAGCTCTTCTCGTGGTCCTTGGGTGGAATAGGCATCCATGTACCAGCCTCTTACACAAATCCTTTCCAGAAAGAGAACCTATGGGGTCACCTAAAAGGCAGAATAAACACATACCCAGGGCATCAGGGAGACAAGGCACTACCCACCTCTCACCTCCCAAAAATTAAGGCTTTGCTATTTGATTTTTTTTTTTTAATGAAAGGAGCTCTCATATAGAAAACTGGAGTTTTGTTGGACATGTTAAATAGTTACTTCCCATATGGCAGAGGACACTAACTCTTGTCAGTGTTTAGGGCCTCAGTATTAGTTAGGGTCACATCAGCTGCTGTAACAAACCAACCCCCAGAATGTATGATGGTCAAAACATGATAAAAAATGATTCCTAGTAAAGCCTGAAATGGGTGCTCCTGGTCAGTGCGTGCCTGTCGTCCCAGCACTGATTCAGGGACCCAGGCTTTTTGTACCGTGTGCTCTGCTGTGTCCAACATATGGCTCCGAAGGCTGGGTGCTCATTGGCATCAAGCCGCAGAAGGGGCCACCCCGGAGGGCTGCACGCAGGAGGCATTCATGGCTGGGCTGACAGTGGTGCACTTCTGCTCAAATTCCATTGGCTAAAACTCAGTCCCATGGCACACCTAATGGCGAGTGAGACCGGAAATCATAGTCTAGAAGGACAGGTTTGGTAAACAGCTGTCCAGCTAAGATGACCTCCCATGGTCTTAATCTGAGCATGATGGAGAAGCCGGTTTGTCCCTAACTCCAGGCAAGATGGCGGATGGGGAGAAGCGGCCATGTCTCGAACCCCCTGTAAGGTCTCTGGGAAAAGTAACTCTTCAATAAAGAATGAATGACGAAAACGACTTTATATGTAAAATATTGACTTGAGGGAACAAACTCTCAAAATATAAATTTATGTTAGCCAGAAAGGGACTCTCCACCTGAAAATCCTTTCATTCAGCAAGCATTTGCTTGGGGCCCCTCCAAGCTGGACATTCGGTAGTCCCCAGGAATATAACGTGAAGCTGTCACAGAGCTCGCTGTTTATGAGGGGGACAGACGTTAGTCAAGTAATCTCATGGAGGTGTGATCCCCAGTTTCAGTTTGGGTTCTTCCAGAAGCAGGTCTGGAGACAAGAGTTCAGATGAAGGTGACATTGGGAAGGTGATCCCGGGAGGCAGCAGTAGAGGAGGAAGGAAGGGACTCAAGGAGAAGAAGGAAGCCAGTGAGGCAGCGCCTTCCGGCCAGTGAGCAACGCGGAGCTGGTGCTCTGGGCAGCGGTGGAGAATACGCACCTCGAGTGTTCCCGCCAGAGGGGCAGGGAAGCTGGGGTATTTATACACCAACCGTCCTCAGTCTTGGAGGGGGCTGATATCCTGGCACCACTGGCCTGTTGTGCAAATGGGCAGAGCAGACTGCCACGGCCAAAGAAAGGTGCAGGTGTTGGCAGTCGGAAGGTGGGCCATCAGCTTACACTGACGTGGTGGGGGCTGAGGGCTCTGCACTGGGCACTGACAGCATCCGGTGCCATGAATAAGGTGACCAGGCACAGCTGAAGGGATGGTGGGCTCTGGAGGCAGACTGCCTGGCTTTAAGTCCCAGCTCTTGCACCTGGCAGCGATGTGACCTCAGCCAAGTCTTGCTCCACCTCAGTTTCCTCATCTGTAAAATGGGCAAATAATAGTACCCACCTCCTAGGGTGACTGGGAAGATTAAATGGGACGATTCTTTAGGAGGGCTTAGGACAGAGCCTGGACCCTCTGCACCCGTGCTCCACAGCGCCAGCTCCTTGTGGTACCTGGGCTCTCCTCTCCCTCTCTCACGAGCAGGTGGCTTCCTCTCCCCGTCAGTCGTCACACCACCCCAAATCAGGTGGCCCTCTCGGCCTCTCCTCTGGAAACCAAACTTCCCATGACCCCAGGCCGGGCCAAACCCCTGGCCTGGCCGCCCTCTGTGCTCAATTGATCCCTCCGGACACCTGATAGCCCATTTGGACATGATGGCATTTACTTCTCCATTTGTCGGATTCCAGTTTCAGGCCAGTTCTGAGCGCCCTGCCGCAGGGAGAACAATGCTCCCTCTGTTCCCTCCAGCCATTCATGTCGACTTTTGTTTCAGCCTAAAATAACACCGTGCTGGAGGGTATTTTCTTAACACCACCAAACCCTGTGGAAAATGTGGCGGGCGGTGGCTGCTTGGGGTCCCCGGCTGATAACACCGTCCTGATGTATATGGGTGAACTCCTGCTCCTCCTGGGCCGGGGCGACCCTGGGATTAGAGCTGCCCTTATCTCCCAAGACATCTCGGAGTGTCTGGGACTCCATTTCACGACCGACGCCCTGGGGGCTGAGGTTATGTTATGTGCTTATGAGCAAAGTGGACTATTCCTGGTCAGGGCTGGAGTGGATTATGGCTGATCACGGTCCTAAACGGGGACATTTGAGAATGTTGAAGAGAGGAAGGGGCTTCCACAAACCCAAACAAACAGGGACTTCAAGGGAAGGCTCGACACTAAATGTTTTAAGAGGCCTGCCTGGGTGAACACGGGTCCCGTGAAGAGCGGGCTCCCAGCGTCAAAAACCTCTTTAAAGTCTCTCCCACCTGCCGGGAACGGCTCTCAGCGCAGCCTCTTAGCAGCTCCACAAATCATACACCAGCTGCTTTACGCCAAAAGGTGCTAAAAAAAAAAATTAAAAATTGACTTGTCCAAAGGGCCTTAAAAAAAAAGTCCCAAAACCACCACTTTCTTTATTAAAGTTCACAGAAAATAAATATCAAATTTCTTTCAGCCTGAATTTTCTCTCCAACTATAATCATAGAAACTAGAGATGGAGGGGGGAAAAAAAAGAGGTGGTGGGGGGACCCTGTTGGGTAACTTTTTCCATAATTCGTGCCGTCAAACCTGTTGCCACAGTCTTTGCAAATTCGCTTTCCCATCTGCTCTCGAGAAATCAAGCGGAACGGCGCAAACTGATTGTTGAGAGCAATCCCGACTCTAAAAATTTCTAAAAACATTGCAGAACAAAGAAAAAATTAAAGCAAAGCTTGCCTTTAATTACAGACGCGCTTTCCACTTAGCTCAGCCCAGTGGTGAAATGGAACTGAACTTCCTTTCTGATTCATTCTTCTAAACCTCAGTGTCGATTTTATCAGAAACAGATCCGACGCCCTCCCCAGGCTCCCTGGTCAGCCTCAGTCCTGGATCCACGTCTTCATTAAAGCTCATGTGTTCGGTTTGCTTAGGGAGAAATCATAACAGATCGGGTTCGATTTCTTCTCTGTTCGAGAAAAAATGTACTGGGCTCTCCCTTGCCTTATTAGGGTAACTAGAGGTGACAAAATCACAAAACACAATATTTTCCTAAAAGGGCCCCAAACCTCCAGCGGAAACTCACAGCGCTGAAAGGGGCTGGGCCTTCTGGCCTGGATGGCAGAGACGAGCCATTGAGGGGTGTGGGACAGTTGCCGGCTACCACCGGTTTGCTCCTTGCCATGGGAAGATGCTCAGGTGACTTCACATGCCCCCAAAGCTGAAGGAAACAATTTAAGTCCCTCCCCTACCCATGGACCTTGGCACTGATGCCCCCTTTTCTCACTAACCTTAACTAAGCCACTTAAAAAGAAAGTGGAGGGGGTATAGGGGAAATCTTTATAGATCGCCATCAAAACCTGACCACAAATGGTTCCAATTTGCCGCAGTGATTAAATCTATGTGAGTTTAAGGGTTTTCATTCCGGTCATTTGCGACTTTGGAATTTTGCTGCATGCCTTGCTAAGGAAACGGACTTACGAGTCACCAGCGAGCGTGAAGAAGGAAGAGGGTTACTAAACAAACTCTAAGCAGAGCTTAAGTGGATATAGAAAATAAAGACTCCGAATTCTAAATATGGATCTGAGATGAGTGTAGAAGGGATTAGAGCCGCCTTTGTGCCTGGTGGGGTGGCCTGAAGCTGGCTTGCCTTTTCAGAGCTGGCAGCCTGGGATCAAAGTAACAGCCACCAGTTTGTCAACATGCTAAGCTGGGTGTTTACACAAAAGTGTCAGCGCGCGCTTTCCACCACAAAGAGGCTCATACATTCAAAGATTAATTACTTCCAAAGCAGAGATTGTGGGTAAATACTGGCTCCTCCAGGGCCTAGCCTTCTTGGGAGTATTTTCTGGGCCCCAGGCTGAGATGTGCTGCCAAAGGCAGAGAGTTGGGGTCATAAGTGAGAAGTTGACCGAGGCCCATTTTGATCCCACTTCTTTTTTCTCAGCACGTGTGGTTTCTTGATATTTTGCGTTCCCTGGAATACGTAGGCTGGACTCCAGGTGGTCAAAAGCCCCACGTGTGACAGCTCTCTCCTCTCCTCTTTCCCTCCCTCTCTCTCATACATTTCCAACGCAAGGCCAATTTTCTGAGTCACTCACTTCCCACTCCTTCCTCCCTTTACCACTAGGGTGTCATTTTACGGGCTACCATGAGTAAAGGGGAAATTGATGGATGGCAGTGTCCTCATGAAATAATCCTGATCAAGTCATTTAATTTCAGCTTCAGCATCCTCCTCTGTAAAATGAAGACAAGAGGCATACTTGCCCCATCCACAAGCACAGCCAGTTAGAAGATTTAAAGGAAAGAAAGGCCATCAGAATAGAAAGCAATAAGGTGATGGTGATGATGGCAGATTTCTACACCAGCATTCTGATAGGACCCTGTTTTATCAGACATTGGATATGGACTGTATACACACATGCAAACACACATGCATGCGCACATATGCACACACACCACTCCTCACACCAAAAGCCAAGTCGGGGCCCAGGGTGGGGTCCTCAGAGTGTGGTCCTCAGACCACATACATCAAAATTGGTAGAAATACTTGCTCCAGAGGCAGGTTCCTAGGTCCCTCTCTGGATCGAGAACTAAGTTCCCAGTTGAGTATTTGCCAAGTGAAGTGCTCCTATCATTGGTGGTACAAGAATGGCACCGGGCCTTGCAGGAGAGAATAGGCTTCATTTTTATGGCTTGCTGTGTATTCTAAAGAGTATTATAACAAAAGTGACAGCACAACAAGCTTATGTGACCTGAGTAGGTAGGAATAAATCTAGGTATATAAGGAAAAACAGGAGGCACCTAAAAAATTACCTAAGGACTTAGATCGGGGGGAGAAGAAAGTGGTAAAAATCATAAAAGGCATCCACAGATGTTTGAATCTGAAAATTCCCACTCTGGAGGTGAGAGGACCTGTATCTCTCAAAGCTCCCAGGTTGAGAGCACAGCCTGATAGCAACTTCGGGGTCTATAACTGGGTGGTCTCTGATCACTAGTTCATTTGTTAAAAGGGAAAATGACTCAGTGAGGGGTGGGGTGCTGGCTGGCATGAGAGTCTGCAGTGTGGCTGATACACTGGGCCCTCAGGGACTGCCCCCCGCACTCTGGGAGCTCCTGGCATGGAGGAGCACTTGCATGGAAGGTATTTTGAAAGAAAGGTGGAGCAGGTGCAAGAGAAATCTTTCCCCAAACTCTCACTGGGACCTCCCCCACCCCCAGCTCTGCTCTTCTGGCCACTGATGCTGGTGTAGACATTTATTCCAGACCCTCCTGGGGGAAGCCCAAGGTCTCACCAGAAAACCTAAAGTGAGACGGGCAGGGGACCCCAAGCACCGTGAAAAGGGTGGGAGGGTTCTAGTGGGCAAAGGCTGGCACCGGATTGACACTTACATCTTCTATCTGGCTGGATCAGTGGCAGTTACACTCTGCCCCAGCCACGCTGACTTCCTTGCTTTTCCCAAAATGCCCCAAACATGTTCCTGCTTCCGAGGAATGCTCATTTCCTCTTCCAGGAATGCTCATGTCCTAGAGAGCCACATGACTTGTCCTCACCTCCTTCGAGTCTCACCGCCAACATCCCTCCATTTCAGAGGGCCCGTCCCTGACTGCACCATCTATGAAAGCTCGCCAGAGCTTCCTGTCCCTCTAGTCTGCTATATTTGTGTCTGTAGCTCTTAGCTATTCTACAGCATACGTATGTTGACGTGTGTGTCTCCCTCAGTCAAACGTAAACACACCCGGTGCCTCGTGAGCACTCAATATTGTGGAATGCCTCGAGTGGCCGAATGGACCGGGCTGGCCAATTCACCTCTCAGAAGCCGAGTTTCTCTTCCTGTCAGTCTTCATAGTATGCCCGCTAACAGGAAGTCATATCCTTCTCCATTTGACTTGCTGCTTTCGGGAGAAGGTAAAAACTGTTTCTCAAAGCCACTAACATGGGCTGAAGCAACCGAGGGCGCAGCTAAGGAGATTGGAGCGTGCCCCAGGGCTGCCCAAAGAGCTGCCCACCTCTCCCAAAAGATGCCCCAAGGTGATGGTGATGCCACAAACGATGCTGTACCTTCCAATTAAAACCACAAAACAGGCTGTCATGGGCTGTGTCTGGTGCTGAGGTCCACACTCTCCCACCATGTGGGCAGCTCGGAAGCCCGACTTCGAACTTGCCACTTGCCCACTTAAAGGAGAACCCCCCAAGAGCCAGCAAGGCCAGGTGCTGGATTTAGAACCAGACAACAGGAAAGTGACCTTGACGGTTTTTGGTGATTTTGCATCCCAAACAATGAGGGGCGACCCGCTGGACTTTGCAGGATTCTCCGTGGCTAATGGGCCCCGGAATGCCTGGCTTTTCTCTCCTCCCATCCAGCACCCAAGACACACACCAAATCCCTGTGGGGACTTGGGAGATGGCAGCTGGGTGGAAACATATACGGAGCTAACCACGCCAAGATGGGCTCAGCGTGTCAGGAGGGTGGTGGTCTCGCTGGCCTCACAATCAGAGGAAGGAAGTTGTCCCAGGTCCAGCATCACCTGGGCTTCCGTGCTCATGGCTCCTGGGCAGAGCCAGGCCTAAGTGGGTGTCCTCAACCTGGGCTTTGCAGAAAGAACCAGGTGGCATACAGATGAGCATCTTTAATTTGATAGGTATAGTACTGGGGCTTCACCAATGTGACTTGGGGAGAAAAGTTCTGCCTAGCCCATATCTGACCCGTGATCTGGGAGGCGCCTGTTTCAGGGTCTGGAGCCAGACAGCTTGGGTTTGAATCAGCATGACTTTGGGTGGGTGACTTTACCTCTCTCTGCCTCAGTTTCCTCATATGTTAAATGGGCGGAAATAACACAGTGTCGAATCGGCCTCCGGGAGTTGATATTGACTAGGTCAATGCATTTAAAGCGTTCACAACAGTGTCCGGCCTATCCTAAGTGTTCTCCAAATGATACTTGTTATTTCCCTATCACGGAGATTGTTGCTTATAAAATTGCTAGATCTACTTCTGTTTAAAAAGTGGATTGAATACACATGTGTAAGCGTGCACATATCTGTATATGTGCGCATGTGTACAATGTGTAAAGCCTGGTGCCGGGAGTGGAAGACAGGGGAAACCCGGGAAGGTGGTGTGTGCGTGACTGCAGTTTGGGAAACAGTGAACTTCTGGCTGATTTGGGCCGCCTGCCTTCCTGCCGACTCGCAGCAGAGCTGGCCTGCTGTGCCCAAAATCCCAGTGTGCTCCTCACAGGCTGCATGTCCCCGGTGACACACTGTGCCCACGGGGCCTTTACCAAACTCAGCCAGGCTCTCCAGGTGGCCTCCCCGTTGCTCGGGGCGCACAGGGGTGGGGAAGAGGATGCCCATTGTTCCCCAGCAAGCTCCCCCACTTATCTCTGCTCCACCTTGCCCCAGCTTATCCCTCCCGCCTCCCACCAGAATCCTAGAGAGAGCCAGTTGGCGGGCATGGCCTGACTCATCTGATGTTAGATGGCAAGATATTTGTGAAATCTTCAGCCTTCCCACTCTCTGCCCGCACCTCTGGCTCTGACAAAGCAGCCCGAAGTGCACCGGTCCCACAGATACAGGGCCAAAGCCTTTACACAGCCTTCCAGGTAGTCACAGAAAATCTGCGGGCCCAAAAACCCGCTCAGCAGCCCGGCTCCGGAGGGCCCCATGCGATGCTCCTGCAGGTCCTGTCACAACCTCAGAGAGGCGGCCCCAGCAGCATCACTACGCTCCCTTTGTAGAAAGACAGAGAGCACACCATTACTGCCTCCAGGGTCCCCTCTGAAACGAACTTTGAAAGGATTCTGTTTTGCGTGTCAGTACCAAATGTCCTTGGAGGGGAACCAAGATTAACTTGCCTTATCTTGAAGTTGGCCTGACAAGCAACCAGGTCGTGGCAAAGTTCCACCGCACGCAGAGAAATCCAGACCATCCCCGGGCACCCAAGCTCCCCCCGAATCCTGCTAAGGCGGGGGAAGCAGAATGCCTATCTAGTGCCCCCAGCCCTGTAGCAGGTGGGGCTGCTCAGGACTGTCCTGGGATCTGACCGACATAGCCTGAGGATTCCTCAGCCACAGCCAGGACCAGACTCCTACATACCAGGCTTGCTTGGAAGAGGGAGAGATGGAAAAGCATTAGGAGACCGTGGGGCATCCCAAATCCTTGGGAGCAGTTGAAAGGCTGACAAGAAGAAACCGAGCCTGAACACGGCCCTGGACTTAGGATGGGTGAGACCTCAGCCAAAGGAGCCACAACAGTGTGGAACTGTCATAGGAACAAACAGACAGATCAAAGGGACAGAAAAGATGGCCCCAAACGAGGTGCATTTACACGCAGAATACAATTTAAGGTACCGGTGGCTACTAATTGTGAAAAAAACGGTCTCTTCCAGAAATGATGCTGGGAAAACTGGATAACCATTTTTTGGGAGGAATAAAATTGAGGCATTACCTATACCATACGCACACACAAATAAATCCCGGTAGACTAAACATCTCAGGGTTTTAACAGTTATATGAACATCATGTTAAGCGAAACCAGCCAGTCACAAAAGGACAAATACTGTATGATTCCACCTACATGAGGTTCCTGGGATAGTCCAACTCATAAGACAGAAAGTGGAATGACGGCTGCCAGGGGCTGGGGAGGGGAGGGAGCAGGGAGTTATCATTTAAGGGGGACAGAGTTTCAGTTTGGGAAGATGGAAAAAGTTCTGGAAAAGGATGGGTGACAGCTGCTCAACAAGGTGACTATACTTAATGTTACTGAGTTGTACACTTAAAAATGGTTAAGATGGTAAATTTTATCTAAGTGTATTTGACCACATTAAAAATAATAATTTTTAAAAATCGTATTTTAAAAAATGATATGAACATTAGAGAATAATATGAGATAGTAGTTTTCATAGTCCTAGGTGGGAAAGGCCTTTTCGGGGTCTTAAGCAAGATGTGAAATCTAGAATCCGTAAAGGTTGACAGAGTTACAGTCACAATTGCATTAAGATTGCCAAAGACCGCTAAGGAGTCAGGAGAACAGAGAATAGTGACAGACCCCTGCCCGCTCCGGGCGGAGGGCTCCAGCGCGGAGCTCCCCAACCTCAGCCACCTCCCCAAGCTTGGCCTTTTCATACAATACCTATTTTATTATTTGCTTATTTTCCCTTTAAGCTCTTCTTTTAATCAACTTAAGTAAGGAATACTCTACATACAATAAAATGCATCCACTTTGTGTCCATTTCCATGCGTTCTGGCAAACTTCCATACCTGTGTGACCACCTCTAGGATGAAGATGAGGTCCTTCTGCTCATCCTCAGAAAGTGCTCGAGCCCTTCGCATCCGTCCCCTCCCCCATCCCAGGGCTCCGCACCTGTCCTCTGCTGCTACAGTCTGCCTTTTCTAAGAAAATCATACAAACAGAAGCATAGAGACCACAGTCTTCTGTTTCCGACTCCTCCAAGTTAACACAATGCTTTTGAAGCTCATCCGCGTTGCTGTGTGCCTTGATATTTTGTTCCTTCTTATTGCTGAGTAGTTCTCCACGGCATGGAGTTGCCACCATTTCTTCCTCTATTCATCTGTTGATGGACGTTTGGGTTGTTTCCAATTTGGGGCTGTTATGAATGACACTGCTACGACTATTTGCATGTAAGTCTTTACGTGGCATATGTTTTCACTTCTCTAGGGTAAATACCTAGGAATGGAATTGTTGGGTCATATGGTAAATCGGTGTCTTAAGCTAATTTTAACTTCATTTTAGAAGAAAACCTGATGACACTACTCTAATCGAAAGGCAGCGTCACTCACTTGCCACAAATCAAAGCTTACGGTAATAATAAAAACCTCAGGATTTAAATGTACATAACAGCATTGGCTTTTGCATGCAAGTGCTGTGAGCCTGCAACCTCACACAAAGCAAAGTTCTTACTGCCCAGAACATACGCTGTGGGCGGCCCACAGCCTTGAGCCTTGGGTTTGTCCCAGAGAACTCTCCGGGCTAAAGGGAGAGATTAGCAGGTGTACCAAAGATTGGGCCAGGTTGTCGCTGAGGGAGGGAAATGACTCTGGGACTGAACAGTACTTAATGTGACGCAGGTGTGCCAGCTTTAATCCCCACACGTGCTTCAGAGAGCAGGCACTGAGGATGACACGGTAATTTTGCTCACCTCTGTCATCAAGAAGAAAGGTCTTCCAGCCACATGCATCTATTTATTTAACCAAAAATTATACAGTGCTTGTTACGGGCCAGGCACTCTTGTGAATGCTTTACACCTGTCAGCTCAGTTAACACCAGTTGGGGTGGAACCACTTTTTAGGAGAGGGGAAGAGACTGTGCAAAGCACACTTAGTTGTTCCTGATGAGAACACGGTTGTTGACCCAGCTAAGTCACCTTGCAAGTAAGGTGACATAAGACAGTGGAGCCCTGCTCAAATCAGAAGCCGCGGTCAGGGAGGAACCTGGCGGCGATGCTATTGGCCCCTGGAAACCTTACTCCCAGAGGCTCGAATGCCGATCCCCAGCACATGGCAGCCGCGGCCCCAGCACCAGGCACAGCTGTGGATCTGGCATGAGAACAGGCAGGCATCCAGGCTGGCCCACCACCAGAGGCAAAATCTCAGGCAAGCACCTATTCCCTCAGTGCCTCAGTCTCCTCACCTGTGAAATGGGAATCAACGTAGTACCTGCTCACAGGCTCTATAGGTGAGTCGGAAGAATGGCAGGACGTAACAAGTGAAAAGCACTTAGCACGGTGCCTGCCAGTAGCTCTCAGTGAATGTCAGGTGCTGGCGGTGGGGCTATAACAACAATATACGACACTCTCCACAGGGCGCTCTGCACACACGGGAGGTCCTGGGCCAGGGTGCCAGCCAGCAGCTGTCGTTGACCAGCCACCGTGTGCGTGGCCCTGTTAGGCTCTGGAATTCTGGAGAGGCAAAGGGAAACAGGCCTGCTTCTCCCCTCAGGAAACTTGTTCTCAATGGGAGACAGAAAATAAGCATGAAAACAACAGACAAATAAGATAATTTCAGGTTCCAAAAAGAGCTATGAAGATAAACTAGAATAATTTGATACAAAGAAATTGGGTGTCCTTTGGGTTGGTCAACAAGGTCCTCTCTGAGGATCTATGGAGTTGAGGCCCCATAACAATGAAGAGCCGGAAGAGAGCTTGAAAAGATGAGAGACGGGGGAAGGGAATCAGTGAGCTTTCCAAGATGAAAGATTAGCATGTGCAAAGGCCCTGGCGTTACTGGGTTTGATGGCAGAATAGAGTAGAGGTGAGAGGTAGGTGAGAAGGTGAAGGCCTGTTTATCCAGGGTCTGGAAAGCCACTTGAGAAGTTTGTGTTTTATTCCGGCTGGAACAGAACATGTTCCTCAAACTGTTTTAAGCCAGGGAAAGGTATGGCTGGATTTGAGTTTCAGAAAGACCCCTCTGTCTGCTGTGCTGGGGCCAAAGAGCTGAAGCAGGAGCCCAGTGTGGAGGCCATTGAAGGAACCCAGACAGGAGACGGTGGCTGGGACCTGGCCAGTCAGGGTGCAGTGGGTGGGAAGTGGTCCTAGAGATGCCTTTGGAAGTTAGAGATGACAGACATGCTGATGGATTGGATGAAGGTGGGAGGGGCTGGGGGTCAAGAAGAGTCCTAGGTGTGGACCCCAGCAACGGGTGAACAGTGTTGCCACTTCCTAAGCTGGATAATAACAGGAGCGGAGCAGGAACACCGGGAGCATTTGAAGTTTGAGGTGTCTGTTAGTTGTAGAGTAAAGGGAAGGCAGCGCCTGGAGCCCCGGGGAGAGATCCAGGCTAGAAATTAAAATTTCAGATAAAAATATAACGTATTCTAATGCTGTAGTCACAGATGGCATCACCCAGAGAGAGAGAATAGTTAGAGAAGAGGGGTCAACGTCTTCCACACTTAGCGGCTCAGCAGAGAAGCACATGTGAGAAATGCCGCATCCCACATTCCCCTCTTGGAGATTGCCCATGCACACCAGCACATGAAATGCTCTGATAAGTCCTGCAGTTAGGCAAGAGGGCTGCTTATGTTGTTCAACTCAGGATTTCCCAAATGTGTTTAATCACGGAAACCTTTTTACATATAAAGCAATTAATCTGTCACGGAGCCGCGAGCAGATCAAGAGCTCAAGTTGGGTCTTCAAGGATGAGTGGAATCAGGGTGATTCATGTCCAAGAGAGAATCAAGAACAGAGGTCGGCAAACTTCTGTAAAGGACCAGCCAGCAGAGATTGCAGGCTTTTCGGCCCCGGGGTCTCTGGCGCAACCACACAGCTCCGCAGTGGAGCACAAGATCAGCGCGGGTAACGTGCAAGGGACCCGGCGGCCGCGTTACAGTCAAACGTATTTCAAAAACCAGGCAGCAGGCGGATGTGGCCCACCGGGCCAAGGCGTGTTGAGGTCGTTCCCTGATCTAGGAAAGGAGATCTAAGAAGGCAAAGGCAGAGGGAGGTGTGGCCCAGAGGAGAGAAAAGGCAGAGCTCTGGAAGGAGTGGGGAGCAAGCAGCCAGCGTCTGCGGAAAGCTGGGAGCCGTCTGCCTGCAGGTGGGCACCGCCCGCGTGGGTGGGTCCTCCCCACACCCTGGGAGGGAGAGGGAAGCTCCCTGAATCCTGTTCTCCCATGGAGAAGCAGAAGCTCGGAGGCTAAGCAACCCACCCAACCGGGACCCCTGCCCTCGCCCCTGATTCAGAGTGGGGCTGCACTGCAGTATAACCTAGGGACCCCGAGAGGACTGGGAAGACAGTCCCGCCAGCCACCGGTTCCGCCACCGGGATGGAACTTTATCCAGAGGCCACCTCCCCATCTGTCCCTCGCCAGGACTAGGAGCTGGATTAAATGGCCACACTCGCCCATGCCAGGCTGCCAGCCTGCAACGCCACCACCCTCCCCCTGCTCCCCGAGATGAAAGGAGAAAGCACCTCGCCACACAGAGAAGGTACTGAATTAACAAATGCCAGGGCCTCCGGTGCCCACGATAGCAAAACGAGATCCAAGAAAACACTGATATTTATTTATCTGGTGTTTTCTTTCAGATCTAGCAATGTGACAATAACACGTGTCACTGTCAGCCCAGGCCCTGCTGGCAACACCTTGAAAACGTTGTGGAGGTTCAGAAAATAAACAGCAGTCGCTCTGATTCCGGTGATAAAATACCAGTGTAAGCAGAGCCTCCTGGGATCCATAATCTGGAATTGTCAGGGGATAAGAATTGTCTGTCTTTTTGATAAAAGATGTCAGCTACCCTTCTGGGTCTTAAACAGAAAGCAACACTTCTGATTATGGGGCTGGTTGCGTATCATGAAGCCTGTTGAAAGAACCAGTGTGGGCGACGAGCGTGCGTCCCCGGCCCATCAGTGTCCTTAAAATTTCCTTATCAGAAGGAAATTCAGCCAAATCAGAGTTGCGGAAAGTACAGAACTCCTCTGCGCCTTGTTTTTCTCTGAGCACTGGCTTGGTGAAGGCTGAAGTTTCCTGATTACCATTCTGTTCGAAAAGCCTTCAAAGACTGCTCCAGAATCGGCAATTATTATTTTTTTGAAGGCTCAGGACTAATTAGCCTCATGAAAGATTGTTTTGTTGTTTGTGGTCTGTGGTTGTTAGATGGCTTGTTTTGCCTTGAAAAATGCTGCAATTGCTTTTTTCTTTCTCAATTGAAATTCAACAGGGGAAAAAATAGCCCAATTAGGAATCATCAGTGGACTGCCTCGCACATAATAAGCCTGGAATAAATAAATATTTATTGAATGAGTGAATGAGTGGATGAATATTCAATAGCCTCATATCTTGGGACAGACTAAGGATCCAAAATAAGAATTTAAATAGCCATAAATACCTGTTGATCAAGGCAACCTAGAGCACTGGTCAAACTCACTGACCTTCAGGACACTGTGACAGGTCATTCATTCATTCAACAAACCTTCATGGGGTGTCTGCTCGGCTCCAGGCTCCCAGCCAGGTGCTGGGGGAACAGGAGGGAGTAGACTGCCAAAGTCCCTGACCCCCTGGAGCTCATATTCGAATGGGAGGAGGGCAGGCAAAATACAAGGATATGAACTAAGGAAAGAATTCTGTGCTTAACTAAGAGCTGTGATCAAGTTAACCTGCTCTGGTTAGGGAGCTCTGGGAGGCCACTTTGAGGAGGTGTCATTTAGTCTGAGCCCCGAAGTATGAGAAGGCACCAGCCATGTGAACCCATGGATGTTTGTGGAATACAAAGTAAGTGTTACTCAGAACGTGTTAGTTCCCTGTGGCTGCTATAACAAAAGGCAATAACAGAAATTTATTCTCTCAAGTTTTGGAGAACTCCAAAATTAGCATCACTAGGCCGAGGTGAAGGTGTCAGCAGGACCACACCCCTTCAGAGGCTCTAGGGGGGAATCCGGTCCTTGTCTCTTCCAGCTCGGGAGGCTGCCAGCATTTCTTGGCTTGCAGCCACACCCCTGCAATCCCTCTGTCTTCACATGGCCTTCTCCTCTGTAAGTATGTTCCTCCCGACCCCCGATCCCTCACCGGCGGTGACTACAATGTCCATGTTTCTGCCAACAGTCTGATTAAGACCATGGAGGCCTTTTCCTTCCTGCGCCTCAGAATTCTTCCAGCTTTTACCCATCGTTCCATTCCAAAGCCACTTCCACACCTTTAGGTCTTTGTTACAAGAGCCGTCCCCTGCCTTGTTGCCAGCTGAAAATCTCTTGAGTTAATCCAGATTTTCACAGCACAGTCTGGCTTGGCTGTCTGGCCTGCTCGGAGGCCTGTCATGATGGGACGTTTTAGAAGCCATGTGATATATTCCTTTAGCATCAATCTCTTTTTTATTTTAACCATTTTGTTTGGCAACGCATCTGCAATGTATTGTGTTGTTCAGTATCTTCCAAAAACAAATAATACTCGCTATAATTTTTTCTCTCTTCTGGATGGGCCTGGGCCGTGAGGATGAACTGCAGGACAGCAGAGCTCTACTCCCGGGGACCCCACACCATGTTCCCAATCTGCTGGATGTTGTGCCTACAAGTGGAGGTCTCCCAAAATTGCTTAGATAATGGATTCTTTGTCCACTTGGGTTCCCTCTGAGGCTCCATGCGCCCCCACGACCTCTGTGTTCGAAACACATCAGAATGGAAAGTGTGAGATGGATTGACAAATCCAGTTTTCTGGTTTGGGGGGCGATCTCCATACATACCACTTTTCAAACAATGCACTATTTCGATGTTATAAATAGCATGCAAGTGGATGGAATTGGAACTTCAACCTCTTTGGTGTGTCAAAGGATGTTGCAGACCCCAGAGGGTCTTGGAAGGGTACGGGGTCCTCTGAAGGACCTGGGGATCCCCGTGGCCTTGAGACAGCAGCACAGCGTGAAGTCAGCGCTGCAGGCTCTGGAACCAGGCGCACCTCACTGCGCTCTTCCCTGGACCCTGCTCTGTCCTCATTTGGAAAATGGGAATAATACTGGCCCTTTTGTCATAGGGCCATGGCGAGGCTTTAATAAGATGATTGACTTAAAAGCGTTTAGCAGGTGTCCCTGCACAGAGTGAGAACTTGATAAATGCTTGCTTCTGTTTCTTAAGACTGGACAGAATTCAACACTGCAAGGCACGGGGTCCACCCCAGTGGCTGAAGATGTAGAAGATGCGGCTGGATCTATAGAGTTGTTAAACTAAAACCCTAGGCACTCTTGTTTTCCTACTACTCATCTTGCTCATAAAAACCAAGAAAGCAAAGAATAGCAGGTGGTGGGAGTCAACTCGCTGTCTGGGTCCTGGGTCAACAGGAGTGGACAGTATGGGAGCAAGTCAACACCCCAGGCTTCAGGGAAGCAGCAGCGTTGCTTGGCCACCATCAAGGGAGTTTGCCATTTTGTTTGGAGTCCGGCGATGGTTTCCCCTTTCTTTCTGCACTTGCATCACATTCCGGTCAGCGCCTGTGCCAGCTGCCGGCCCCAGACTGGCCCAGCAGCCATCTATCTTGATAAGAAGCAATTTCATAAATTCAAATGGGGCACGTTTCCTCCGCAATTTATTTAGCTTAACAAGTTAATCAGAGTGCATGAGCCCAATTTGTCACTGTGCTGTTTTCTTTCACTCGCTGCTCTAATTGTATAAATATGCCCAGAGGTTTGATGAAACTTCTAACACATCAAACAACAAAGGGGCCACTTACAGAGTGTGCTGTGGCGATTTTGAAGCCGGCCATTTCCTGCCTGAACCTGGCCGCTGCTGCCCACCCGACAGCCTGGCACAACGGGGCTGCTGCTGCTCCTTTGGGTTCATCCTCAGGTCCCAGGGCCTGGACCACGGCAAGCGGGGAGCAGGGAGGGAGGAAGGATGCTGCAGAAAGCAGCTATCTCTGTCTCCTGGGCGAACTCCAGAAAACACCGTCATACCCTCTCTCAGATCTTCTCTCTTTGGGGTTATGCAGAAGGGACTTGAGCGCTCCATCCCTCCAGGATCCAGGCCTCTTCCATCAGGTTCTCATCTGAACCGCTTTCAGCGCCTGATTTATGAAGAGGGGGGTGGTGGGGCTGTGCGGCTGGTCCCTGGAAACTGATGATAAATCTGAGGCGTGGATCACAGGTGGTGGAGCCCTTGGAGCTGGGATGGCAGAGCAGAGTGTCGTAAACCGAAACGAATGCGTCTGCGTTTCCTTCTGGAAGTGTGACTTCTCAGGATTTCCCTTTTATTTTGAATTCCTTCCTCTTGGATTTAGACCTTCTGTCTCCTCTACGTTCGTGTTCACGTTTCAACCTATAAATTTCATTTTAATAAAGGAGGTGTCCAGCCAGGAGATAAAAAGCACTTTGAGACAGAAAACTTCTGTCCCCACCCCGCCCCCAGCTTTCACACATTTTGTCTCGAGCCACAGATGTTTCCTCTGCCTTATCGGTGTGCTGAAAAGAAATCCAATATGCCGGGCTTTCAAATTTTCCGCCACAGAAACAAAAGACAACAGGAGGGGAGAGAGGCCTGGCCCGCGTGGAGCCGGATGGCTCCGAGGGAAATGGGAAGGGCTGGGTGCCTGGGAGAGGAGCTGGGGGAGCTGATGCAGGGACTCTGTTCCCGGCTGGCCCCTCCCCACAGCTGAACTGCATTCAAGTAATAAAAGTTCCACCCACCTGTCGGGCGAGGCAGCAACTGCCGCCCTGATGTCCCCTTCCTAATGCTCTTCCAGGGCTCCTGTTACAGGTTGTGCTGGGGTTGTGCACATGGCCCCGTGGAGAGCAGCTTTCCTGGCCCTCTGCTCCTCCACCTCCCTCGATGGGAATTTCCATTTCCCTGTCATGTTAACTGCCCGCGCCCTTGTCCAGGACCCGGTGTCCTGAGCCATAGCCCTTTCTCCCATGCCCGGGAGGTCCAGGTGACCAAGTCCTCTGCCCCACCTCATCCCTCCCTCTCAGGTGTAACCTGACCCTCCAAGCACTTTATTTGGGATTTTAACTTTAACACACATGGCAGAGCCTCCTGTAGTGCTCGCACCCCTAGGTGTGAACTGTGTCACTGATCACCCAGACCTCAGGCGTGTTCCAGGAGGTCCCCACCCATTCCACCTATTCACTACATCATCCTGTTGCCAAAACCCCTTAAATCTGTCCCTCATAAATTTAGGCAAACTGCTTGAGAGCACATGCCTGACTCTGAAACCAGTTCTGCAGTCTCCTGGCTGTGTGACCTTGGGCAATTCCTTTCTGTCCCTTCCAGGGCTGCAGCGAGGACTGAGTGAGTTCCTGCCTGCACCACGCAGAGGAGTGCTGTCTGGCGTGGCTGCATTGCCCTTGGGGAACTCTCGACTGTTGCACTGGTTCCCCTGTGCCCCCCGGAGCGATGTTTCCAAAAGCTGAATCTGAGCATGTCACGTCCCTCCAGAAACCTCTCACAAGGTCTTCCGTGGTTTCTCCATCTTCTTGCTCTGCTGTTTGTCCTCTGTACTCAATGATGCTGCGATGCCAGACTCCTTGCTGCACCCCAAACGCACCTCCTTCCTTTGCGCCTCTGTGCATCTGCCCGACATGCCTGTCTCTCATCTTGTCTGTTGGTCAATCTCCTCCTCATGTTTTGAAGCTTGTTTCACGTATGGGTTCCTCAAGGAACCCTCCTTGATGCTTCTTCCCCAGACAGGGTCAGGCACTCTGAAACAGCAAAAAAATGCCCAAAGTGACTCCATTTAAAATCACAAAACAAATCTAAGTTATTCAAAATTACATCTATTTTTTTTTAAATCACAAACAAAATCACATGTTAGTAGTGCACAAGGGTTTGGTTTCGAGTTTATCATGAAAAATGAAAGGAAAGTTATTTCAAATACATTTCTCTGCTGTTTAACAGCATTTAGGCTGTAATTGCAACTGTGCGTTAATTTTGAGAACAAAAAAGGACACAAGTTCTTAGTTACAGTTCTTATGAAACTGTATGATGAGTCAAAGCAACAGTTTTCACTCCATGTTTGATATTGATGGCGAGGTTATTTTCAGAGGCCATTCTGTAAACACATCAGAGGATTTCATTCATTTTCTTGAGAAACTCTCGATACCTTGATATTCAACTCATCCTCTTGCAAAGCACTTAATGTCATCATCCCTGTGAATCTTCCTTCTTCGTTTGCCATCTGCTCTCCCTCTGCCACATCCTCTTGGAGCACCGGCTTTGAGAACGATTCCCAGTAATTCAACATCACTTTCATCAGCTTCATGAAACCCCACATCTCTGCAAGACTGGCAATTTCAGTTTGCCATTGATTTGACTTGTGTTACCATGTGTGTTAAGATGCTTAGAACATGGGATAACCAAGAAGAGGATGAAGACAGAGATTTGTGCATGGCCTGGAGGGGTGTTCCAAGGACCTTTGCTCCCCGCCCCATCGGAGACTTCAGGAACTCCAGAAATGAATACTCGGTTAGCAAGGCCCTCTGTCTCTCATATCTCTTACCATCCCCTGTCTTGTCACTGGACATTTGTACCTTGGGGTGCGCACATGATGTACCTTGAGCATCCCGTATCCCCCTTTCTGTGTCTGTTCCCCACCTCCTGTCTCTTTTCTTCCAAGTTCCCAAACACCACCACCTCAACACCCATAGACAACCACACACACAGCTTTCCCTCCTTGTCTCATTTCCATTTTCAAACACTTGAGGTTGAGAAAGCTGGGTCTCATTGACAATGTCAGACCAGAATGGCACATATATTTTAACTCTCATGATAAATCTTATCAATTAATGTAGCCACCTCAGAACACTGGGACAAGAGTCTGAGACCAAGTGGTGCCTCCATGGGAAAGACTGCCATTGTGGATTACCTGTGTCTGCCCTGAGCCCAACCAGAGAGTGGTGGAGAAGGTGTGACATGATGCCAAACCTGGTCCAGGGTGGATCTTAGACACACGGCTCCTCTCCAGGGGCTCTGTATATCAAATCTCTTTTCCCATCTTGTTCGATAGTCTAGAAACCATCCATGGAACCTCTCCTATATGCCACGGCTTAGCGCGGAGCACTGATAGAGGAGCAGCTGGGGCTGCTATAAAGGAATCTCTCATTGCAGACCAGGGTGGAAGCGGGGTAGCGAAGCTTCTTTCTCCATCAGAAATACCCAAGACTCCAAGATACCCCCCTCTCCAGTCCTGAGGAATAGCGTGAGCCACATGTCCTAGCGAGCCCATATGGGTCACAGCGCCTCCAGAACCTTTGGAAACACCAGAAATGGGTCATCAAGAGACAAGTCTCTAGTTTGGCAGATCCTGCTCCCTCTTAGTGGAACAACCCATTCATTCATTCACTTAGTCATTTATTCAGTGAGTCAGACCATCAGCCAACACTCCCTGATACAGAGGGGCCAAAGTCGGCCAGGCCCATCTTGGGGACAGAGCTGGGCATGTCAAACAGATCTCTTAGGAGGAGCAATATTTCTGTAAGGTCATCACTTTTATGATGTCAAATTTATTTTTTAATTCTTAAATTGTTATTATGGAGAACTTGGGCAAATACAAAAGTTGACAGAATATAACAAACATCCACATATTCTTCCCCCAATCCCATCAAGATATTTACTTTTAATTACGTAAATAGCTTCCGAATACACTCATTTGTAAAAATTATTTTCAAGTAGTTGATCTAAAACCTGAGATCCTTAACCACCTCCCCTAATGCCATGCCCCTGCCAAAGGTGGCAACTGTCTTTAGTTTGGCGGGTTCCCTTCCTGACTTTTTTCTGTAGGTTTTCCTGCGTCTGCGTACCTATGGAAATACATGGTATTGCCTTGGGTTTGTTCTATAGTTTTGTTTATTTGTTAAATATTGCTTTTAAATAATTTATTTCATGCTGTTTGGGTCTTTCTGCACCTTGTATTTTTCACCAACAGAAAGTCTTGGAGAATTTTCCAGATCGTTGAGAGTTCATGCTGACTAGAGAGGACTGGGGACATGAAATAAACCCTGGGGAGGTGATAGCTGCCACAGGACCATGTGCAATTTAACCATTGCCCTAGGATGGACATTTAGGTTGTTTCCAATCACCTACTAAACAATACCAGAATGAACATCTTTGTGCAAAGTATCCTTAGTTTGTGTGCAAACACTTTCCTAGGGTAGATAGACACCTAGAGGTGCAATTGCTGGGTCCAGGAGCATGCTCATGCACATTTTTAACTTTAGTAAATCCTGCCAAATTTCCTCAACCAAATTACACTCCCACTGGAATTTTTAAAATGTCCATTTCCCCACTTTACTCAATACTGAAATTATTGAACTTTAAAATCATTTGCAATCTAAGGAGTGAACACATGTACATAATTTTAATTCGCATTTTCCTGGTAATTGGTGAACCTGAGTTTTCTTTTCTTTCTTTCTTTTGGCCATTTTAATTTTCTTACATTATTCAATGAAGATAAGGACATTTCAGGCAAAGACACATGACCTGTGGTAGCCACCGCCTCCCCAGGGTTCACTTCATGTCTCCTGTGCTGTCGGGTTCCTGTAAACCCTCAGTGAGGCCGAGTGGTCCCATTGGTTGAGCATCGTGAGCAATGTGGTTGGGGGTTATAATAGGAACACTGGACATGGGCCCTCACCTCCAGGATCCAAGGAGATTCCAAGAAAATGAGAGACTTCTCTAACATCTTTAATCAGGGAAGGCTTCTTGAGGGAGAAGCTAGACTGGCTGTGTTGAGGGGCACAAGCCAGGACTTGCACTGAGAAGAGCAGTCAAGAGGACTTGGCGCCAAAGTGTAGGTTCCCAGTCCTGGCTCCTCTCCTGCACTGAGCTCTCAGGCCCACTAACAGCCTACCCCATTAGGGCCCGGCCCTCCTGGAACCCAGTCATCCCTGGAGAACTGGCATCAGCCCCAGGAGAGGTCACAGCTGTGAAAGAAGATGATGTTACAGGTAATTTTGGCAATTAAGACTCATGTTCAATTAAACAGATTTATATCATGTTACTTGGGAGGCCCAGCAATTAGGGTGTGCTCCCAGTGGATTTAAGCCACTGAGAACTTGAAGTTCCAAGCCCAGCCCCTTCCCAGTCGTTCGTGTCCCGAAATGCCTTTCCCAAAGCTCCCTGCCCATGAGCTCGCAGCCACAGAAGCGCCTGACCCAGGGGGTCCCTGTCCCGCTTCCCTGAATATCTACACAGAGCTGGGCAAGACATCTGCTGTGTGTTGTCTCCTTGCATCTTCACCACAACCCTGTGAGGAGCCTCCCCATTTAGAGATGAGGAAACTCAGTCCCAGGGAGCTGAAGCATCTTACTCAAGGATGCTCATAAGATAACTCAAACCCAGCAATCATGATTGAAACCTACAGGTCTCTCCTGCATAGCAATATTTAAAGTGCTTTTTGCTTCATCCATATGTTAGCTGTACCACTATTTACTTAATGTTTTTCTTTAAGTCAACTCACTTATAAAAACTTATATACCTTACTATAGCAGGAATATTCAAGAAATCATGATTTTGATGTATAAACTATATGTTTGCTTCTAGGACCACATAACTACGGAATAAACAGAAAAAGTTCATTCTGTGTACCACCCAAGTTTCCTGTGTGTGGCCAGGAACCCACCCTTGTGCCTCACCTGGGAAACACAGCCTGACACCCAGCTGCTTCCTTGGGGAGCAGGCTCCTCCCCTGGGAAGCCAGCCTTCTGCTTGGGGCAGCGGCAAGAGGGCAGCATCAGATCTGCTGTCAGGCAGACCTGAATTCAAATCCTGTCCTTGCCACTTTACTAGCTTTCTGAACTTAGCCAACCCTCTTAGTCTCTCTGAGCCTCAGTTTACATGTCTATAAAATGGGGCTAATAATAGTGCCCTCCTTGCAGGGCCACCGGGGTAACTAAATGAGAGAATGCGTGAGACGAGAGTGGCCCTCAGTAGCTCTCGTGACCTTCTGCGGTCTCTGGCAGGGAGAGGAAGCAGCACATTGCCCAGTTCCTGCCTGCAGGCCGGGGAAAATTCCAGGGGCCCGATGGACCAGTGTGCGTACCTCTGGGCCAATTGACTTTCCAGGTCGAGAACGCAGAGTCTCCAGGCAACGCGGAGTTCCGCCTTGGGCTCAGGCCTCCGCTTGGCTCAACTTTGAGCTCAATCCAGGTGGAAAAATAATGACCCCAGAGCAGCTGGTCCATCCCCCCCGAGCTGGACAGGACTGGGGAGACTTGGAGATGCGAGTCAGAGCAGCAGCCACACGTGAGGTCCTGCCCTCCCCACGGACCCCACTGAACAACTCAGGGCACGTCTGCCTGCTTGCATGGTGGGCTCCAGCTGGGGATCCCTGGAAGCTCAACCCTCCACATACAGTCAGGAGTGGGGGGTGTAGACAGGGCCACATCATGATGGCGTTGGTGGACCTCAGGCACTTCTGCCCTTGTGGGCTCCTTCCTGCATAAAAAAATACTAAAATATATTTTACAATGGAGTTGGTGTAAAGACAAATTGAATTGAGGCTGGATTTGCTATTATACATTTATGACTCTTATATTCACTTCTTCCCTCTGATTTTAAAAGAAATCAACATTAAGACCTTTTTGTGCTCCCCTAGAAGTACTGGGGGCCCAGAAACTGTGCCTACCATTCCTGAAGGATAGGCCATCTCGAGGTGTGGAGGCTCAGGCTGCCAGCACCCCAGAGGTATTCCTTGGGGCTGAGCCCAAAGGGAAAATACCTGTGGAGAAGATGCTCCCAAATTGACCCTCACGGACTCCAGGGTAAGCAGCCTGGAAGGGGCTGTCGTCACCCCACAGTGGAACCAGGCCAGAGACTGGAGCCGATGCCCCAGGCTGGGTCTAGGGCACAGCCCCCAGATTCCAGCTATACTCTGAAAGTCAAGGCTGGAAGGAGAAACCCAGGCAAGGTGAGGAGCTCAGGGGTTACTCCAGCCCTAGGAAGTGTGACCCGCAGCAGACTCCCATCTAAGAAGTTCACATTGCCCAAAACTGTATCCCAAATACAACTTAATAATACCAGGATGAGCCTTCAGCCTGGCCAGCTCTGCGTGGAGCACTTGCCGGATTGTTCCAGGCAGAGCTCTTGGTTGAAAATGACAAACCCAACCCAAGTGGCTTCGGTCAAAAGAGGGGGATTTATCACAAGGCTTCAGGTGTCTCAGGGAAGCCAAAGGCAGGAAAGCACTGCTCCTTTGGGAGGGACTGGGACCAGGAGCTAGAGAGCTGTTGGAGGAGCGCTCTCCCCTTTTCATCTCCGTATCTCTGTACATTTCATTTTTCCTCCTCTGAAATCTGATCCAGTGGCAAAATGACACCCAAGACTGTGAGTTCCACTGGGGACACCCTCATACATTGCCACGCTCTCTTCATCTTGGATTCCTGCTGTCTAGGAGAGAGAAGCTGATTGGCCCAGCTTGGGAGAGGGGTCCTAGCAAGGAGGCAGGGACAGTCAGGGTAAGCAACACTTAGGGTGCCTTTGTGCTGTGCATTAAAGAGCAGTTTCCATAGAAAGTTGCCGTGGGTGGTTACAATGAACTGGGAGGCCACCCGGAAGTTCCATCAGTGCAGTCCATCCAGTTTGACCGCTTAGTCCATCAGAAGCAGAAGGAACAGAAGTCGAGCGGGTAGCAAAAATGCAGCCAGTTTGCTGGTTGAGGCCAAACACGGGAGGCGGGTGGGCAGCGCTATCTTGGCCCAGCTGTCAGCATTGATGTTGCTTACAATCCTTCAACCAGAATGTGATATTTACCCAACAGCTGCCCTTGGAGTCTTGGTTACAAGCACACAACCAGGACCAGCCCCCACACACCACTGGGGCTGCAGGACTCCCATTTGTGCCTGAACGCAGCATACTTTCCAAGCTGAGGAAGGCTGCCTTACAGACCCCTTCTCCGTAGGCCCCTTAGGTGGGACATAGCAAGAGGAGAGCAGATCAGGGCTGGGTGGGCCTCAGATAAAGGCTGGAGATGGCAACCGCCATCCAACAGCTCAGCTCTGGGTAATGGCTGAGCCTTCAGGCCAAGAAAAGTTGCAGCCAACATACCAGCATCCCAGACGCTGAGCAGATGACGCTGCTCCTCTGCCATCTCTCCCAGGGAGCCTGCCAAGTCCCCAGGCCCAGCCAGTGCTGACATTTAAAGCAAAGTGTGTGTCAACCATATTAAACAATATACCAAGCTGTGGGTTATTAAGTGCAGGGTAAATTGACCACAGCAATTAAACAGAGATTAGGGAGTGATAAAACCAGGATCCCAGGCCGCGGACACTGTAACGCACAGAGGCCTGGCTATTATAAAGTGTGAAAGCCACATCAGAAACTCGGCGGCATGGCCCTCAGAGAAAGTTCACCCAATCACTCCAGCCCCGCCACTCCACATCTTTGACTTTTTTCCTTTTGAGAATCTGACGTTCTCAAGAAGATACAGCTTATACTCAGCATCCAGGAATGATCCGAGATGCCCAGGTAGGGCCAGAGGGACATGTGCTCAAAGAAACATCTGACATATTGTGGGTGGATAATCCCAGCTCCTTCCCTATTTGGACGATACACAGACCTGGGGGGGGGGGCCACTGAGAGCTCCAGAGGCAGGGAGAGCGGCAGCTCTCAGCCCACCAGTGCCAGGCACCCTGTAGACACCAGGCAGCCTCAGAGCAATAGCTGGAGGCCCCACAGGCGGGACCAGCCAGGAAAGTCCCAGATAGGACCAATCCATCTGATATCAAGTGGGCAGAGCATGAGGGTGGGGGAGGGTTTCCTGGCACTGGGACACACACTACACATCTTGAAACGAGCATGCACTGCCCTTTGAGCCACTGGCTCCAACCCTCTGGGCAACAGGGCTGTGGTCTTGCCAACAGCCTGTTGGCCTGTTTTCCAGGCCTTTGGCCAGCCCCAGACATTCAGATGCTACTTGCTGTGGGGGGTGAGGGAAGAGGTGTCCAGAGAAGGTTCCTCCTCTAGGTCTGGGTCTGAGCCCTGAGCCTTCCCAGAGCTGCCATCCTTTCCTCCCCAGCATTCCCCAAGCCCAGAGATGGGCTTTACTCCAGAGCTCACTGCCCAGGAGCCTCGGTGGTTCAGGGCTCAGTGGTCGAGGATGCAGGACTTGGAGTCAGAGAAACTGCAATTCAATTTTGCGTCCTGTCTCTTGCTCACTACGTGACCTTTGCCTTCTCTCAGCCTCAGTTTCCTCATCTGTAAAATGGCCCAATAACAGAATCTGTTTGGGTAAGCGTATATATGTACTCATTCATAGCTGGGGAAGGATTCAACACGTAGAAGGCACTCTGTGGTGTGATGCTTGTTTCTCCCCCTTCCCCTCCTCCGCTTCCTCCTTCTTCTTCTCTTTCTTTTTCTTCTAATTCTTCTTCTTCTGGGAGAAACTGGCTTTGAGGTTTGTTATTACCCCTGAGCATTAGGGTGAGTCTATATTCTGGGCTCTCACATAAAATATTGCCGAGGGGTACCTTCCATGGTCAGTGACCTGCTTTATAAACACATTTATTTGTCCTCCCTCTCTCTACTCCATAATGGGATGTTGGGGATGCTAACTCTGCAGGCTGCCTGTGGATCCAACTCCCGGAAAGACTGGCTGTCAAGGAGTTAGCCAACAGGAGGCCCTGCTGGGGGTCTGGAGGGTGGGAGGAGGGAAAAGCCAGGGTGTGCCACCCTGCGCTTTCTCTGCCTCGCTTGCTTTCAGAAACTGCATCTTCTCTGTAGTGCAGGCTCCAGCCTGGAATGGCTGCAGTTTCCACCGGGCCACCCTGGTCCCTGAGCTTGGGAAACACAGCCTCTGCCCTGTATCCCTCCAGCCTGAAGGGATCAGAGTGGTAGCTGCTTCCAGCTGCTCCTAATCTCTGAATTACCTCACTGCCCCCACTTCGCAGCTCAGCACTGCCCCTAGCTATAATCAGTTCCCTAAATTCATTTCTTTCTGTTGAAAACACTTGAGGAGTATATGAGTCCCTGGCTGTACGCTGATGGATCCACTCCCCTCTGCAGTGTCTTTGCCGCATTCAGAGAGGACAAGGTCCTGGAGAACTTCTTAGCATTTTGACTTTTAATGGATCAAGTGCCAAAACACACACTCAAGAAGCGTAAGCTGTAGAGAGGAAGACCTGGGACTGTGTGGTTAACCCTTGCATCCCCAAAGCCCAGAAGAGTGCTGATGCACAGTAGACATCCTATAAATATGCACTAAATGGATAGACTAATGATCTGAAGAGAGAGCCCACTGGGAGGCAGCCCCTTCTTAAGGGGAGGGAGTTCCATGATCATTGTAGAGTTGTTTGAGGGCACAACTTGACGTCTGTTTCAACTATTTCTTTATTAGCAGAAATAACAACGATGGTGTTTAGAGCATTAAGGAAGCAGATTCCATCCAAGCTTCCAGAAAGGCCAAATTCACCCCCTGATTGGAGTCAGTTGTAGGCAGTGTTAGGCAAGCTGCATGAATTGATGGACTGCACCCTGTAGCCTCGGGCCTAATTGAACATTCTATCCTACCCGAATTTTCTCTCCTTCCTTTGCTCCTTAACGGGGCCTGGGGAGTGGTGTGGAGACCATCCTTTTTGATTTAACACGTGCATAGAAATTGCTCAAAGTCCTTCCAGTTGGAGGCAGATCTGAACAAATAAACAGAATGATAATGTAACCCGGAGATGCTGTGGGTTGGGGAAGTGGTTGAACCCAGTGCACTGGGTCTACTTGCAAATGGGCCCCTGCGGTTAAGATACCACTGGCCAAACTTTTTGAGCATTTTTTTGTTCTGAGTGGCTAGGAAGGATGAAGAGTCTCTACCCAAAACTGAGTAGGTTCCAAACTCTTAAAGCCCTGGCTCATCTGTAAAGAGGTATATATTTGGTGTCCCCGGGAAGGGGGCAGTGGGGTCCTCAAGCTGCCATCTGGCTTCTCAGCAGCCCCACCCCCAGCCACACTGGAGCTGACTTCCAGGGTCTCCAGGCTCTACCTCTACCCTGGATCACAATTTATCTGCCCCTTGGCCTACCCAGCAGGACCCAGCTCTTATCTTCTGATAAAATAATTCATACTAAAGTGTGAATAGTCCTATATGGGCTTAATCTGTTTACCTGGAAATATAAAAGGTGCCTTAAAATCCAGGTCCTTTGGGAAGGATTCTAGACACCATCAATGGAGCTGTAATCTGGGAGATTTCTAGAAGGGACGCCTTCCCACTGATAGTCTGTTGACTTACCCTCCAAGATGCCCTTCCTGGTTACAATTCAGCCACAGCAGGACTTTGAACAAGCTACATCCTCTTCCTGAGCCCTGGTTTTCCTCTGTTACTTGAGTGGGTTGAAGGAAGTGGCCTCTTTAACTCAAAAGTTGATTCCTTGACTCTAAATTTCTTAGCTTGACATTTAAATCTTTCTATGCTATAACCCAAACTCAACTTTATCTTCCGTTACTCCTGATACAGAAACGAGACAGACCATATTCACAATGTTACTAATAATCCTAGACAATTGCTGGTGTTTATTGAGTGCTTATTCCATACCAGGAATTCCTTTAAGCACTTTTTCCATTTGATCCCCACAGTGACCCTAATAACAGCATCCCCATTTTGCAGATGAGGAAGCAAGGGCTTAAGTCACCTGCCACAGCAAGCAGGGGCTAGGGCTAGGGTTCAAAGCCAGGGAGCCTGTGCCCTAAGCCACGACGTCATGCTGGGTAGACTTGTCCCCCGGACAAGCCACAAGCACACCTCTCACTGTGCAGATGTGAAAACCAGGCTCAGAGATGTTAAGTAACGTGGTCAAGTTCACGCAAGCAGCAAGTGGGCTCAATGCACTTCCCTTGGGCTCCGCCCTGTTCCCCCTAGATCCTAAGACCCTCAGGCTGCCCTCCGGCTTCTCAGCAGCTGCTCCCCAGCACCCTGCAGCTGCCTTACAAATACTTCTCTCTTTCCTGCTCTCTCTCCTGTTAGACTGCCTGACCTACCTCCCCATCACTTGGCTGGAAAAGCAGCAGAAGGCCTGGATAAGAGGGGGAAATGGGGATTGGGGAGATTCAGCCAAGGCAGCAAGTTGCTCCTTTTCCATCAAAATAAAAATCAAGAAAGCCAAAGTCTTTTCATCTGACCCAGAAAATAAACTTCCTTTCTTCTGGGCTGAGGTAATAGATGTCGAGTTTGACCTCAGGCCTTTACGAAACAAAACAAAACCAAAGGCTGCTAAGCCGTAATCCCCTCTATGATTCCGTTTATAATAAAAACATCGACTTCCCCTCGCCCCTGGTGGGGCGAATTGCTGTGGTTGAAGAAGCTGTTTTCATAGTCAGCTAATTGCCCCCTGAAAGGATGCCAGACGATCTAACCTCCTGCCCTGGGCTTGGCCCGCGAGACCCCAGCTTGGCTCCAGAGGAGAGCTCTAAGGGGAGGACGAGGCCCTGGAGGGGTAAGAAAGGGCAGGGACAGGGACGGAGCCCTCAGGACCCCCACCTCCCGGAGCCTGGAACAAGGAGCCCTGCCTCTGCCAGCCTTTGTCTGCCCAACATTCCCTTCCCAAGGCTCAGTTTCCCCATCTGTAAATGCGGACACCAATGGTGCCACAAGAAAGTACAGGGAAAGCACGCGGTCTGGTGCAGTGCAAGTGTGCAGCAATGCTACATTCCTCCCCTCTTCTTTTCCTTTTCTTCCTAGCCTACCCAAGGCTAAAGAGCCTGACTGGGCAGTTGCCATTTCTAGCATGCTCCGCCCCAATCATAATAGTCATAATAATCATAATGAACATTTAATGAGCGCCACCAGCCAGAATGGGTATTAAGTCGTTTGTAGCTGTTCTCCTAATTAAACGTAAAAATGATCTTATGAGACAAGTCTATTATTATGCCCATTTTACAGAAAAAGCAATTGAGGCCCATGAGGGTTAACTTACTCAACTAGGAAATGCTGCAGTAGAATTAAAACTGAGTCTTTAGCTTCCAGTGCCCACTGGTCCCAGACTGGGAGCCTCCATAGAAGTCAGAAGAGTTGAACTCTTCTCACCTCCCCGGGGGATGGGAGACCGAAGCCTTGCAGAGAAAGGTCAAGGCTTCCCCACTCCCCAGGCCCTGCGCCGACTGTGAATTCCAGACCAGGGGCGTAGCCTCTGCTCTCCACTCAAGTGCAGGTTGGGGGTGGAGAGAGATGACACTGTGGCCATCGTTTGGTCCTGCTGTAAAGGGGAGCCCCCTGCAGCTTTCCAGGGCATCCATTCAGATCAAGATGGAGGGTGGAGTGGGGAGGAGGCTATTCCTTTATAAATATCCAGTAATTATTCATGAGGGTGGGAGTTAGGAAGGAAACCAGCAAGAGACAGAGCTAGAGAAGAACATGGTGGTTAGGGAGCCTCCTTCAGGAGGTGACATTGTAGGTGACCTCTAACGGCAGAACAAGAATTAGTAGTGGGAAGGTAGTGGAATGTTCCAGAAGAGGGAACAGCACAGGCGGAGACGCCCAGGCTGCCAGAGCTCTGTATTTTGTCCCTGCATCACGTCCGCATACCATGCCTGCCCAACCCAATAACCTCTCAATACAGATAGATTTTCATTCTCAAACACTCTTTTTTCTTGAATACCTCCCTCCTGGAGCCTCTATCCTTTGGGTCTAGGCCAGGCTGGGTGCAAAGCTCTCTTCCTGGGGCTTCCTTTTGCCTCTTTCTCTGGTTTCCTGGATTGCTTATCTTCCTCTTTCTTGGTTGACACACTTGTTATGGACTGAATGTTTGTGCCCCCACAAAATTCGTAAGTGGAAGCCCTAAGGCCCAAAGTGACTAGATTTGGAGACAGGGCTTGGGAGGAAGTGATAAAGGATAAATGGAGTCGTAAGGGTGGGACCCTAATCTGACAGGGCTGGTGCCCTTATGAGAGGAGGAAGAGCTAGCAAACCTCTCCCTCTGTCTCTCTCCCCCTGCCCCATGTGAGGACACAGGGAGAAGGTGGCAGTGTGCAAGCCGGGAAGAGCTCTCACCAGAACTCTACCATGCCAGGACTTGGTCTGGGACTTCCAGCCTCCAGAACTGTGAGAAAATACATTTCTATTTTTTAAGCTGCCCAGTCTATAATATTCCATATGGCCACACAAGCTAACTAAATACCCTGATTTTGCTAAAAATATCTTTCAGTAGCTACCTGGAAGTTTAGTTTGTTTGTTTTGCTTTTCGTGTTTGAAAAAAATTGGGGGTAAAGAATTGGCTGGGTATAGAATTCTAGGATTGGAAGAATCGTCTCATGGTTGGAAGGCAATGCTCTATTGTCTTCTAACTTCCACTGTTGCTGTTAAGAAGTCACATGTTATTCTTATCCCCGATCCTCAAAGTGTGATCTTTTTTTTTTCTCTGAAAGCTTTTAAGATCTTCTCTTTGTCTTTGTTGTTCTGAAATGTCACCATAACGGGCTTAATATCAATCACTTTTCATTCATTGCACTGGAAAGCCAATGGGACTTTTAATCTGAAGATTTCTGGGCAGTTTTCTTGCATCTTTTTCTTTGATAATTTCCTCGTCTCTATTTTCTGTACGCATTCTTCCTAAGCTTCCTCACAGTAGGATAAAGGACATACGGATCTGGCCTCTAGTTTTTAAAAAATCTTTTCCTCCTAATAGTTATCCTTTGTTGTTGTTTTTTTTATTTGGTCTTCTGAAAGATTTTCTGAACTTTATCTTCTGTTTCTTTATTAAATGTTTTTGTTTCTGCCATGTATTTTTAGTTTTCAAGAACTATTTCTTGTTCTACATCAGTTGATTTTCATAGATGTAATGTATTCTCTTGTTTTGATTCTTCTGTTCCTGTACTGTCTTTGTTTCCTGCCTTCATTTCTTTGGAGGAGATGAGTGTCTTTGTTTTTTTCATAGCAAAGACTTTTCTAAAATATCTGAAGATCCTCAACTGTCTGTTTCTATTTAATAGAGAGGCTCTAAAAAGCAAGTGGGAAGCTTGTGTTCTGATGATTGATCAAAAGCCATATTTTGCTTTTGGAGACCCCCCAAATGTCAACATCCATTACTCTTTCCTTGGGGGCCATTGACATTCTCCAAAGAAGAATTCCTGTCTCCTGCAGGGTGGCAATGGGGAAAAAGGGAGGGATGGTCATAAGGCAAGTAGCTGGAATTCAAGAAGCAGGAGAGATGATCAACTACTTGATGTTCTAAATGTCATGTGTTATTGGGATTTTCTGGGAAGACGCTGGCAACAGGGAGAAAGGGAAAATAGGTAGTAAAGGAGATGCATCTTATTGATGTCTTGGTTAAACTCATTCTTGTCTGGAAACTCCAACACTTTTATCTACACATTCTATGTTGTGATTTCCATCTCAGATGGCATCTAGCAGATTGATAGACTTCTGTCACATTCTCCCCTTGAAACTTTTTTGAGAGGTATAGGGAATAAATATAACTAAATGTTTAAGGGTTTTTTCCTTTACATTTCCACCTTTAAAGAAAGAGACAGCTTTAAACCCCATAATTTATTGTTTTCTATTTTAGTATTAAGCTTTTCTATTTTGCAAGTAAAAGATGTTCTTTGTAGATAATCTAAACCAGCAGTTGGAAGACTTTTTCTGTAAAGAACCAGCCAGCAAGTACCCTAGATTTTGTGGACCTTGTGATCTTGGTTGCGCCTACTCAACTCTGCTGCATTAGTGTGAGAGGAGCCATAGACTGTACATAAATGAGCAGACCCAGCCATGTTCCAACACAACTTTATTTATAAAAACAGACGGTGGTCCAGATTTGGCTTACCAGCTACAGTTTGCTGACCCCTAAGCTGGAGAATACGGACTGATAGAATGAAGAAAATAAAATTACCTGGAATCCTCCCACCCAAATGTAACTGACGTTAGTATTTGTGTGTATCTTTCCAACCTTTTCTCCATGCATATTTATTTTATTTTCAAAATAGAATCATTACCTATATACAGTTCTAACCTGATTTCCCCACTTAGTATTTTAAGAGCACGTATGCCATGAACTGGTCTTCAATAACATCACTTTTAATTGCTGTGAAATATTGCATTACACCACAATTTATATAACTATTCCTCTATTGCATGTTTTTTTTCAATTTTCATCTTTGGTATAAAGAATCAGGGCAGATATTTAGTTGCTGGGCATGAGTCTAGCCACACCAATGCTTTATAGGAGGCATCGGTTCTGATTAGCTGGTGCCTTGCCATGTCAGTCATTAAGTATTTTGAATATTTAATGGAATGTAAATGGAGGACAATATGGAAGTAAATGGGGACAATAGACAATAACAATATGGGAGTAAATATCAACAGAACTAAGTCTTAGTGCAATTTAATAATTATTTACTTAGAATAAATTCCTAGATAATTTATGCTAAAATGCTGCTTGCTAAGTATTAACATTTTTTCCATTTTTGACAAGCATTGTGAAATGAACTTTCAGAAAGGCTATAGCAATTTTTAATCCTACCAGCAAAATAGGAGAATATCTCTTCTCTACAAAGGCTCCTTTTAATAAGTAAATTTCAGAAGTGATCCTGAATTCTTAAACTCATCAGTACTGTCCAGGACTCACGGAATCTATTCCCCTCGGGAACACGCATGGAGCTAACTCTCTCCATGCGGCCCAGGCACACAGCCTTCGACTCAGCGTTTCCTCAAGACGTGCTCCGTGGACACTCATCACAGGAGAGATGCTTAGAAAGAGGATTCTGTGATCAAAGAACTGGAGCAGATGCTGAGTACCGTCATCCCCTTCTTTGAGAGGCGGGTGGTCACTAACGCACGAGAAGCTTTGAGAAGAACTGTATTCCATTTAGAACCATTTACTCTTCATCCTAGAATTTCCAAACAAAATCCTTTCATGCCTATTGGAGGCTCAAACGACTAGTTCTTCAGAGCAAGTTTGGGGAATCTGGTCTAATGTGCAGCCAAAGCATAATCCTATCATTGTACAGTATTATAGATTCACGCCCAATAGTCCTGCCACTAAATAGCATGGTAAACATAACAAAACAAGGAATTAAGACTATTAGCAAGTAACGGGAAAACTTTTATATGAGGACAAGCTAAAAAAAAATGAAGACTACTGATTCTGGAAGGAGGGGTGATAAAGGGAACATAACTGAGTGGGAAAGGTGGTTACGACATCCTGAAATATGAAGTCAGCAGCCCAGAGAGCAGGAGGGACATCTTTTCACCTTCGCAGAGGACAGCAAAGTTGAGGAACTCATTACCCCACCAAGTACAAGAAACATTTAGGCAAATTAGTGGATGTCAGTTCATAATGCGTTATTTGAGGAAAGCTGCGGATTTGGGGAAAAAACATCTCTGACCTTTTGGAAGCTGACATCATCGAAGGAAATTACTGTGTTCTTTCTTGAAGTCTGCCAGTCATCACTTAGTCCTTCTCTTAAAGGGCTCCAGAGGGAGTTCCCGCATCCCTTAATAACCCATGGCGTGCTATTCTGTCATTCATTGCTAGAAAGATCATCCTTTTGCCCCATCGAAACCTTTCATCTTCTTCCCTTCCCGGAGCTGAAAAACAACAATTTAGAACTCTTTACTTCTTTTATTTATCAATGGAAAAGGAGGAGAGGACAGTTAGAGTCGGGGGAGACCCTGAAAACTCTCTTACCATTGATTTTCGGTAATCTTCCCAGGACAACTTTGAATTTTGGAACTTTTAGCAAAATGTGCTTAGCATTCACACTTTAAAAAGAAACAGCTCCCACGACACCCTCCTGCTTTCAAAGATTCCGGAGAATAAAAGCTCTGTTGAGACAATGTTCATTCAAGCTTGTATGTCCTCTCTCCAGAGGCTTCTCTCATAACAGGACATCTCACAAGATCACCAGCAACAAACAGCCCGAAGTTTCTGGGCACTGTGGCCACACAATGGAGAGAGCAAGAGACGTCTCTGGAGGTCGGCATCTCAAGGCCCTCTGCTGAGCTTGTTAACTTCCTCAACCCTAACAGGGAAGATGGCGCACCTAGAAAGGCCTGTCATTCTGTCTTGGAGAAGGCCTCATCTTATCCAACCCATTTAGTTTAACTTATGCAAGAAATGAACCAGAAATAGGGAGGGATTTGCCCAAAGTTGCGAAGTCATTGAGGTGTGTGGCTGGTACTAGAAGCTTCTGCCTTCTTCTGCATGGAGCTCTATCCATTTCCTCTGTTCCTGTCTACACTGAACACCTTTTGCCAACTCTATAAGGGGCAGTTGAGGTCAGAGGAGTCCTGGAAGGTTCTTCTCAGGGAGGTGGAATTCCTGGACTTCCAGTCTGTAGAAACAATGGAAATCCCATTCTGGCTTTTAAGGCCTTTGTCTTGTGTGTGTTGAGGGTTAAACCTTTGGCAGGATGTGAGCCTTTCCAGAACAGACTCTCCAGCTGTCTAGCAAGACCCTTCCAAAAATGCCCTCCTTAATTATGCAGAAGGCATCTTTCTTGCTACGTTGCCAAATAATATTGCAGGAGCTAAAGCAAAACTGGGGCTTGATTTCCTCTTTCCCTTGACTGTACATCCTCGGTTTGGTTTTAAATTTCTCCGTTCTCCATGGCTATTGGCACCGCTGGATTAGTAATGCTAAAAAATTTATCTTTACAACCTATTGTCTTAGGTAAGATTGTATCAACAGCTCCAGATGGACCAATCTCAAAGAATAATTTCGCTTCTCCTTATCATTGACAGGAATCACATTTACATATTCTACTGGTGGGCGAGATAATGCAGAGATGATTAATGTCCCTCGATGTACAGATACCTGTAGACTGTTTGATCAATGTCTCCCCAAGAAAGTGTCTTTCCTTCTGGATGCTCAAAGTCCAAAAACGCGCTGTGATTAATGTAACTAAATGTTTGGGGTCGGCGGAAGCTGCAGGCTCTTTCCCGCATCGCCGTCACTCTAAAGAGAGGTCACAGGAGACTGGATTAGTCATGTGGAGAAAAGTCACAGGGCGCTTCTGTCCGTGGGATTGCAAATGTCCCCTTAAAGAAAGAAGCAGGGTCTCCCTGAACGCTCCTCCAGAGGCTCCGTAGGGAGAACGACTCACTTGTCTTTGCATGCAAATATGACACCCCTTTAGACAGTCAAGTGGGTCTGCTTCCATGCTGTACTGGAGTCAGGATATATTCTGATTTATTTCACACATTTGTTAGCCAGAAATAGCTGGCTTCTCAAAGTTATCCCTTAGAGAGGCGCTGGAACCAGCTGGAACAATGGAACAAAAGGCATGAAGAGGAGTTCACTATTGTGCATTGTTTTCTTAATCCTCCAGGTTCACTGAAACGTTTTCTCTGAGATGCCTTCGAAGATGATTCAAGGTTGGGGTGCGGGGCCTCGATTCAGGACAGCAGAGGGGTTCCATGGGGCCTCTGGGGTCAGCCTGAGCCACCTTAGGGCCCAGCTCTTCCTCAAGCTGGGTGACCTTGGGCATGTTTCCAACCCTCTTGTGCCTCAGTTTACTCATCTGTAACCTGGACGTGATAATTGTAAGAACTCTTCAGGTTGTTGGCAAGATTAAACAAAGAAACATTTTTAACATGCTTAATTCAGTCTTGGCACTTGGCAAGAATTCAGCAAATTCTAGCTATTGTTGTTGTCATTATTAATTCTAAAAATAGCTGGAAATGTCTCATCCTCATGCAGCTCTCATGCACACTTCGGGCGAACAATGAGGCTTTCTTCAGGTGCCGCCTGGCTAGGCTCCTTCTGCAATGAGATCTATTTTCCACTGGAAAATATTTTTAAGGAAATTATATTCAATTCAAGTACATTTACATAATAATATGCATATCTAAAACCTGACTAAGCCAGGCTGCCCCTAGCTGTGGGAGCTGAGGAGGCCATATTTAGGAATACAAATTACTTCTGGAATACGTTTCTGTGCTCTGGACTACTCCCAAGGAACACACGTGGGTCATGATTAAATGGCAAAACTGGAAGATGCTAGAGAAATTAAGAAAGAAAATCCAGAACCACACACAGTGGTCAAATCCAGAAGATGGAGTTTGGGAAGGATGAGCCTGAGATGAGGGTGGTAGGAATTTCTCAAAGGAGAGTGTAGGCCCTGGGAAAATCATTAGAACAGTTCATTCATACATTTATTCATTCAACAAACATTTACTAAACGCCAGGTACAGTTCTACGTGTTGGGATAATGCAAGACCAAGTCCTGCTCTCATGAGGTCTATGTCTCATCTGCAAGAACACACAGGACAAGGAAACAGTGAATAAATCACCTCAGCCAGGCCTAAGCGCTGTGGGGAGGATGGAGCCAGCCTCTCTTCTCCCTCTCAGAGCGATAAGGAGATGCTTCACGAGAAGCAGCTCAAAGCCATTTGAGGAGCCTGGACTCAATTCTCCTCTTTTCTGTCCTGTGAGACTTGGGGAAAAAATCACGCCCTCGCTGGAGCCCTCTTCTCCTTGGAATCTGAAACCCATAATTCCAAATCCCCAGAGAGGAATCCTTTGAGAGGCAGGCCATCCCACAGTTACACAAGCTAGCCCCATCCTGAGCCATGGCAGGTATCACCAATCCGTTGTGATGTTGCCTCAGACGCAGTCTAACTCCAGGCAGACGCTATCAATCAACCAGAGTGGGCACTAGTGGGCTGGCCCTTGTCCTCTATACAGGATGAGATGATGGAAATCTAAGAAGAGATAAGCTTTCCTTTCTCTTTGACACAGTCAAGATGTAGTTACTGCACTGCGCAAGAAAGACAGAGACCCCGATGTGATGGTGTGCGTCATATCCAAGCTTGTCCTTGCAATAGCCACTTAGGTTTTGCATGGACATCCTTACCCACCAAGGGCAGTACAGGGCTTCCCAACTGGAGCCCCCAGGGACCTGCAAGGCCGGACACTGTGACGTGGCCTCTTCCTCAGCACCACACAACACCCCTCTCTGAACTTCCGTCTCAGGGGCCACACTGAGTGGGCTGCGGAGTCAGATCAGCCTGAGTTTAAATCCTGACTCCATCCTTTGCCAGTTGTGTGACCTTCACCACTCTAGGCCTTGGTATCATCATATGTAAAATGAGGGAAATAATCGTATTCAACTAATGGGGGAAGCATTAACTGAGTTAGTACTTTCACAGCCTTGCACATCGTTAGCTGTCAATAAATGATATTTATTATCATCATTAATATTCTTGTTATCTGTTAACAAGGAAAGAAGAAAGAAAGCTGCAAGACAGCTTCAGTGGGACGAAAATGCTATTGCCTGCTAAATAATGCAGAGTGTTTGCCCTTTCAGACTGTGAAGGTTTAGAAGGTTTATGCGATTTTGCATTTTTCTCCAACAGGGAGACAGAGCCAGGAGGGAGGGTGGCAGCAAGGGGCTGTAGCTCTAGCAAAAAAAAATACGCATTCAATAAATGGGAAAATTATTTAAATAAGCAATCCCGAGGAAAAAAATATGGAAGCCAATTTTATTCATAAAACAACTGATTTACAGCATTCTAGCTAAGAGCAGCTTTTAACTCAAGCCTCTGAGATCCTATTTATTATTCAGCAAAATATTCAAGATTAATAAAGGTATCTTTAATACTAATATAGCAGCAAAAGCTAATATATGTAAAATAATTATTATGAAAAGTATTATCAATATTTGGGGGGATAATGTACATGCATAATGAATGAATTTTGCCCCTGGGTTTAGGCTTATATCTTGGCCTGATGTTGCATGGAGAAATTCTGCATTATAATGAAAGGCAAAATGATCACACATTATAACTGCGAGTTTTTTATCACTGCTTAGAAGGATCCTATAACTGTCACCTAAACAGGGAACATATATCTATCTTCCATATAAGCACACGTATTGTCAGATTTATCATTCTTCAGGTGGTGGAAAACACTCGAACACCCAACTCCTTTCAAAATGACGATTATCAACTCTAAGGAAGTAAATAAGAATTTTTTAATAGCCAAATATCACAAAAATCTACCAAATTTTAGGCAAAGGAAGGGTGGCTTAGATTTATTTTTCAGCCTAGATATTCCTAAAGCTGCAATCCTCAAGTACGTCTCACACGGCACATACAAACTCAATCAAATAAAGAATTCTTTTCATCTTCATGAGCCGTTGAGGACCTTTCAAAATTTAACAGAAGCTGCTTCTCCACCTCCACCATCACTCCAAATTTCTGGAGTAAAAAATCAAATTCTGTTCAACGAACATATGGACATCCCTCTTTGCCACAAACCCTGTGAAAATACAAAGGAAAATTAGAGAGTGTTCCCTGCCTTCAAGAGCATAGGATCACAAAATAGAATATGAAGGGGCAGCTCAGTGATGAGCTGTCTAGTCTGTTTCTTTATGTTATAGGTAAGGAAACTGGGAGCTAAAGATGGCAAACTCATGCAAAGCTACCCTTCCTCCTAAAGTAGAGAAATTTTTCCCACTGCCCGCTACCCCTGTCCACCAAGTTCACCAGGGCAACCACTGAGGATGTGGCGTCCACCCATGATGACAACCATTTCCACGTACGATCTGCAGCTCCTCCACGGAGTTGGGCTGAGGTGTCCTGGGGACTAAGCTGAAGTTCCCCTTTGCCACCCTCAGGGCAGACCCCAATTTGAGTGACACATCAACTGACCGTGACTCAGTACCTAGTCTGCACAAAGCATGATATTGGCTGCACTCTATTGAAATTTCAGTAGTGAAGGCTTGTACCTTAAATGATCCCTACGATGAGGCGGGCATGTTCAGCATCATCTAAAGAAAACAAAAGTTTCCAAACATTTGCCAGCTCTGGAATTTATGTATAAGAACTCATGTTTGAGAGGTTTTATTCTTTATGTTAAAGGACTACACTATAAATCTCAATAAGTACATAAATCAGACTTGACTCCAGCCCCCTGAGTGAGGCTGGGACCGATTTATGGCGAGGCAAGAGAGAAGAACAGTGTGTTTTATTTGTTTTACACCTGGCATTTACACATGGAGGAGCCTTGGGGGAGCTGGCCTGTACGGGCCAGGGAACAATCCACAAGGCTATAATAAATCCACCTGTGACTGGCGACTCACCTTGGGTTAAGAACTCGGCCTCAAATAACCACAAAGGCATACTGCCTGGTAAAGATTCTTAATCCCGAGCAGGCACGGTGCTGGATTAGAAGTCCAGTGTGACAAACGCCATGTCTTGCCTAGCTCCAAACACTGTTAATTATTATTATTAATAGACAGTCCTTTGTGAACATTTCCCTTCTTTGTTACTGGGAAATTCAAGACCAATATGAAACATTTTAAGGGACATCTTATGAACTTTGAAATTATCAAAATTTGCCTTCAAGAGTCCCAAGTCATTAAAGGCCTCTCAGTGAATCTTGTCTCTGGGATAACATTTATTACACAAATATTAATGAACATCTACTACGCAGCTGGTTCATCCTGTTGTGGAGTTTACTATCTAGTGGGGGAGAGAGAAAACAAAAGAATAAGACAACAGATAAGAATAATTGCTACAGAGACAAATAAAGTCGAGAGTGATGGGGCTGCTTTAGGAGACAGGACGGTCAGTGAATGTCTCCTTCGTAAGTGCACACTTAATTAGAGACCTGAATGAAGGGAAGGAAAGAGCCACACAGATAACAGAGGTGAGAATGTCCAGACAGTGCAAAGGGTGGAGGCAGGGCAAGATTGACAACTTCAGGAAACCCCAGGGAGACTAGGGTGGCTAGAGTGGGATGAGTGAAAGAGAGAGAGTAATATGAGATGAGCTCAGAAAGGTCACCGGGGGCCAGACCCATGGAAGGATTGGGGTTTTAACTCTGAGTGAGATGGGAAACTTAAGAAAATTTGACCAGAGGAGTGGTGAGATGCGATCTATGCTTTGAAAGTACGGCTCTCTTATCGGAGGCCAGAGTGTTGGGAGGTGAGGCTAGAAGCCAGGAGACCATTTAGCATACTACTGCAATAGTCCAAGCCAGAGGTTCAGGCAATGGGTGACAAATTACCTTACTCTACTGTAATCTCTGCTTGCACCTCATGCATCTTTCTCACTAAACTTTGAACTCATTTTAAGAAAGACAAAAGCACAGTTAAACCTAGAGTGTGCCAGGTCTGGATAATTTGGGAAAAGAGCAGTTTCTAAAAACTAAATCTTAAGTCCAGTGGACATAGCAAGTCCTTTTCCTCTTGAGACTCATTAAGGATACCGTAGTTTTACTTGTTACAGGATTTCACTCAGATCAGGATGCATCCTAGGATGATAGCATTCTTTCCGATGATTTACCTAAGACCAATTTGTCGCCAGTAGTTTCAGGTCCTGGGGAAAGTGTGCTCTAAACCTGTTTACCAATGTGTCGAGAAAATAGTACTAAAGCACTCATTGACTTAATTAAAGCCAAACGAGGCGAAGAAAGGCCAGAAACAACACCGAGGAGAGAGGGGCGGCCGCCGCTCTGCCGCATCCTCCCCTAGCAAATTGGTTTCTAGTCAGGTGAGCGGATGGGGAAAAACACTTCCGAGTGATTAGTAAGAGAGGAAGGTTGTGGGGGCCGCATCGTCAAGACAGTGAAGAATGGGGCCAAATGGGAGGGAATGGACAAATTAATGATTAAGGAAGATTTTTTTTCTTCTAGGTGTCGTGTCCAGCCTGGCCTCCCAGATTTGAGCAATCTTTCACTGTCAAGAAAGGCTGGGAGATGGATTCAATTAAGATTAGCAGAGTCGGAAAAATGGCATGGGTTAGTTTTGATTAGAAATGCCTTCTCTCTCATCTCTTGGTGGCGGTGGCCTGAACACAGGCGGAGCTGAGCTCTATCAGGTCACGCGGAAGGCGAGGCAGGCTTCCGAAGCAGGGTTTGTGGACAGACGCTGGGGTGGCGAGGTGGCATCTTCCTGTTATTTTCTTCTGAGATCTCTTCTATTTGTCCTTCTTGTGGATAATTTTCTTCTAATTAGTTGCTTCTTCCAAAGGAACATGAGGGAGGTGGGGAAACTGAAATGTGGGTGTCAGTGGTGGGTACCATTTCTTGAAGCAAATGAACGTAATTGGAGGTCTCATTAATTCCGAGGCGATGCTCAGCTGCCCTCTCTGATCATCAGAAGGCCGGTGGAACTCTCCTGGAGATTCGAGCATGTCTGAAACAAAGAGGGGCAGGCAGCCCCTGCCTCTGCTGGCAGAGACCCTTCACAAGGCTTGAGGGCTCGGGGTGAAGAGACGGGAGGGAAGAAATCACTCTCGCCTCGTCCCACTGCCACCAAGAAACCAAAATGCACCGGTGCTGTTGATCTCGACCCCGCAGATCTTCGCGTAAAGGACCAGCCAGGAAATGCTTAAAATAAATGTGGCTTGCAATTTCCCGCTGCCTCTAAATTCGTATTCAGACCCGGTTGCTGGATAAGTTTAATGAAAGTGGTACTTTCCACGAGGTCCCTGGTGGCATTAGTTCACATTACAAAATCATTATACATAATTTGACACTATTGTGCACCGTTAGCTTAGAAAAAGAGCTTGTTCCACAGCTCTGGGGACAGAGGTCCCTCCAGATAAGGTTGGGCTTATGAGAGAAGGAGAGAGGCGAGAAGCGCTCCCTCTGGTTAGTAATGAGGACTTTGATGTTCGAAGCAGCTACTCCCTGCATGCTCATCAAGACAAGATATTTAGTCGAAGGAAAAAAAATAGCCAAGTTACTCTCTTAAAAAGCAGCTGTGGACTCTGCCCTGAGCTCTACTCCTCTTTTAAGCAAATATTTAATCTGCATTTTAAAGGCCTCTCCCAATGCCATCAACCCCCAACTGAGTTTTTGTTCTGAAAGCTCCTGCTCCTGGTGACTTGGCAAAGCTCATCACACACTGTCGCACCCCGTTCCATGCAGCACGCGGGGTTGGCCCTCATCCGAGCCGGGCAGGGGAAGCCTGACCAGTTGTTAGAGGTTAAAATACTTCCCTGCCAGTAGGAGAACGGTCCCAGGCCCTGCGTGTCTGTGCCCACTGCTGGACCTCCTAACCCCTTCACCAGGGCCTCCAGACGCCCTCGTGACCCCACAACTAAAGGGTTGATGTCGGCACTCAGGGGACACACAGGCTGTTATGGACTGAATTCTGTCCCCCCCAAATTCATATCTTGATGTCCTTGTTTCCAGTGTGCCTATATTTGGAGATAAGGCCATTTAGGGAAGCAATTGAGGTTAGATGAGGTCAGAAGGGTGGGGCTGTAATCTGATAGGGCTGGTGTCCTTGTCAGAAGAGGAAGAGACACTGGACATCGCTCTCCATGCGCACACAGAGAGGCCATCGAGGACACAGTGAGAAGGCAGCATCTACACATAGAGGAGAAAGGTCTCCCTGCCAGCACCTTGATCTTGGACTTCCAGGCTCCAGAACCGTGAGAAATGAATTTCTGCTGAAGCCCCCCAGCGTGTGGTATTTTGTTCTGGCAGCCCAAGATGACTAGCACACAGACTCTTCTGATGGGTTGGTTCCCGTGCCTCATACTGTTTTTATTATCACCTGCCAGCATCCTTTCCTATATTAGTCTCCCACTTCCCTCTAGCTGACTTCCAGAGGTGCCTGGTTCAGAACCCAGACTCATTCACACCCATCTGCCAGTGTGAATTTTCGGTCCCAGGCACCATCTTGATTCCTCTCCCTTCCTTGAACGCGCTGGCCAGTCGGTTGGCCACCCAGCCCCCTGGAGCCCACTTCCTCTTGGTGTTGAGAACCTGTCTCTTCTCTCTACCTGTGCAGATGCCCCTTGCTCAGAGAGCAACGTCTCTCACCCCGACTACTCTGGTAGCCTTCCTGCTCCAGGCTTTCTCCATCCCACCCAGTCACCTCTCTGCAGTTGATGTGACTTTTCTAAAACTCTGAGCACTTCACTGCCCTGCTTGGAACTCTTCAGTGGCTCTGCCTCTCCATCGCCCTCAGAGAGACTCTGATAGTGCACGCAGGTCCCGCAGGGTCCAGCTGCAACCTTCCAGCTTTTGCACATGCTTTTCCTTGCCCAAGCCCTTCCCCTGGCCAGCTCTTATCCAGCCTCCCAGTGAGGGAATTACTTGCACAAGTCTGGTAGGTTGTCACTCTGACATCCTTGAACTCTTCCAGAGATGGGGAACTCAGCTCCTCGTGTGGACTCTCATCTCATTGGGACAGCTCCTCTGTCGGCAAGTCCATCTTATGACCAATCTGAAATCACCTCCCCATCAATTCTCCTCACTGGTCCTTCTTCCTCCTTCCTCCCTCCCTCCCACTCCTTGTCCCCTAACTCCTTCTCCAGCCTTTCAGATTTCAGCTCTATGGCGGCTGAGACAACGTTCCTCTTATTCACTGCTGAACTCCAGTCCCTACAGTGCCTGACACGTAGGAGGTGCCAATAAATATGTATTGAATAAATGAAGGAATATTTAAAATAGAATGCTAAGGCTAGAAGAGACTTGGGGAGTATCAAGTTCAACTTCCTCATTTTACAACTGAACCAACCAGGGCTCCGCCAAGGAAAGGGAATGACCCAAGGTCACAGGCAAGAGAGTGGCCAAGCCAGGCTAGAATCGATACATCTGGAAGGACTTCCAAAGGACTAGGAGCAGACAGCCAACTCCAGTCCGTCTTCAGATCACGTGGGTAGGAAGCTGATAGGTCCTTTTCCCAAAGGCATCATGGGATCATGCGGACTTAAGCAAGTACCCATGCCTGGTCCCACCGCCTTTTATTTGAGGGAGTAGAATGCAAGATTGATGAGATTTTAAACAGTGTCATGTTCTGGGCATTCATAACTTGGACTGCAGTGCAGGAAATCCTGCTTGTCTCACAGAGGGAGACAAATGTGCTCTGGAAAATTCCCGGAGGGAAGGAGGGCTTCACGGGGATTCTCCATCTACTCAGGCAAGTCCGGCCTAAATCAGACAAGAGAAAGGGGGTCCAGGTGGTTCCTTACATTCCAGAAGTTTCCTGGGGACGAGTCAGTGAGGAGGAACGGGCAGGTGGGGAAGGAGCAGCTGGAATGACAGGAGAGGCTCAGACTCACCCATCCCAGTGGAGAATGGCTTCCTCCCAAAATGTCTCCCCTCCCTTCCCCTGAAGCCCCCACCCACCAACAAGCAGGGAAAGGCTGCTTTCAGAGGCTCAGAGAAAATTTCTCACCGCCACCAAGAGACAGGGAAGGATGGGGTTCCAGAGACTCAGAAAGGGCAAGCGAGACTCTGAGAGACGGGTGGACCGAGAGAACCGAAGCGACCCAAGCAAAGGGGAGAAAGTGAGACAGAATCTCAGAGAGAGAAGGAAAAGTTCATTCTAAGAGAACCTCGACAAAGGGAAAGACAACACAGACATACATATTATTTCTCTCTCTTCCTCTTTTCCTTCCTTTTATCCTCTCTTTCCTCTCTCGAGTCAGAGACCAGAACTCATAGGCTCCCGGGTGAGTCCTTTGCAGGAATGGTTAAGTCACAGAAATAACGCACAAGAATCATGATGCTCATGACTGGGGACATTGACGGAGAGCTGTGACCCACCCCTCGCTCCCAGCTCCCAGTGGAGTGCCTCACTTAACCCCCATGCCCAGGCCCTGGCGCAGGATGAGCCCTCTCACAGGTGAGACAGCGGGGTTCAGAGACATTGTCGTCTGCCCGGGGTCTCCCAGCCAGCCCTGTGTGGAGCTGGGATCTGCCGGGAGGTCCCATCCCGGGTCCCCAGGCCCCTCCTGCTAGGCCTCGCCGGAACTGGGAGCTGTGGCCTTGGGAACCCCCGTCCTCTCTCTGTGGTTCACCTCCCACCGGCATTTGCAGCTTACAGTGCCTTTCCTCATCCACAGCCTGTCGATTCCCACAGTAAGTTTTGAGGCCTGCATTTTGCAGACCCAAAGGACCCTGTTACTGACTAGTGTCGACCTCAAAAGGGTTTCAAGCTGTCCCCATGCCAGGTGATCTGGTAGGTTCTACAGTTTCTTCTGAGCTCCCTGTCAGCCGAGGAGAGGGAGCAGGTTGCCCTGGGGAACCTTGGGGGTGGGGGGGGGAGAGAGACCAAAGGCCTGGAGTGCCAGCTCCAAACTTGGATAAAGTCTCCTTTCTAACCTGAAACGTTCATGGCGCTTTTGCATTCTATTACAGAATATATCTGTTTCTGAGAAAAGAGAAAAAGAGGGTTTTTAATGGCTTGCCTTGGAATAAAACAGATAGATGATCCCAAAAGATGGCTCATGTGTGTCCCCTGGCTTTATCCCAAGGCAGAGAGGGGCCTCGTGTGAGAAACTCAGAACTAGTCCAGGTCTCACCTCACCCCTACCACGTGTCAGCTGAGAAGACTGAGGCCCAGAGAGGTAAAGTGATTTGCCCAAGGATGCACAGCAGGACAGAGTCTAGGACCCACATCTGCTGAAGCCTAAGCCAGGATCTCTACACTACATTGACAAAATGGTTGGGAGCAAGGCAGTCGAGTCGGCGATGCTGAGTGAGGGTCCCAGGATGGCCGCGGGGTAGCACAACTTCCAGGACAGGGACTCACGATGAAACTGACCTATTTGGCACGTCCTGGGGTCAGGCAGGGTCTGCACGCCATCCACATCATCCCTGTTCGCACTTCGGTCTCCCTATTATTAATTCTTATAAAACGGGCATGAGAATCGTGTCGACTCCGTGGATGTGACGTTAACTGAGTTGCCGCAGCGGCCTGGCAAGTTTCAATGCTGCCGTCAGCTTTCCTTAAGAAAAAGGACTCCCCTGCTTTCCTCGTGGTTCCTTTCCGAGGCAGGCAATGCTGGGGAAGCTTTCCAGAATGCCTTTATAGCTGTAATAATGTCAACCTGCCTGCACGGGTCCGTGTAAGGCTTAACTAAGTTAACGCCTGTATTGCACCTAGAATGGGGCTTGGTACAGTGAGCGCCCGGTAAGAGCTGCCTCTTTCATGTCGACAGCTATGGATGGACATGTGCGCCTGTTGGCCCTTTATTCAATGAGCATTCACATACCTACGGAGAACTTTTACTTCCTTATGTAAAGACTTATCCCTCCAGGTTTGACTTCATGAAGCACTATGTGGGTCGTTGCTGCAAGAATCTCTTTTTGGAATGGAGGAACAAGCATTCTGGGAAGATGACATCAGGAGATCAGTTTTTTCTGGTGTCACAGGGGAGAAACTTCTTTAATCCAGCCCTCGCTGACTTTTCCCCTCCTGGACCAGCTCAAACCCACTCTCCTTGCAGGCGTAGAAAAGGCAGGCTCCCAGAGCCCTCTGGCTCCATTCAAAATCCCCTTTTCAGAGCTTTGGCAGTTTTATGGCCTTTAATGACCCCCTATTGTACCCTGATTGCCAATCAGGGCACACGTAATGACCACGCAGCATCACTTAGCCCTTATTCCGATGACAATGGCCAGAGCGGCCGGCTCACTGTTTTGACATGAGCAGGGTCACAGGGAAAGTTTTTGGGTGATTTAAGGAGGCCAAACCAGCCAGCGCCCTCGACGACTCAGTTGCTGGGACTTGGACAAAAGAATGAACTCTGAACTTTTCCTTTGACGGATGGAGGTCATTAAAACCGTGGTGGGGGCCCCTTCAAAGGCAGGTGTAGACCAGGCTGTCTCTCAAAGAGCCTAATAAAGAGAGAACAGGCGATTGTGTGGGATTCAGAGAAGGGGAACTTCTGAGAGATTCGCTCAAGTGGTTCAAAGGAGTCAGTGAGCCGCTCCGGCCGACTGACAGGGGCCAGAGGCTCCGCGACACCCCCCACCACCCAGTGAATGGGCGGCTGCCCCAATTGTTCCCAAACAGGGGCCACCACAATAAATGCTCGGGGTCCTTTCATGGGTTCCCTGGGCTCCGGGGTCTTAGACCAGCAAGAGAACCTAGAGAAAGCTGCGCCACCAACTCCCATTTTAAATTCCATCCATTTTGAAAAAGTGCTGAGGGACCTCCAGGCAGCTTAAAATATTAAAGGTTTCTTTTAAACATCTGGAAGATAACATCTAATTACTAGATAGGGCTCTAAGTTATTAACGCGTAATCAGAGCTAATCCCACCCAGCACAAACAAACAGCAAACAAAAGCACGCCCCCTGGAAGTGTCATCTTTGCAGAACAGAGAAGAGCCCCCAACATCGCTTCCAGACAACACCGCCCCCCAACCCCGATTCCCACCACAGCACGACCAGCTGGGACCACATGCTGCCCCTGGGCAGCAGATTCAGAAATGTCGACCTCCTGGCAATAAGAAGGACAAGTCAGCTAAATAGATTGACTGCAAATGACTTGAGTCATGGAAGTTCAACCATGAAGGGAAATGAAAGCTCCGGGAATTTCACCTCCCACTTCTATTTTTTTCAAAGGTGTTTTTACTTTTGGCAAAAGGGTCAAGAATTTTGATCCCTGAGCTCTGAGCAGGAATATAAATGGATTTGGATAAGGTGGAAGCTGGGTCTTGCGGGGGGCGGTGTGCTGAATGCATCATTAGGACCACTCGCCTGGCGCATTACACACACAGGCACGCAGGACACCGACTTCGACCCTCTCCTCCAGGGCGATGGTGGTTCAGGGTAACGCGGTCAGTTGAGAGGGAGGCATGGGACTACCGCAAAGCCCAGAGGAAGCAGCTGGAGAGCCAAATAAATGAAGGTCCGCCTCCCTAAAGTGCACCCACAGGCAGAGCCGCATCCTTTGCATTGTCCAAGGACAAACCCTTGCGAGTTCTCCAGCAGTTGGTGGTGCCAGCGAGACTGAAGGAATAGAGATGACTCACCCGCCTGGAGGAGGTGCCGGAAGCTCCTCGCTACTGGAAGTCCCCTTGAACCCTTCCATTCCTCCTTCTCCAACAACGAAAGGAGAAGCGTTGGCCTCACTGAGTCACAGAAAGAAAACACTAAAGAACCACGAAAAATAATAAGGACTTCCCTCCCTCCAGATCCCCAGGAAAATGGGGTTCTAGTGGGTCACTGTGGAGTGACAAACACCTTCTGAGTATCTACAAGCGGTGTCCTGGATGTCAGGGTTATGTGGGAACAAGACAGACACAGCCCCCATCTTAATTGGAAGATGGAAATTAAGCAGATAGCGACTCAAATAGTGACTGTTTTGAGAGCTGCTACAAAGGAAAAAAGAGGGCAATCTAAGAACCTAAAACAGAGAGATGTGCCCCAGTCTGGAGGGCTGGGAAAGACCGAGTGGTAGCCTGGGCTGGGATGCTGGGACGGATGCCAGTGTGAGCAGAGGTGGTTCAGTGGAGGCAGCAGCATGTGCAAAGGCCCCATGACAAGAGGGAGGCAGTGGCTTGAACTCACACAGTAAGGACCAGCTTAGAGTAGCAGAGAACTTCTGTCCCAGCTGCCTCAGTTTCTCCTCACAGTGTAAACATCAGGGTCCGAACAGAGGGTGCACCCCCCATGGCTGGGAATGCAGGGACAAGCTACCATGGGCTGGTGGATTTCACCAGAGTCAAGTTAAAGAAGGTAGTGGGAATGGGGAGGAGGGGGAGAGTCGGGGGTTGGGGGGGAGGAGGGGGAGAGGAGAAGGGAGGAGGGGGAGAGGAGAAGGGGAAGACTAGAGAAGTAAATTGGGTTTTTCGGTTGTTTGTTCAACCCTGACAGAGGTTAGGGCAGAAATATCTAGAAATATCTGGAAGGTGGCGATCTATCCACCTCCTGGGCCTGCTACATCTGCCCTAAGGCAAAACACTCACCGGCAGCTTCTGGGATGAGTTCAGTCCACCTCAGGCTATGGAGGGAAGAGCATTGTCACCAGACATGGGCCTCATGTTACTCAGCTTAGGGATGACCTGCAAGTCTTGCTTCTAACCATCTACTGCTAAACAATTTTATTAACTAAAAGGTGATGGGGCGGGCCCAGTGGCATAGTAGTTAAGTTCACACACTCCACCTCGGCAGCCCAGGTTCATGCGTTCAGATCGCAGGTGCAGACCTACACAGTGCTCATCAAGCCATGCTGTGGCGGCATCCTGCATGTAAAATAGAGGAAGATTGGCAGATGTTAGCTCAGTGACAATCTTCCTCAAGGAAAAGGAGGAGGATTGGCAACAGATGTTAGCTCAGGGCCAATCCTCTTCACACACAAAAAAAGGTGAAAGTAAAACCTGCTAACTTGACTGCTATTGATAACTAATGTTTTCGCACCCCTTACATCAGATCAGGGATGGCGCCGCAAACTTTAGCCTCATTCACTCCTCGTGAAACAGGAGGTGCATGTTATTATCATACCTGTTTTATAGATGGGACGACTGAGGCTCAAGGCAGCTATTGGCGCAAGGTCACACCACTTATAAAAGCGGATCCGTAATTTATGCTCAGGTCGTCTGGCTCCAGAATCCTTTCCTCTGACCGTTCTCCCAGGAGAAAGGAGATAAAGAGATTCCACTCCTTCCCCATCACACTGACCTCTGTTGTTCATTTGGATCAAGATGGAGAGATGCCGTTTACCAGAGACACTGCAAGGGTGGGGTGCGCCTCTGAGCCCCGTGGGGTGTGGGCAGCTTCCAGGTGGGGCGGTGGAAGGACCGCTGTGTCCACGGCTCAGGGTGGCCCTGCTTTCTTTACAGGAAGCATCTCGGTTGAATATGCAAGAGTGTTTAATTGCAGGGGCTCAGGCAACTTGTTTATCTTCCTTCAACACTGCCAGGGTGGCTCTCGTTTGTTATCTGGGGTGTGAAATGGAGGCTGACAACAATTAATACCTCCTCCCAGGCAGCTCGGCGCGCTCTGACGGGAAGCTGTGTACTTCCGAGCAGGCCGCCGAGGAGGTGGCGGCCCAGCCGTCACTCAGGATCCGAGGAGGGGAGAGTGACAGCGCCAGCTGACGGCCCCTCCCGCGGCCTCCTGAGAGGCCGCGTGATAAAGCGTCCTGCTCTGTGCTGTAATCAACTTGCTATACAAGCATTACCTCCTAATGAGCGCCGTGTTTAAACAAGTGTATAGAACACATCTGTCCGGGCCTGGAGACTCGCGGCTGTGTGACCAATTTCAGCATCTGAAAGTTAAATTAATGGTAAAGGGTTTAATTGTGAGTAAACAATACCGCATTAAGGAGCAGTAAACACAGCAGTGGGGACCCACCGACCGCTTCTGCCATCACAGATGCGGCTGCCTCCGTGTGACGGGTAATAGTCTCCCCCCACCAGACTTTCTGACGGTGTCTGGAAGCCCATTTGTCATCTAAATGGTCCGTCCCCTTCTCAAACATAATTTTGGCCCACAGTCCATTCACGGACCCTGCAGGGTCTGTGCTCTCTGGAAGGAAGGCACAACAGTTCAAAGTTGCAGCTTCTGCACTGAGGCACAGAGTGGGGTGGGTGGGGACAGACACCCCTATACCCAGGCAACCGGAGTCCATCCATAGGAGTGAATCTGCCTTAAACTCCAGGCTCCAACGGCAATGATTCCAAACCTGGTTTTAAAGCACCCTAGGGTGTCTGCAAGAACAAAGGATGCCTCAAAAGCAAATTAAGTTCCCTTTAATTAAAGATCATAACATACGCCACAGAACATTCCGTCACGGTGGGGGAAGGAAGAGGCTGTCACATAAAATAAATAGGCTCCACAACTCAAAAAAATTAAGAATTACACAGCCAGGGCTCTGCACCTTCCTGATGTGTTAACGGCTATCCTCATTGCCACCGTGGAAACTGAGCTTGGCCGAGCGGACAGTTTCTCCCCACAGGTGAACTTCAGAGCGAAGCCCCTGGCCTCTGGAGGGAGAAGGGCCCAGTTCAGGTCTTCCGTCTTTCTCTCCATCACCTGCAACTCGATCCCCAGGGACCAGGTCCTGGGAGCGGGTGTTTGCAGAGATCACAAGAGCACAGGACAAGGCTCTCCTGTGAGGGGCCTGGCATCTCGCTGCACCTTTAACTGTCCCCACCTGGGAAGGCCTGCGGCAGGGGACTCAGCCACTGAGAAGTTTCCTCTCATTTGTCCTCCCCGCCACCTGGGCAAGGGAGTGTGCCGTGAGCCCAGCCCCCATCGGCAGAACCCTGATTTGGCTGAGTTGGGGTCTGCCAGGGCCGAAGCCTCAGCCACGGGCAGAGGAGCCCGCGCCCACTCTCAGGGTGCATTTCCCAGGACGCCCCGGACAGGGTGCTGAGGATGGCCAAGATCAAGTATCAGGGGCACCAGGCTTCTCCATGGCTTCCTTTCATGTAGAAGTTTGTGGTTTCAAAGACAAAAGAGTCTCGCGGTTGCACACCCAGACCCCAGGGTCAGAGTCAGTCCTGGCTGTGCCGTTTCCACGTCTTGAAGCCTCGATTTTCTCTTCCCTGAAGTGGGGGTAACAACTGGGCCATTGAGAGGGCTCAGTCCACCTGTACATGTCAAGGGCTTCAAACAGTACGTGGCACAGAGTAAATGCTCAATAAACATCTGAAGCTCCTGTGGTGGGGGTGTGACTTGTACCCCTTTTAACAAGACCCAATCGAGCCGACTTGCAGGAACAGCTGGAGGAACAGCAGGGTCACGGTGGGGTCCGGCTCACCCCGAGGCCCCGGTTGCTGAGCTGGCAGGCCCATGTGTGTGCTCTGAGGCTTTTTCTCTGCACTGCCTGGGTCCACCATCCTCAGGGGCCAAGGAAACAGGCAGCTCCAGCCCCTCCAGACACGAGCTGTGCGACATGAAGGCAGAGGAGGCACTGTCCCCACTGACCCAGGCCGACCTTCCACACCGTTCAGAACTCCAGGACCTAGTTCCCAGGAGCAGGTGAGTGAATTCTTGCCTCCTAAAACCAGATCCAAGTCAAAACCAGCCCTCTAGCTCAAGAGGGCACGTTTTCTTGAGCTAAATTTCCTAGAAAGGCTTCCGGACAGGTTGGCTCACCTTGTATATTCCAAAGACGGGGAACCTCACATTTCTATTTATTTTGCATAATTTTTTTTCTTTTTTAACCCTTAATGATTTTCTGTAGTTGGACTGGGCAAGTCTGTGTGCCTCTCAGAGACCCCAGAATTTCTAAATTTGAGTGGGGACAGATTCACGGAAAGACGGCGCTAGGGCACCTGCCTGATGTGGCTTTGGGAGCAGCAAATGGCTGGGGTGGGGGGTGATGGCTGAAGCCTCTGCCCCATCCCCGACCCCACTCCCCCTCCAGGTCACCCTTCTGATGCCAATCTACAGAAGCTCTGGTTTCTTCAAAGGAGGCACAAGACATGACTCCCTCGCTCCGCCAGAGGGATTGGATCACGGAGCTTCATCGCCAAGAAGACGGCGTTGCCGCTTTTTTGGTTGTCTCTTAGTCTGAAATTATTTCTGGTCCGACACATGCCTCCTCGTGTTCCATCTCTGACAACCAAGCCCACGAGACGCAGATATGGAGGAGAGCCAGGCGGAGATGTCCCATTTGTGACTGAGGGTCTTGCAGCGTTTGCAGGAAGATCCAGAACCAGAGCTCGTGGCCCACCCGGGCTGGCACACTCTTTGCTCCTGCTGGCTTACCCTGGTCACCGGAAGAAGGTGGAATTAATCCAAGCTGGGTTTCCAGGAACAACTTATAGGCATGCCACAGATGTTCGTAGCCCCTCAGAAGTGGAGGAAATTTGGAAACCCAAACTCCAGTGATTTTTTTCCCCAAACTTTTATCTCTGCCGCAAAATTCTAAATTCAGATGAAATCTTCGGCTGAGCACCTATCAAGGCAAAAGGACCAGAGCCCTAACCCCTGACCTCAACTGCCACCCTGATGTCCCCATGGCACATCTGCTATGGTTTCTCACCACCCAACAAGCTGAAAATCATTGCATCTTGTCTGACTCCGTTTTCTGGTTAAGAAGACTATGACCCAGAGAAGTACATCAACTGGCAGGAAGTGACACAGCAATCAGCAGACAGACATCACAAAACATACGTGCTGTGGCCTTGGGGTAAAATACAGACCCATCCCAAATACCATCATCCTCATTGTTCTCTGTGGCCCAATCAAATGGTGGTCCACCACTGAGGTCTTGTCCAATGAACACCTGTGCAACTTTAAAAGGAAAATTCACTCACTTTCTCCCCTCTCCCCTCCCCACCCCCAGTTTTTTTAAACACACGCCCCAGGTCCAGCCATTCTAAACAGGCAGGAAAATGTCACCCCTCAAGGCAAAAAATGTTTTCCTCTGTCCTCTGTGACTTGACTTTGCCTTTAAAGCCCATTTTCACCACTTATTGATTTTAGTTTTCTGCGAGTCTATGAATGACAACTTGAATTAAGACGACTGGGGCTGAGAAGCCACTCGGCAGTGCTGAATGATGTCCTGAGCCTCATGGCGGGATGTCTCAAGACGGTGCCACCTCCTGCCCACCCCATCCTCATCCTCGGGAGGAGCGGTGTGCAGACCCGCCCCAGCCTGCTGCCCGGCCCTGGGGTCCAGGACAGAGCTCGGAGATGAGAGGCGGCAGGGCCTCATCTCATGGCGGCCAGCCCCGCAGCCTCTCCGCTGACAGGGGGCGGCCTGTTGATTGCGGGGCTGTGTATTTAAGCAGCTGTTCCAGAAGACACAAAAGATTCCAGGCTGCCCCTGCCGCCTAATTGTCCTAGCTCCTCCAGACTCACACTGGCAGGGAGAAAACCCACCGAGCCGGCCCCCAGGACTCGGCCCCCTCTCTTCCAGAGCGCCTCCCCTCCGACAGCCTTTCCACAGTAATGCTCTTTCACGACACCGTAAAAGTGGCATTGATGATGTCTCCTCCACTTCATCTGTGCTGTAAGTTAAAAACAAAATGAACACAAATTCTGCTCTTACAAATCCATCTTAAGAATATAATCAGCTAAGTGCATAATGTGTACGTAAGGACATTTATGCAGCGCTGTCTATAGTAGACAAAGTGGGAGCATCGAAAGATCCAGCAAGAGGGCTTGCTGAATACATTTGGGTCAATCTATTCAGCGAAACACTATGCAGTCACTTAAAATGATGATGCTGAATAATATTTATTCACTTGGAAAGATGTTTAGAATATGCATTGCTAAGTAAATAAAAGAAACAATATGTATAGTTCCGTTCTTGAAAAACCAAAAGAAAAATCTTCCCTGGAAATCTTCCTATTGCTATTTTCATAGAAAAAAAAATAAAAATTGAGATAAGCCAAATTGCTAATATTTGAGGAGGTTTCAATGCCCTTCTGACTGATTTCTGAATGTATTCACTTATAATTAGGAAAAAAATGATAAAGCTATTTTCATGGTGGGTGGTGGCGTTGTCAGCCAAAAGGATAGCCTTGAATAGTGCTCCAAGCTTTCTAATGCCACCAAAGCGAGTCCCTGTCATGTCATATTTGGAGCTCTCGCTTCTCAACAGGAACACAACTAATACAGGGCGCTTCCTATTTTCTCGTATCTTCCAGCACCCAGCGGGAGGCACTGCACAAGTTAGAAAGCCCATTCTCACCGTCGCTTTGGAAGGCAAGAGGCTGATGAGAGTTTTTTCTCTTGACCAAATAGGCAGAGAAGACAGAGGCCAGAGCGAGGGAGAGGTGGAGTCTGGCCCAGCATCAGACAGCGCACCAGGAGCAAAGCTCATCGCCATGGCTTCACCGTATCCCCATGGCCAGAGATCCAAGGTCCAGAGAGAGGGTCAGTCTGCTCGAAGACAGTCAGCACCTAAGAAGCTCTCAAGAAGACATTTCTAATGCACTTTGGGAATCTGATGGAAACTATAACCCTCGCCCAGAAAAATACATGTGAACGCAACCTTGCACACAGTTCTGGGGGCTTATGGGAGTCTGTGGACCTTGTCTGAGTGACCATGGCCGGGAAGTCATGGAAGGCTGTAATCAGCGGAGCCCTGTCTGTTTTAGCCCAGCGTCCGTCTCCAGTTCTGATAAGAGCTTGCCTGCACACTTCCCCCACCTTAACGTTCATCGCCAAGTACCAGACTCTTTAAAGACAGGCCCTGACACTCCCCGGAGCAGGCCAGGAAGGCCACCAGAAAGGGGGAGATGATGGGGAGGCAGCGAGCAGGAGTGGAGGGAGCCAAGGCCCCCACAACACCTCCTGTTCTGACGAGGAGGGCGCCATCTTGTTACTGCACAGTGGCCTGGCAGGACTTCCTCAAGAGCAAGAACATCTTATGTGTTTGCAAGGGTGTTAAGGAGGTCAATTAAAGGGTACCACAAGTCAGACCTCACGCACTCAGGATCCTTCCAGACTGGAGGCCCGGCCTTTCTGATCCTCTCAGCTGGTACAGAACTGGGGCCAGCAACAAAAGGTGTTAATGGCCTGATGAGGAGCCCATGCTGATAGATGACCCATTATGGTGATCGCTCTTGTGCGAATGGCAAATAGGTTTGATCAATTAGATTTTAATGTAAAGTGGGGCCTGGGGGAGAAAAACAGCAACCAGGAGAGGGAAGACCCTTTGTTACTAATGCGTCTGAAAAAAGCACTTAATTGAGGTCATAATAATATTAGCAGTTCTCATCATCAATAATTCAGCCTTATTTATTACTACCCGATAAAGTCCTGTCAGGTGGAGAATGTAGGGGGCTTTTGTTAGAGACAGGATATGTGCGGGCAGTCTCTCCTTCTCTCTCTCTCTCTCTCTCTCACCAGCTGCAGCTGCTGGGCCACAGAACATCGAGTTTTCTCTAAATCTCAGAATGCTTTCTAGCTGTACTCTCTATACACGAAATGGGGCATGGAAGACAGAAGTTTACGATAAGCTCCAATTTAACCCTCTCCTGTACTTCTCCACTGAAAAAAATGGTTTTTAAATTTTTGTCCTCTGAAACAATAACCAACTAATTTTGCTTAAGAAATCTGTCAGGAGGAACACAATTTCTATTCTTGCATGATTTAGTACCCTACAGAATGACATAAATTCTGCCTTTTCACACACTTTTAGTCACCTGTGGTTTGTTACCTTTTGAAGCCAAAAAGAGAGAGCGGGAGAGAGTGTGTGTTAATGAATGTATAATTGTACAATTAAAGATGCTAGCTCCAGTGTTAAAATTTAAAATGTATTAGTCTCATAAAACCGCCTCATTAGTCTCTGTGTCTTAAAGGACATCCTTGTCCATAATGAGGCGAAGGCAGGAAATGGCACAGGGTGACAGCAAGGGGGGAGGAGACACTGGAGCTGGCTGCCATTTCATTTTTCAGAGAGGGGGGAGGAAAAACACTTAATAAAGATAATTGGGCTGGTAGTGCCTGTTCCCATCTGGAACCTCAGCAGAGACAGACCCCAGGGCAGACGATCGGTCATTAACCAGGAAAATAACCTATTTGGAGGGGATCCGTTTGTTTTATAAATGATGCTCCACTTTAGAACAGCTTAACCGCAATAATAATAAAAGTTCCTCAAAAACCCAGCCAGGGGATGGTGCTGAAATATCGATCCGGCTTCTCCGGATAATGGCTGGGCTTGGCTTCCGCCCTGCTTGCAGGAAACAGCTTTTGAAGTTTTGCTTTTCTTTCTTTCTTTTTTTTTTTAAGTCTAAATAGAATTTAAACTGCCCTTCGGTGATCAGTGGTTATTAGCGGCGTTGGTTAGGAAACAGCGAGTCATGGGGTCAGGAGAGGCAGCTCAGGGTGAGGATGGAAGGGGGAGAGGAGGCCCCAGCGGAGGGGAAGAGAGAGGTCAGCTTGGAGCTCAGCAGCCTCCCCGGTAAGTGGGAAACGGATTGCTGCAGTGGGGCCGTGCTGGCCCGCAAGGCAGCCTCAGGAGAAGGCCTTGGAAGAATTAATTCCCTGGGCCCCAGGCTGGCTGTGGTGCTCCCCCAACACACACACACACACACAGACGCACATACACACACAGACGCACACACACACACACACACACACACACACACACACACGGGCCGGGCAGAAGCATCAGAAAAGTCATCCATCAAGGCTGAACTGGCATTGTACAGATCAAGGCAGTGAGCAGAAGCCCAGACCTGCTCCCGCTGCCCTTATGGAGAAGACAAGGGGAGTGACGACTATAATTAGAAATGAGCTTTCAGGGGCAACGCTCCTCTGATCCACCTATTTCCAAGGAAGGTTGCTTTACTGCATAGGAGGGCATGTGACGGCGGGGTCTTCTGAGACAAAGGGAAACAGAGAGGTGTGGAGAGAATTCACATGCAGCCTGCCTTTCAAGGAAAACGAGGAATCCGGGCTCTGGAGGATCCGAGTCTACACCAGTGGTTTTCCATCAGCGCGATTTCACCCCCAAGGGACATCCGGCTATGTCAAGGGACATTTTGGGTTGTCACAGCTGGCAGCAAGGCACTGTTGACATCTAGCACGTAGAGGCCAGGGATGATGCTGAACATCCTAGAGTGCACTGGACAGCCCCACCCTGCAACCCCCCAACCTGCATCCCCCACCCGTATCCCCCAAACCTGCAACTCCCCAGCCTGCACCCTCACACCTGCCCCCACAAAGAATTACCAGCCCCGAATGTCAACAGTGCCCAGATTGAGAAGCCCTGATCTACTCAGATCACATTCACTGAGGAAAAACCCAGCTCTTCAGTTCACTCTGTCCTCCAGGATGCTGGCCTCTGCCTCACTGCCCATGTCCCCTCCTCCCCTTCATTTCACTGGTTAACATGTTTCAGAAAAAATGTCTTCCTTTAGAGTTTCTCAGGAACCCCGTCCCAAACATCACTTCCTTAAGGTGTTGGTCTCAGCCTGACAGCTGAAAGGCAAGAGGACGAAGGTTTGCCAGTGACGCAAAGAACCCAAGCGCCCTCCAGCTCAGGACATGGGTGCCCTCCACGGCTCCACAAGGTCACGTCTGGATGTCGCCTTCTGTAAAATGGGTACAATAATTGTGCTGCCTCCTCAGGTTGTGAAAGGGAAATGAAAAAATGTGTAGCCATGTACCAGGCGCATATTAAGTGCTCAAAAAGGAATCAAAGTGAGATAGAGAAAGAGAAGGGGAGAGAGAGAGAGGAGAGAGGGAGGGAGGGAGCGGGAGAGAGATCGAGAAAGAGGAATGGAGGGAGAGAGAGAGTTAGATTCCAAACGGTGTCAGGCACCATCCTGGCAAAGCTCTCCGCCACCCTAAATGCCCGTAGGGTGTCCACCACCCATCAAGGGACAGCTGCCATTTTCTAGTCATAAAAAATAAAGCTCACGCAGGAAGCTCTCTAGAATCCTCAGCCCCATCGTCTGCAAAGCTGAAGTGTGTGTCTAGGCAAAGCCCCCCTCACTTTTCCCCTCATTTCTCTACCTTGATTCTAGAAAGAGAAGGAGGGCCGGGCACGGCCTTACCAAATTTCTCCCTGCATGCTCCACTGTTTCCTCCCGACAGCGTTTGACGGTGCTTATTATCTCCAGCAAAGCCCTTATCATTTTCCATGTGAATTTCAAATCACGCTGATCCAGCCCTTCTTAGCTAAAGTCAGCTTTATCAACCACAAGAGATGTGGGATTTGAGAGAGATCTGAGTAAATTCACATTGTTTGGATAAACTCATTCAGGGAGCTCAACAAATCAAAGCCGAAATGGATATGTATTCCAAAGAGACAGAGAGCTGCTGGGGAAAAAGGGAAAAAAAAGTTACTATTAACATTTTTATTTCTTTTTTAAAAAAACCCCACAGAGCGGTCCCTTTTTAATGAGTGTGTTTGCCGCCTCCTTTTGAACCATTACCAGGGATCCTTAGGACGCCAGGTGAAGTGATTGGAGCTGCGAGGCTGTTGACAAGGGAAGCAAGTTGTTGGAGAAAATTATATTGCCCACCCCCGACCGCCACCCCCCACCTTCGGTCATCGAGACCACTATCAAATATGGTAATGGGTGAATTTATGCATTATCCCATAATTTAAGGAACTGTGTGTATCATGTATATTTAAAACTATTTCTCTGTAGTTTTAATTATCTCAGTCTGCAGGGGCAAAAAGAAAAAAAGCAGGCAGCTCCCTTGCCTGAGACCAGAAGGAAAGCCCTTGCCTGCTGACAGCTAAGATGTCTGTCCTCCCCGGTTGAGATTTCCTATAAAATTTGCATTGGAAAGGCAGCTTTAAGTATACTTAAAATAAAAAGGGGCATTTGCATCTAATTTGCTACCCTGGCAGCATTAGAGTTTTATCTGAATAAAGACACGTCAACTGGATTTATATAGTTAAGCTGATAGCTGGGAAAGTCAACACTGAAAACATCAGCTAAATTCAACAAAGTTGGAGAGCAGCTAATAGTATTTACAAGTTTGGGATTTTTTTTTTCCCACTCCACTGATGACTTTAAAACTGTAGCAAATTATCTTCTCTTTACACAAGTCTGGTAATTACAAGGTTTTAATGAAAGACATCTTTCTAGACAGACGCCTTCCCTCTCTCCCAGCAACACACCCAAGCGTGCTTATAAAATGGAGTGGGTATAAATGTGGTGTCACAGTGAATCCTGGTGGCTTGCAACTCAGGCAGGTATGAAGCGTGACTCGGCCACTTACTGGCCATGTGACCTTGGGCAAGTACCTCCTTAGCCTTAGTTTCTTTATCTGTAAAATGGGGATCATGGTAGCTGTTATCTGGGGTCGCCAGCTGTGCAGTCTGTGGGTTGCACAAAGATGCCCAAACAAAGCACCCAGTCGGGGTTGAAACCCAGCCCCTAGCCACTTGGCAAGCCAGCGATGTGGCTGGGCCACATCTTCCCAGGAAGGAGCAGCCTTTCCTAATTCAGACACAGGTGCTGTGTGGCCAACGGCCCCATCCAACCTCACAGAGAGGTTACGAGCTTTAAAAGATGATACAGCCTGTGTGCTAGAGCAACGTCTGGCACACTTAAAACCTCAAAGAGTGTTAGCGTGATGATGACGATGATGAAGACGAAGAATCCACAGTGAAATGTCACACAGCTGATGCATTTCCTATGTCGGAGCAAGAGCTTCAGCATTGTCTCCGCTCACTTTGAGGACTCCATGTCCCACGGGAGGCAGGTTCTGGTGCGGTGGGTTCCAGGTGATCTCTCTGGCTCTACAGACCGGCTGCACGACCCCTGTGTCGGGGAGGCGGGGATGCTCCAGTGCCTCCTAGACTTGGAATGCCCTTTCTCTCAACGCCCTACCCTCAGCTGGCAGGGGTGCGGAAAATCCTGGGCTCTCGACAGCCTCGCACAGCTGGGAACAGATTCCGGCATGCTGGGAACCCCTGTGGGGCCACCTTTTTTCCCCCTCTCCCAGCTTTGGACGAAATACCCACTCAGGCAGGGGCATGGCGCTCCCCTGTGGGGCTTCCCCGCCTCACCGTTCCTTGAGAAACCCACCTCGCCGCTGCCCTAAGAGCCAAGATCCTGAGACCCCCCCCCCCAACTGGCCTCACAAAGGACCTGGAGGGAGAGCCATTTCCACCAGGAAATGTGGTTACGCAAGGTCTTGTGAGTGCCACCCATGAGGTTTCCATCTCCCGCATTGCCTCAGGGTGATGCTGGCTTCAAATTGAGGCTCTCCACTTGCCACCCAGGTGTGCTGGGCAAGTCACTTTCCCACTGTGCTCCTCAGTTTCCTAACCTGTGGAATGGGAGTAGTGAGAATACCACTTCTCAAGGTTGTTGTGGATGGCAGAGCTCTTAGCGTGGCCTGAGAGAGTGATAAAAAGTAGCTGATGGCAAAGCACGGAGAAGAGGACCAGGCCCCCCGTACCAAGCCCCAGCTATGCAGATCAGGCTCCTGCTGCCCACTCACAGACCAAGGGCCAACAGTCCTGACCACAGCTCACGGAGCTGGGAGCACCTCCATCCATTTCACGGGCGGGCCGGACAGCCACTGGCCAAGTTAGTTGCCTGCGTTGATGGGCAGCAAAGGGCTTCCCCCACTCACGCTTGCCAAAGCCTGCCATCTGGGGGCACCGGCTGCAGGTTTTAATGTTTTAGTGGGAAAAATGTTCACAGCCTTTCCCATTTCACAGAGCAGGATGCGCGGGTCAAGAACACAGTGCCACCCAGCTGGCAGCTTCATCATGGCACACAGGATGATGTCACCAGACAAAGGATTCTGCTATTTAAAAACAGAATGCGTGCTGCCAGTACGACATCCTTCACCCCAACAAGCCCAGGACCCTGTTATCCTCAAGCAACAAAATTACATCTCCGGACAGAGCACGGGGCACCTCCGGGGTGATGTGTGATGGGACAGAGCGAGATTGGGTGCACGTGTTTACTTGGAAGGTGATCTCAGGGGCACTGGGAGGGGACGGGGAAGTGAGACGATGAAGGGAGGAGAGTGGATGAAGGCTGTGCTGCGGGGCAGGTTACCCGTGTGAGCACCCGGGGCTCCATCTTGCTGGGCAGCCTCTCGGAGACTGTGTAAAAGACCCCACAGATCCCACAAAATGGTCCCACTGAGGCCCGGAAGCTGCAGTATTTGCCCATCAAACCCCGCCCGCCTGGTTGCGGGTGCTCCTTGGGGCTTTAACTCTCAGGACTGTCCCCTTACAGCCCATGACAACACTCAGGCAGAAGCATAAGCCATCGGCGAGTATGGGACCTCCCAGGGGTCTGCTGCACTCCAGCTGGCTCTCTGAGGTAGCTACTTTTTTTTTTGAAGAAGAAGAAGATCAGCCCTGAGCTAACCACCACCAATCCTCCTCTTTTTGCTGAGGAAGACTGGCCCTGAGCTAACATCCATGCCCATCTTCCTCTACTCCATACGTGGGACGCCTACCGCAGCATGGCTTTTTGCCAAGCGGTGCCATGTTCGCACCTGGGATCTGAACCGGAGCACCCCGGGCCACCGAGAAGCGAAACATGCACACTTAACCACTGCACCACCAGACTGGGCCCTGAGGTAGCTACTTTTATCAGCCCCATGTTGCAGGTGGGGAAACTGAGGCTCAGTTAGACCCACGGTCACACATAGAGAAAGCAATAAAGCCGGAACTTGAGGCCAGTCACAGCTGACTCCAGAGCCCGTGCTCTGACCCACCAGGCAACACTGCCCATGCTGTGTAAGTCTCCAAACTCAGTGCAATGAAAAATGATGTCAAATACGGAACTCTATGGCGGTCCAAAACAGGAAAATAGGTCAAAATAAAGTAACTCCTGCTCATCACTGGGAGACAAGCGCTTGACACACAGCAAAAGCTTGACAGGAGTTAGTTTCTATGCCTCCAACTCTTTGAACTCTTTTCTGACTAATATGCAAACCACCTCCCTTTGGAGGAGATGGTAGCAGCTCAGAGGACCCCACACGCTCCTCCCCAGCGACCAGGACAGACACAGAGGAGGGTAAGGGGCCCCGGATGCTGACGGTACTGCTGTCCACCCAGGACTGGAACCCAGAGTCCAGAGCCCAGGCCCGGAGAAGGCTAGAGGGGCTGCACCTGGGGCCCACAGGACCCGACTAGGCTGAGGAGTGGGGCTGGGAGAGAAAAGAACTCAGACGTCGAACACTCAGAGGAGGGGAGGCCCACGAGGGCACGTTCCCTTGGTGACTCTGGAAGCCTAGTTACGGAGCTCCCCTCACAGCAGCTCCCATTCGCGTAGCCTAATGGTCTGAAATGTTCCACCAGCCAGGCTTTCCTCCCCTGGGATGTTTCCTAAGACTGAACTGGCACATGTATAAGATCTGAAGATGCTCAATTCAGCAAATGCCACTTTTCTCTGTGGTCATCTCCACCTCCCAAAGAAGCCGACAAGACCATCTAATTCCGTGTCCAGCCTGGATGCCGGAGCCAAAGCTCGGCAGTCACTTGACACTGCAGGCATCACGCTTGGCAACTGACTGGTTCTTCTCAATGATGTAATTGCTCTACCGACCCAGAGGCCCAGACTGAACCCGAAGTCATCCTGGGCACTGACTTCAGCAAGTTTATCTGTTACACACATGGGCGCTAGAGCCACACAGAGCTGGGATCAATCCTGCCTCCACCGTTTCCAGCTGGGCAACACTGGATGTGTTATTTATCCTCTCTGAGTCTTGGTTTCCTCATCTGTGAGATGGGGATACTGCTGGTTGTCAATCTCAAGGGGTTGTTTCCAGGACTTAGTGAGACACTGCATATCAAGAACTTGCTTACTTGGCCCAGCATTATGACTGAATACATACAGGAGAAACCTTCCTCTATATAGCACATGTACACACAAAAAATGTTGGATAAAATATTTTTTAAGTCTTTTTTTTTTTAATGCATGAGTGAGCTGGCAGGAAAAGCAAGTGAAATCCTTGGAGGCCAGAAGCAACGAGAACCCCCAAAAACAGAGTAAGTCAGCACGAACTAGCATTTGCCTGAGGAGCAGCCACCAACATCTGGTGGACTTAAGCCTTCGTTTGTAAGGGTCTCTGATGCATGGAGAACAGAAGATAAGGCTTGGAACCTAAGCGAGGTGGCTGTTTAGACTGGGGTCCCCAGCATAAAAAGCTAGAAAGCTGACCCCACCCCCGTGAGTGAATTAGGATAAAAAGCATCATCTCAATAAGGCTGTTACTCCAAACAAGAAGCAAAAACACCACCAAAAACCCACCATCCTGCTGAGGAGAGACGATGGGCGTTCACCAGTCTCCCCGTGAGTGCTGAGTCATAAGCCTAACTTGGGTCTGGAGTCAGAATCCACTCACCATATCGATGCATACAGCACGAAAAGCCCCGCCAACCATTTAATTTAGAGCAGTCCCACGTGGGTAACTAACCAGGAGGCCTGGCAGAAGTGAAAGCAAATTTTCTCCAGAGTAATGCCCAATAAAATACAGAACGTTCTGTAAAACGTTCCTACAGATAACAGCCAAGACAGCACGACTGCACAAGAAAAACCCACAAAATCACAAGGACACGAACCACCATGAGAATCGGACCTGCAAAGTCTGCAGACAGTTAAACGAATAGAAAGAGACTATAAAACCAAGTACGTTTCACGTGTTTTGAGAACAAGATGAAACTTTTAGAAGTAGATAAAACACACAACTACATTGATGGGTCTCAAAAACATAGTGTTGAGTAAAAGTCAGACACAAAACAGTGCATGTTGTGTTATTTCATTTAGGGAAAGTTGAAAACAAGCAAAACCATCTACGGCAGTAGAAGTCAGTAGAACGGCTTCTGTGGAGAAGAAGGTGGCGGGTGATAATAGGAAGGGAGGGAGCTTCTGGGGTGCCAGTTGTGTTCTGATTGTTCATCCGGGTTGTGGTTAGATATGTACACTCACTTTGTGAAAATTCTCCAAACTACACACCTATGATTTCTATGTAAGTTATATTTCAATTTAACATAAAACCCTCAAGGTCTATCCATGTTGCCCCAAATGGCACAATTTTGTCTTTTTTATGGCTGAGTATTCCATTCTGTATACACACCACATCTTCTTTATCCATTCATCAGTTGATGGACACTTGGATTGCTTCCGTGTCTTAGCTATTGTGAATAATGTTGCAATGAACATAGGGGTGCATAAGTCTCTTTGAATTGTTCATTTCATGTTCTTTGAATAAATACCCACCAATGGGATAGCTGGATCATATGGTATTTCTATTTTTAATTTTTTGAAAAGCCTCCATACTGTTTTTTCCGTAGTGGCTGCACCAGCGTGCATTCCCACCAGCAGTGTCTGAGGGTTCCTTTTCTCCACACCCTCTCCAACGTTTGTTATTTCTTGTGTTATTATTTATAGCTAATCTGACAGGTGTGAAGTGATGTCTCATTGCAGTTTTTATTTGCATTTCCCTAATAATTAGCGATGTTGAACATCTTTTCATGTGCCTGTTGGCCATCCGTACGTCTTCTTTGGAAAAATGTCTGTTTATATCCTCTGCCCAGTTTTTGATAGGGTCGTTTGTTTTGTTGTTGTTGAGTTGTATGAGTTCTTTATATATTTTGGAAATTAACCCCTTGTTGGATATATGATTTGCAATACATTTCAATTTAAAAGAGGAAATGAATACCTTGAATAAATTAGACACAGCTGAAGGGAAATTAGTGAACTGGACTACAGGTCTGAAGGAATTACCCAGACTGCCTGGGTAAATGTGAGAAATAGAGGTGGAAAATTTGGAAGAAAGACTAAAAAACAAAAGAATAGAGGGAAGAAGTCTAGTATACATCTAATCTGAATTCCAGAAAGAGAGAATAAGAAATTAGAGGGGAGGGAATATTCAAATAATTATGGTTGAGAATTTTCCAGAGTTGATGGAAGTCACCAATCCTCAAGTCTTCATCCATTTGGGCTGCTATAACAAAATACCACAGACTGAGTGGCTTATACTCAACAAACACTTATTTCTCACGGTTCTGGAAGCTGGGAATTCCAAGATCAAGTTGCCAGCAGGTTCAGTGTGTGGTGGGAGCTCATATTGTGGTTCACAGATGGTCACTTTCTTGCTGTGTCCCCACATGGCAGAAGGGTTGAGGGATCCTTCTGGGTTCTCTGTTGTAAGGACACTAATTCCACTCATGAGGGTTCTGCCCTCATGATCTAATCACCTCCCAAAGACCGCATCTCCTACTACCATCACCTTGGGTATTAGGTTTCAACATATGAATTTGAGGGGGGGACACAGTCTATAGCACCTCAGGTTCAGAAGTCCCAAGCAGAATAAGTAAACAAACATCCATGCCTAGACATCTTAGTGAAAGAACCCCAAAGACAAAGTCTTAAAAGCATCTTGAAATGAAAGAAATATTACCAACTAAGGAACAGCATCTAAAATAATAACTGACTTCTCAATAGCAATGTAGTCATTGTGCATAGTGAGCATTCAATAAAGGGAAACTATCATTGTCAGTGCTTGTAACAGTAGGGACAGTGGCAGAAGTAGTGAAATCTCAGCTCTGCCTTATTGTCTGACCTGGAGTGAGCCATCTAGCCTCCGAGAGCTTTGATGGCCTTGTCTTAGAAATAGGGTTGGTAGAGATTAAGTGAGACAATATAAGTAAAGTATTTGGCATAGCATCTGGCACTTAGTTAGTGTTAAATTAATGTTAGCTACAAAATCCACCCCCTGTTGGGCTAGAGCAGGAGAGATGAGGGTCAAGTTCATTTCAGTTACTAGAGGCTGCTGCCCCAGGATTCTCTCTCGTCTTAAAGCTCAGCTTGGTTTTCCACCAATAGAAAACATTTATCTGGAAAATGCCCGCCAACGGCAGACATATGCAGAAGCTCCGAGAAAGAAAATTTAATGAAAACTGGTTCCATAGACTTGGTCCAGGGCCACTTCCATTTCTGTGGACAACGCTCCCTACACACCCGTGCCTAATATGCTCATCAGACGAAGAAACATAAATCTAATAATCTTCCTTGCAATTACATTCCACCTGTCACTTTCCAAAGTGACTCCTTGTGATCACAGTGGGTCCTCAAGAGACCTCATGAAGTTAGCAGAGCAGGTTAAGACTCAGAAGGATGAATCACTCGCCCTGGGATATAGCGCACACAAATGCAGGGCGGGGGCTTGAACCCAGGCCTTCTGGCTTCCCCCGCTGTCTCTCGTCTGGGGCCTGGCCGAGGGCTCTGAAGCTCTTCCCCCAGATCTTGGAATAAATAGCTCTTTCTCATCTTTCAGGTCTCAGCCCAAGTGTCCCCTTCTCAGAGAGCTCTTCCCCAGCAAAAGCCTCCCATTTAATTCTCTACCACTGCAGCCTCTCCATTCTGCCTGCTCACAGACGATTCGCGGTCTATTCGCGCAGTGCCTTTATCGCCAGAGAGCCACCCAGCGCCACCAGACGGCACGGCTCCGGTAGGCAGTCAACAAACGTTTGTGGAGCAAATGAATTCAAGTTGAATGAACTCGTAAAGTTGAGTCAACTCATTTATACTGTAATCTCTAAGTGTGTAAACAGTTATAACATCCCTTAACAAGGGTCAAAACTATCTACTCTGTTTCTTCTTACAACCCTTCCCCACCCCACCCTGAGCAAGGCTCACTAGACAAGAAGCACTGAATGAATAAGGGAGCAGTTCAGGAGCACGACCGTGTGTCTCTCTTGCCTGCTGCCCTTTCTCATTCTCAGCCACACCTGGAATAGAAGAACCAACACCCCTAGGAATTTGAATAAATCCAGCCCTCCAAGTCATCACACACCTCCATGGGGTCATTCAATTAAACGAACACAATGAATGTGAGTGCATCCCACCTGATGACCACTGTTTGAAAAGCTTCCTCTTGCTGACCTACCTTTGTTTTCTGGCTCGAGGACTTTGCTGAGTACTATGCTATCTCTGGATGGAACAGAGGAGGGCACAGAAGGGAGGAGAGAAAGGAAGGAGGTGGAAATACATTAAAACAAAACAAAGAAAAAAGGGGGAGAGGGAGAGAATGAAACAGTGTAAGGTTGGTCACACATTTGTCATTAAGTCAAAGCCGAATCCCAGTGTTTGTGTGAGGGGGAATTATCTCATTCTTTTAGCCTGTGAGTCTCTGTGATCCACCAGTCAAGTATGTGATTGGATTTTGGCTCAACAAAACCTTAAATTACACACCTATTGTGCCTGAGCTAAGCCTGGCTTCACAGCGGTGAGGAAGCAGGCTTCTCTGGGCTTCCTTGGCAGTGTTCGATCCAGCACTTGTTCTCATCCACTGGTTGACGAATGCGTAATGGGATTAGAGACTCATCTCAAGCCACATGGTAATTGTCCTATTGGGTGCAGGGACAAAGGCTGGGGTGATGGATAGGGGCTACACAGTGGAGATGGGCGTGTTCTCCCGAATGTGTCCACTGACATCAAGGGACACGCCAAGGGTCTCAGGGAGGACAGGGCCAAGTCCCGGGAAGAGGCCGCCTAGTGTTTACTAAGTGTCCTCCAGGGTCAGTGACTGTGCTGGGCACCCACAAAGAAAGTATCTACTTCATCGAATTCTTGAAACTGCTCCCTGAGGTGTGGGCGGGAACATCTTTGGAGTTTTTCCTGTTCCACATCTATTCCCCACTTCCGGATACAGGACCTCCCCCCGCTTCCATGGGGAACCAAACCATCCCCACTTTTAGAGGAAGGTTCCAGTGGGACTAACCTCACCTCCAGCTTCCAAGGTGGTCAAGTGAGCAAGCTGGGCCAATCAGAGTCACTGGTATTCATTGTAGAGCTGTTGCTGGTGTCCCCGGCTAACAGGCATGGCCTTCCCGTGGGACCAGTGAAAGGGCCAGAAGAGGATGCCACGGTGGCAAAGGAGAAAAAGCAGCCTTCGGGGGCGGGGGGACCAGTTAGAGAGTGAAATTTGCAAAGGTGGGGCCACGCTTTCTCTTTCTACTAACACCTCTGCCTCTAAGACTAAAGCCGGGTCTACTTGTTAGATGTTTCAGTAAATAAAAGTCAGTAAAGACCCTTTTTGGCTCAAGATAGCTTGACTTGGTTTTTCTGTCCAAGTGAATTCTCATGCATTTTATAAATGAGGAACCAAGGCTCACGGGGGTCAGGCCACCTACCCAGGGTCGCATAGCCAATAAGTGGCAGAGCTGGGATTTGAGCCCAAGCTTTTTCTTCCAAGATCAGCATGCTTCCCATATACTGTCTCTTCCCACCAGACAGCTGTGGGCCTGCTTTGTGGAAGGGGCCAAAGACTCAGATACAGCGAGGGAAGGAAACAGCTAGAAGCCTGGGAGACCCAGGGCACATTTTGGGGTGAAGAAGGTCAAGATAAAGTTTTCCCTTTCTGCCAAAACCTCTGTCTGACCAAGGCTCACATTCCTGCCCACTCTGAGGCCAGAGCAGACAGAGGTTTAGAAGAATGACAATTGCAAAGGCTTTGGAGGAGGACGGACCTAAGTTCAAATTCTGACTCACTGTTTATTCTGGCCCAGTGACTTTGGACAAGTATTTTATTCTCTCTGATCACCAATTTTCTTGTCTATAATGTGGATAATATAGATAAATAATATAAATAATATACCTCCCCATTCAGGGCAATTATGAAGATTAATCAAATAAAATATACATGTCTATGTTGCTTTTTGGTGCAAGGAATAGAAAATCCCATTTACCATGACTTAAGCAAAGAGGAGTATATTTTTCTCAAACAGCAAAATATCAGGAGTAGATAGTTCCGGGGTTAGCTTAATGGCTCTGCAATCCACTGAGCTTTCTTTCCCCTGTGGGGACAGGTGGCTACAGTAACCCTAAGTGCAGAACCCTCAGGACAGAGGTGTCCATTCCCACACCTCTCTCCTTTTTTAGGAGCACACCAAGCACACTTCCCCTTACATCTCATTGGCCAGAACTAGGTCACATGACCATCCCTTGCTGTCAGCACACTTCCCCTTACATCTCACTGGCCAGAACTGGATCACATGACTACCCCCAGCTGCAAGGGATGCTGGGAAGACAAGCATCTGGGAAAAAGGAATGAGGTGCCTATGACTGGCTTTGCCAATCTCACCTTATCCTCTGGCCCTCAATGGGAATAAGAGGAAGGTGACCACCAGGGAGATAATGAATGGCAGTCACCAGATTATATAAAGCACTTTGGGCGGAATCTGGCATATACAACATACTCTGTAACTGGAAGTGCTAGTATTATGACACTAAGTGTTCTACCAATCACACAGAAAGTGGCCTTTCCAGCACCCTTCCCCTCCTCAGTGCCATACTCCAGGAGGCACAGTGGCAGCAGGCTTTCAGCAATGCCTCTCCTCCGGCACCCCCCCCACCCCCCAGCCATACCAGGAACAGCCAGATACTCATGTGGGGAGGAGACTCAGCTCTCAATGGCTGCCCTCTCTCCCACCACAGGAAGCAATGATGACAGCAGTCTCTGCAGAGAGAGATCTGAAGCTGAATGTTCCCCCAGAAAGCGGATCTGGGAAGTCAGGTGCAACAAGAGAACAGCTCGCTGGTTGCTAAAGCCTGTCTGGAGCTGTTGTCCTCAGGGTTATTTTGAGCCTCGATTCACAGCCTGCTGCTTCTACAGCACAAGCGCTGGCCCCATTCCACCCCTCCTTCCTCACAGCCCCTTGCCTTGCTTACAAGAAAGGGGAGAGCGGCATCTCTCCCCATCCATGAACAGACTGAGGACGTGCCTCGAGGGGAGTCATTCTTTCCTCAAACATACAGGATAATGGCCCATCTCCTGGTCCCTCCAAGCTCACCGGGTCCCCAATGACTGGGACTTTCACTCATTCGGTCAGTCTATCATTTATTCAACAGGTAGTTTTGAGTGCCTACTTATATCGGCTTCCTTCTTGGTGCTGGGGCTACAAGCCAGTAGTAAACCACACTTGCTGCTTCCAAGCAGATTTCCTAACCTTTGCAACCGACATGTCTCCAAACCTCCTGAGGACGTCACCTGAGACACTCCGAGCACCCCAAGCCCTCTCCCTCGATCCATGCTCGGGTCATCCTAGTCACAAGCATCACCTTGTGCATGTCCCCAGCTCTCCACTTTACAGCCTTTGGGATGACTGTGATCCAAACGATGGACAATATCAAGTGTTGGTGAGGATGTCGACAAATTGGAACACTCATACATTGCTGGTGGCAACATAAAATGATGTGGTCACTTTGCAAACAGTCTGGAAATTCTGAAAAGGTTAACCATAGGTTATCATATGACCCAGAAATTTCGCTCCCAGGTGTGCACCCAACAGAATTGAAAATACGTCACACAAAAATTTTTACACAAATGCTGATCTCAATATTATTCATAAAGCCCAAAAAACAGAAACAGTCCCAACGTCCATCAATTGATGAATGGATAAACAAAACGAGGGACAGCTACCCAGGGAATATTCAGCACTAGGAAGGCACCAAAGTACTGATCCACACTCTCACACGGATGAACCTTGAAAACTCCAGGCTAAGTGAAAGAAGCCGGACACAAAAGTCACATATTCTATGACGCTATTCATATGACACATCCAGCACAGACAAATCCATCAAGACAGAAAGTGGATTAGTGGTTGACACAGGCTGAGAGGAGGAGAGACTAGAAAGTGACTACCAATGGGCCTGAGTTTCTTTTGGGGGTGATGAAAATTCTTTGGGGGATGATGAAATTAGATAGTGGTGATGGTTGCACAGCCTTGTAAATACACTAAAAACCACTAATTTAAAAGGGTGAATTTTATGATGACATGTGAATTAGATCTAAACCAGACAAAGAACCCTCCCCAGCCCTGAGTGCCTGGAGAAGATGAACGCTCGCTGGAGAAGCAGCAGCAGACCGTTTGGCTCCCGTCATCGCTGGAACCCGCCCAGACGGTGAGTCCTCCTCGAAAGAACGGGCCCTGAATGCCTCCTGTGGACCCTGCTGCCAAGGGCTTTCCCTCCACTCTGCGCTTCCCTGAGTTCACTGCCTGGCAGGGCAGCCGTGGTGGATGCTGGGCATGTCCTTGGGAAGGACACTGGCGTGGAGGCCTCAGCAGCATCCTGTCACCACCAGCTTTGCCTGACTGTGTGATCCCAGAAGGGAAAAGAGGAGCCTGGAGCAGCCACCAGTGCCACTGGAGGTGACTTTTGTCACAACCCTCGCCCCCATCAGAGCCTGCACACCTGTGTGGAAGAATCACCGGGGGGGTTGACATCAGGTCCTTTGCTTTTTAAATTATTCTAGTGAATCATAATGCAGTTAGAGAAGTGACCAGATGGAGTTTTCTTCACTGCAGAAAAGCTGGGTAGAAATGCCAGGGAGTCATCAGCCTGGTCAACTCTCTAGGAAGGCAGTTAACAAAACCCATCCTCCTTGGAAGTCACTAGTGCTTTTAAGTAGCATTTTTTGCCCTTCCTGTTAGATGCATCATCTTGATGTTTTATTCTCTAGCTGTCATGGGAGCTAGAAAAAAAGCCCAGTTCCCACGTTCCCAAGGTTAAGGATTCTGTGCTTCCCAACTTCGACTCAGTCTTCTCTCAAAGACTCCACTGCCACTCACTGCTCAGCCTTCAGGCTTGTGTGAGGATCTGCCTACCCTATAAAGGCTGTGAAGACCTGGCATAGTGGGGAGGGTTGGGTTCAGGGGCACAGTTCTAAGGACTGCCCACTTTCCTTGCATACCGTACAATCAAAGAGTCTAATGAAGCCGGGGCTCAGCACAGGCAGGCGCCATATTGGCATGGTGCGTTTGTGAACCTCAGAAATGACAGTGTCAAAATGAACCAACAGGGATCCTTGGGGGTCCCAAGCCCAAGACTACTGTTCCCAAACGGGGTTCAGACAAATTGGAAGTAAGGATGCATGTAGAAGGAAAGGGCTCCAGCCTCACAAAGGGAAGAATAGTTGCCTTTGACTCTGCTGTTCACTTGAGGCCACCACTGAGCATCCAATAGGGAAGAGTTCAATCTCATCAGTACCTGCTGGCATCTCCAGCACCGAGGGACAGGGACCAGCAGGAGAGTGGGTCAGCCCAGAGACCTCACTGAGTCCACTAGCTCCTGTTAGACTTTGGCCTTGGAAATGAATCTGTGACCATCACGGGGCCTCATTTATAAGACAGGCATTTTTTACACCAGATTTCTTCAGCTCCCAGGGCAGGTGTGAAGACCAGGAAAGATCACAGATGAGAACCACGTTGATGTTGCCAAACGCCACAAAAATCTGAAGGAGGAATATCAAGAAGGCAAAACACACTTGTCAAAAAGAGTTTTTCAAGATGTAGGAAAACCTCTGGTGTTACCGCAGCCCCTTCTGAGAGTTTGTGTGTCCCTTGGATTTACTCTATTTTCTGGATGTTCCAGAACAAGCTTCCAGAGGATAAAGCCTACAGATAGCCAGATATCCAGCTGACTTATTCAAATTCAAGACTCATTCTTCCCACAAACGTTTGTTAAGCATCTACCACATGCTGGGCCTTGAGCCAGATGCTGGTCTATGGACGTGAGGCACACACGACTCCTTCCAGCAGGACAATAGACAGACATAAAAAAAGAACAATTACACAACAATGTGGAGGCTCTGGAATGATGTTCAGGGGTTAGTGAGGACGTGACTATGTGCTGGGAGACACGAGTGAGGAAGTTTCAGAGAAAAGCACAAACCTGTTGCTTTCAAGAGGCTAAACTTGGGGGTCACACAAGCCTAGGACTCAACAGCAGCTGGTAGGACCTGGTGATCTGGGGCCAACGACGTAAACTCTCCCAGCCTGAGTCGCCCCAACTGTAATATAGACAAGAGAGAGGTATCTACCTCACAAGGCTATTGGAAGAATTAAGTAAGTAATACATGCAGAGTGTTTAAGATAGTGCCTGATACATAGTGAGCGCTCAGTAAGTGGGTCCTACAGAAATGATGCTGCACTGACTTGAAAAATGACTAAATGCTCGCCACGGGGTTGGGGAAGTGGGGGAATGGTGGGTAAGGGAAAGGTGTGTGGTCAAAAAAGACCCAGAAGCCCAGGGCCCTTGGAGAATTGTGGATTGGTAATAGGGTCTTCCCTCCTGGACCCCACCTCATCACCCCCGACCCAGCTTCTGTTTGTTCAATCCTCACCCACAGAAGACAACGGGCTGTCACCCACTATGCTGACCTCTGCCTAAGTAAGGCTCCTCCAGGCCTTTGAGTAGGTTGCCCCACTCGAGAGGAAGCCCCTCGAGGGCAGGGACTGTCTCCTTGACTCCACTTGCCCTGCCCGCACACAAAACTGGGCCATGTATCCCATCGAACAACTGGATTTAAGTCCAAACAGGTTTTGCCCCAGCTACACTGGTGTGTGTGCCCATTAACTCCTCACCCCTCAGCCTCTCCAGTCTGCTCAGAGAGCAGGTAGCCTGAAAGCCGTGCAATGTGGTCAAACAAGTGATGTCCAAAGAATGTGACCAGATCGGTAAGGGGTGCCTGGGGGACAACAGGAGGCAGCGTGTCCCTCACACACAGAGAAAACTCTCCCTTCTCACAACATTCGTGGACTGAGAGACTGTTTAGCTGGTGAATAATTTCCCTGAAGAAATTCTTCTGGGGCATTTCACCACCAGCAGCTGGTGTTTCTTGGCAGCTGAAGCAGGGTAATAACCATGTTGAAATGGCACCCACCGCCTTGTAGGAACAGGGTATGACTTGTTTCCTCCGCATGTCTGCACAGCCTCCACCTCCGCGGCCCCGACTCTTCTCCAAGCAGCCCGGGGGCAGCTCACTCCTGGGGCAGCTCCTTCAGCTTTACATCAGATGCGGGGGAGGGGGGCATGCTTTGAGCCAGTCCCAAGACAAATGGCCACCAGTTGCCCGCCAGCTCCCCCAAATGCCGCACCCCATCTCCTCTTCCAGGAACCCCTCCCATTCTCAACTCCACCCAGGCGCACTAGGGCGCATTTGAAGAATCAGTTTAATAAATTACCACCTCTACATGACCTGACAATAGCCACAGAGAATCCAGGGCCGTTGGAAGGCTTGTTCACAACTCATATAATTCTAGGTTGTGCAAAGCCCAACAAGTTACGAAAGGTGTCAACCTTCCCTCTGTTGATGGCACAACTTGTATTCACAAATTATATGTAATTGATCCAAGGATATTACAGACATTTCAAAACCAAAAGGCTTGCCTGCTGTCTCCCAACCTCTCCTTTTGCAAATTTATCCATGAGTAAATTACAGGGAACATGGTCCAAAAAGTTAGCCCAGGTCTGTGCTTCCCAGTGTTGCTTATAATAACAAAACCTTTAGAAGCAACCCACACGCACAACAATAGGGGATTAGCTGAACAAACCTTGGAACCAGCGTACAATGAGCCACTCAGCAGCCGTTTGAAACAATATTGCAGAGGACAGCAGAGCCACACAAAATTGTTAATTACCTATTGTTAAATGAGGGAGTAGAAGCAGGTTATGAAGCAAGGGCTACAGTTAATTCCATTAAAATATTTTATATAAAGGTATGAGCTTGAATAGCATGGGGGAGGTGCTGTGTTCTGCAGGCAGACAGGCAGGTTTGGGGTCTGAATCTTAAGCTATGGGACGTTGGGTGAGCTCTCCAGCCTCTTTCTCTGCTTCAACTTCTTTATCGGTAAAGTGCAGAAAATACCTACTTCATAGGGATTTTCATAGGTGCAGATTGAGTAAAATTATCTCTGCAAAGTGTTTAGCATCATCGCTGATACAAAATAAATACTCAGTAAGCGGCAATTCTTGCTATTGTTGATATTTCAAACTGGTTAACTCCGGGGGGTAGAATTGTAAGTATTTTCCTCTTTTTGAATTTTTGGTGGTTTTTCCTTGTCCATTTCCTAGAAGGTACTGCTATTGGAATGACCAAAGAATTTTTTTTAACTAATAAAGTTAGGGGCGGGGTGGGGAGGAGTTGTTGATTTCCAGAAGGAAACAGACGAATTACACGTGAGGCGTGTTTTTGACTTCAGCAGGTGGGGCCGAGACCTCATTCGAGGAGATCCTGCAGCTCAGAAGAGGAGAGCAGAGAGCACGGGCTCGCGTGGACCCACATCTGAGACAGGGGCCTGGAGGACTCGGGGAGAGATGGCCCCAGACGTTGGGAAACAAGGTATACGGTCCTGGAGCCGCCCCCTCCCTGTTCCCGCACCAGTCTCGCGACCACGGGAATGAGGGTGGCAGGTGGGCTTGAGCTCTGTACGGAGTGAGAAGGCGGATGGAGAAGGGTTCTTAATAAAGGAGTTGAAGGAAGAGCTGAATTGAGGGAGGGGAGTGACCCGTGGTCACGCCAGGGCGTTTCCCGATGAAAAGGGACAAGGGCTAGTTTGGAGTGTTTCAGAAAACCCAGATTTGATGGCCTTTGCCTTGTTCGAGGGACCTAGCAGGTCAGAGACACAGTCTCGGGGCTCCACAGGTCTAGGCCGGTTGCTAAAAGTGCACAGATCGCCCTCGCACAGGCTACCATCTCCCAGTGCGCCTGCCCCGAGTCCAGGCAGGTGTCCTGGGCACTGCCGAGCCTCCTTAATGAGACCCGCTCTTCCAGGTCCTGCAGGGTGTGGCAGCAGTGGCTGGGGACAGGGAAGAGCTGGGGGCCACTAAAGCCAAAACCAGTGTCCACCCAGAGCAGAGTGGAGTCCAGTGACAGGACCAGACATTCCGCCTCTTCACAGACAGGGCAGCAGCCCATGGACCAGAAGCTGGGAGCAGCCCCAGACTTGTGTTAGTGGTGGGGGCTGGGCTTAGTTCTCAGGTAGAGAAACAGGGGAAGCCCTGAGGAGGGTGGGCCCCTCCCTGGTCCTCTGGGTGGAGGCTGAGGCAGGAGAGGATGGCCTGAGGGGAGGCGGGCCCCTTTCAAGGTGACTGCGGAGAGGCCCACCATCCCAAGCCTGGTCTCTCCACCCCTCGAAGCAGGAACTCAGCAGCAGCTGACAGGAGACCCAGGAGCTTTGCACCCGAACCCCTGGCAGCCAGGGCCTGGCCTGCCACCCCACCCACCGTCTGAGGGACAGCAAAATGGTGGAGGAAATGCAAGACCAAAAGGAGAAGATCCAGCTTTCCTCATGGCATGCCCTGAGAGTGCCCTTTTCCCCTCCCAGGAATGAGGGAAGGCAGACTTGGGTTGGGGGGGTCCCCTAGCTCGGGTCGGGTAAGGGAGGAGTGGGGGTGAGGAGAGGCACACTTGCTTTCTAGAATCTCTGCAGGGAACACCTATAGGCCACACACAAAGACAGGTGGCATTGGCTATGGCTCGTCAGCATTTCAAGGCCAGTTCTCAGGAATGTGGACCAGTCAGACCCCCCAAACCATCTCCCTTGGTGCCGGAGCTTAAAAATGAATCATAAGATACCATTTCATACCCACTAGGATGGCTACCATCAAAAAATGGAAAATAACACACGTGGGTGAGAAATTGGAATCCTCATACACTGCTGGTGGGAACATGACATGGTGCAGCCCCGAAACAGTTTGGTGGCTCCTCAGGAAGTTAAACAGAATCACCAGATGACCCAGCGATTCTAATCCTAAGTAAATAACCAAAAGAACTGAACACAAGGACTCAGACAAGCACATGTGCACACATATTCACAGCAGCGTACTCACCATAGGCAAATGCGGGAAACAGCCCGAAATGTCTATCAGTGGATGGATAGATTTTTTTTAAATGTGGCATAGCCATAAATTGGAACATTATTCAGCCATGAAAAAGGAATGAAGTGCTGATACACTACAACATGGATGAATCTTGAAAAATTATACTAAGAGAAAGAAGTCAGACACAAAAGGTCACATATTGTATGATTCCACTTGTATGAAATACCCAGAATAGGTCAATCCGTGGAGACAGATAGCAGATTAGTGGTTGCCAGGGACTAGGGTGGGGTGGGGGCTAGGGAGTGGCTGCCAAATGGATCTGCGGTTTCCTTTTGGGGTGATGAAAATATTTTGGAATTAGAAAGAGGTCATGGTTATGCAACATTGTGAATGTACTAACGGACACTGAATATTAAAGTATAAAATGGCTAATTTTGTTATGTAACTTTCACCTCAATAAAAATAAATGAATCATAGCCAAGAAACTTCTTCATGCTGGACCATGTGTTTCACCCACGTGATCTCATTTCATCCTCAGAACAGGCCTATGGGGTGGAGATTTACTAGCCCTTTATACTGATAATAAGAACTGAGGCTCAGAGAGCTGCTATCTTTTGCCCAAGGCCCCATAGCTCATGTTCTGCTCATGACAGAGCAGAGAACTCGCTCACTGCACAGAGGCTGTCTCAGAATTGCCCAGAAACCCTTCAGAGTTGGGTGAGACAGCTCAGCAGGGTGCTGGGAACAGGCATCCTGACCTGGGTGGTGAGGGCACAAGAGGTCTCAGGGATTCCATGCAGCTTGCAGTTGCTGGCATTCTGAGAATGACGTCAGGGAACCGTTCAGGGCAGGGATGCCTAAGGTTGAACATGGTCTATCTGAGAATTGTGGGGGGCTGGGGAGATCAAGGCCCTGCCCTCAGGGAACCAAACATCTTGGGTAGCAAACTATCCTTCATCCTTCAATCCAACTCTGCCTCCACTTTCCGATCCTTGTCATGGAAACCTAACTCAGACCAGAGGCCACACATGGAAGTGAAAAGAGCACTGGCTTTGATGTCATAGCCACTGTGTTCTCTGGGTCTTTAAAGGGTGGCTCTTCTTCTCCTCCCCCATCCCCCTTCCTCCTTCTCTTTCTCCTCCTTCTTCGCGATCACAGCTAGGATGGATTGAGCACTTACTATGCACCATGCACTGTCCCAACACTCTAACATGGGGCTCTGCAGCAGCCCTTTGATTAAGATGGTGATCACAGTGGCTGACTTGAAATCATCCACACCAGTCCCCTGCCAAGCCGTGTTTAATCTAAACCAGGCTTGGCAACCCCATCCCCCTTGCTGTCTCCGGGATCATGAGTAAGCAGGGGACCTGGCTTCAGCCAATGAGGACAGAAGGGAAGACTGTTGGGCTTTCTGAAAAAGGTTTTCTTGCTCCAGGAAGAGAAGGTCTCTCCTCTGCCCCCTGGACACTGTGCATCTGGAGGTGATACTGGGAGCTGCTGCAACCTTCACACCTCCAGGGTGAGAATGAAATTAAGATGGAGATGGCAGGGCAGAGAGAAGGAAGGACATCACAGAGCACTGATGGCTCTGGGCTGGCCCCTTCCAGCTACGCGAGAGAATAAACTTCCTGATTGCTTAAGCTGCTGTTTGCTCTTACTTGCAGCTGAAAGGATCCTAACTAATGCAGACATACACTACAAACGAGAAACCCAAGGCATTGAGGGGTTAAGTAACTGGCCTAAGATCCATAGCTGGTGGGACTAGGATTTGAGCCCAGACCCTCCAGCCCCAGAGCTCCACCCTTCATCATCGTAAGATGCTGCCTACCCCTTAGGATTGTGGCCGTTGCAAACAAAGTGGGAATAAAAGTATCTATGCTACAGGAAGAGATAAAAATACCTAGCCCATAAGAGACACAAAGGGTTCAGCAGAGGGCTGAGAGCAGAGCGGATGTTCAATGAACACAAAATCCCCACCTTTATGTTTTTCAGCCCTGACTTGGTGTCCGTCTATTCCCAGTGGCCCAGAGGCTAGATTGCCTCATACTCATGCGAAATTTTGCCCCTCAGGAAGAGCACAGGTTTCCAAATTCTGCCTCCAGCCCTCCTGTTCCAGGCAGTCTTCCAAGATTTAGCCTCTGCATTCCTTCCCCGCCCCCCCAACCCCCAGTAGCCTGCTTACCTTCCCACACATACAGGAGCAACTTTGAAATAATCTATTACTATTACCCACACAGCAGCCAGTGGGAGCTTTGAAAAATCAGACCAAGATCATCATCCCCTGCCTAAAACCCTCTTGCTTCCTCCCACTGCAGTTGGAATAAAACCCAAACTCACAATCATGACACACCAGGCCATATATGCCTGGCACCTGCCTGGCTCCCGCCTTCGCCTTGTGCCAGTCACCTCCTGCCTACTGCACTGTGGCCTCCCTTGCCTTTCAGTTCCTCAAACCCAGGAAGCTCATCCCCAGCCCGGGGCCTTCGTTCCTGCTGGTCCCTCATGGGGAGCAACACTCCTCCCCCAAGATCTGGCCATCGTCAGCCTCATCTCGACACTCAGACTCTGGCAACGCCTTCCTCAGGCCCACCCGGCCTCAGTCTCTATCATTTTATTTCTCTGCATATCTCTTATCCTTCTCTGACGTGGTTTCCTGTTTGTGTAGCTGCTTATTTCATCATTTTCCATCTTCTCCCCAGAATATACACTCCAGGAGGCATGTCGCCTGCATTCACTGCCAAATCCTCAGCACCTAGAACAGTGCCTGGTACTCAGCAGGCACTCAATAAGTGTTCATGGAAGGAATAAAACTCCGTCCCCACATGACGTGCTGCTGCCTCAGCTGCCCACAGGAGAAGCGGTGTTCCTGGAGCGCCTGTTAGACTCCCTTTTGTCTTGACCTTCCGGGAAGCTTGTCGTTGTTAGAATAAGCTTTTCTCAGAGTCCCAGTGACAAGCACTGACTCAGAGTCTCACCTCAGCTCTGCCAGTTTCTCATGCTGTGGCCTCAAGCAAGTCCCTTAACCCCTCTCTGTGTGCCTCAGTTTCCCTAACTGTCAACCAGTGATGAATCCTCTCATGGTGTTATTGTGAGGAGTGAGCGAGCGGAGACATCAGCATTCAGCACAGTGCCCGGGACACAGGAGCACTCGGGACAAAGGAGCAGCCTTTGTTTGTTTGGTATATCAGAATGTGACAGAAAGAAAGGGTGGGGAGGGAGGAAGGAAGGAAGAGAGGGAGGGAGGGAGAAGAAACTGCCTCCAAATCTTAGCTGCAGGTTCTGTCACTGGGAGCGTCATCTCAAGATGGCCCTGCCCTGGGGAAGGAGAATGCAGGAGGTCTGGGTAGACACCAGTCCCAGCCTTTCCTCAAGTCCAGAGGGTTCCCAGATAGGGAACACAGCACTTCCCTCAGACTTAATCTGGGGAGTGAGCCTTGGGGCACCAGGGGGACAGGCAGGAAATCCATCCTGAGTCCCCAAAGCTCTTAGCAGTGGCAGTCGCTGCTAGGGAAAAGCTTCATGCCAGGATGAGCTGGGTCTTAACAGCTGCTAATTGGTCATAAGGCACATGGGGGAAGGTATTAACGAGCAATCCATTTGGCTCCAAGTGAACGGACTATAACCCAGAAGGATTTTATCGGGCTGTCTCTGCTTTTTAAGAGTTTTCATTTCAGGAGTGTCTTGGTCCTAAAATGGTCCACTGTGACCAAGGCTGTGAGATAATGGGGGAAATATCTGAGGATTACAGGACTCAAGCTCCTGCATCCACTGCTCTCCCTCTTCCTGTCTTCCTGCTGAGCTTGGGGTCACTCCAAGATCAAAGGTGACCCCACCCACTCATCGCATCTCAGGCTGCCTTCTTTCCCCCTTCACTGACCCTTCCAGGAAGAACCATCCCCACTCTAACAGAGGAATCCACCCTTGTTTCTAGGTGGGGCCTTACCCAGAATGGTCAGGGAATGGGGTATTCTCTTTTACTGAGAATTACCACATCTAGCATGCACAGATTACCAATTCTCTTTTTTCTTCCCTTTTTTTTTTTCTTTTATGGTTTTAGAGCAATAAATACTAATTAAAAATTCAACAGAAATATATCAAGTAGAAAATGAAATATACTCTCCTCCATAATCTTACTCCTCAGAAATAACCACCATTAACATTTGATATAGAGCCTTCCAGATGGATGGATGGATAAATCTCACTTTTGATATTAAGTATTTCAGAGATTAATGTAATGAATATCCAAGAATGCAACATCTATCCTAAGAAATAAAACATTACAGACAAAATTGAAAGCCCTTGTGTCTCTTCCTTGTATCGTTTCCTCTCTCCCTTTGTCCAGAAATTATCATTTCTATACCCCTGCTATCTACTTCCTCAACACATCCTTGTACCCATAAAAAATATGTAACATTGTTTTATTTAACGTTACTCTTTATAGAAATAGTATCAAAGTATACGTAGCTGTCTGCAACTTGCTTTCTCTCCTTTACATTGTTTCCAGATTCTCCGTTTAGTTACCTTGTGATACTATTTCACTCATTTTTAACACTGTATCATAGTACCTTGTATCATTATACCACAATTTATTTATCCATCCTCCTGTTGAGATATATTGGAGTTATTTCTAACTTTTACTTTACAAACAATGCGGCAGTGAACATTCTTGTACCCATCTCCTTGTGTACGCATGCATACGTTTCTCCAGAGCGTACAGCTAGAGATGGAAAGCCCATGTCACGGCACATGAATATCTTCCACCTTAGTGACCATTCCCAAACTGCTCACCAAAATGGCTGCACTGATTTGTATTCCTGCCATTGAATCTAAATTAGTAGAACCACTTCTGAGAGCAATTTGGCAATCCTCTCCTCTGGAAAGTTCCTGTGGCTCCACACCCTCGCTGACATGTTGTTGTCAACCTTCAAGTTTTTGCCCATCTATTGGGCGTGAACTGATAGTTCATGGTTGTTTTAATTGCATTTCCAGGATTACTAATGAGATTGAGCATCTTTCATCTGTTTCCTGGCCTTTCCACTTTCCTTTTCTGTGAATCGCCTGTTCATACGCTTTGCCCAATTTTCACAGAGAGATGATAGATAGTTCTTAAAACAATTTTCAAAATAGCACACCATAAAACATTTCCTGACATTTAAGAAACTTATGTACAGTCATGTGTCACTTAACAACAGGAATACGTTCTGAGAAATGCATTGCTAGGCAATTTTGTCATTGTGTGAACGTCATAGAGTGTACTTGCACAAACCTAGATGGTATGTCCTACTACACACCTAGGCTGTATGGGGCTAATCTTATGGGACCACCATTGTATATGCGGTCCGTCATTGACTGAAACGTCATTTTGCGGGACATGACTGTAGTCTATATTCTGTATAATATTCTTCACCATGCTTTTTGTATTCTATGACCTGTACATCTGTCCAGGCTAGTACTTTGTCATGTATTTTTCAATTGCACAATATGGGTATATTATGATTTATTAACCATTCTTCTCTTGATGGACGGTAGATTATTTTCATTTTTTCCACTATAAATAGTGACTATTTCTGTAGCAATATATTTAGGTGCAATCACAGCTGTTTCTATAGAAGACAGTCAATTCTCAGTGAATTATAAGTGGTGATATATAACAAAGAGGAAATTATAATTCAATAAAAATACAATGAAATAAATGCAGCATTAAATCTCTTGTGGACTTAATTTCTCCTGTTTAAAAAATTTTTTTTTGACAGTTCAAAAAGTGACCTGCAAATAACCACTTTGGAAATACGTTTGGCAAAATCTACTAAGGCTAAATGTGCACCTACCTATGACTCCTGGCTATACACCCAACAAAAATAAGTTTGTATACCCGTGAAAAGACATATATGACAATGTTCACAGCAGCTTTGATCATAAGTAACTTAAAATCAGATATGACGCAGTGTGTACCAATGGATACGCACAATAAGGTGGGTGGATCTGACGCCACTGTGTTGAACTGAAGATGCCAGACACAAGAGAGTATAGACTCTATCATCCCATTTGTAAGAAGTTCAGGAACAAGCAAAACAAATATACAGTATTGGAAATCAAGATAATGGTTACCTCTGGGGGAAGAGTATTGACGGAGGAGGGACACAAGGAGCCTTTGGGGGTGTTGGAAATGCTCTCTATTTTGATCTGGGTCATTGACTTATTTGTAAAAATTCACTGAGTTTACCTTCGAGAGATGTATGCTTTATATTTGTTGTGCTACAATAACTTTTCTCTTAAAGAAATGACCTTGTTGCTTTAACTTACCACTTGTTTGGATTCTGCCTAAGCAAAAGGAAGGAAACTGATTTTACTGAGAACCCACTAAGTGCTAACCAACGGGCTAAGCATTTTCACAAATTTTTATAATTTTTAATTACAATTTTAAAACTACCCCCATGATACAGGTGTGATTGTTCCTTTGTTTACAGATGAGGAAACTCAAGCATGAGAAACTTAGGTAACTTGTCCAAGGTCACGGAGCCATTCGAGCTCTGTCAACAGCATTTGCATTGTAGCTGTCATAGCTGACATTTGCTAGGCATGCAACATGCCTAGCCATATGATTCTAAGTGCTTACATGTACCATCTCATGTCATCTGCATTGTGATCCTATGGGACAGGCAGTATCACTAATCCCCATTTTACAGATGAGAAAACGACAATGCCGTAAGTCACTGCCCGGAGGGGGCACAGCCGGTAAGCGGGGGCGCCATGCTCTTCCCATTTCTATGTGCTCCCAGCCCCCGTTCTGAGATTTCCAGCTCCAAGCAGCATGTGGAATTTGCCTCGTACCAGATAACACTGGGGGTGCTCTCACTTCAGTGGAGCTGGCAGCTGTCTGCTTTGTTTCAGGCTCTTCTGGTGGAAGCTTGTGTTTATTTGTTGACTTGTTTTTCACACTCATTCATCTGTTTAGAAAGTCAGAAGACAAACCCATTAAGCATTGAAGCCCAAACATTCCAAGATAAATTAGCAAGCAGGTCTCCCCAAGGCAGAGGGATCAGGCAGAGGAGGGAGGGAGATGGAAGAATTCCCATTGATTCCCTCTGCACTGAGCCAGGCCCCCCCACCCTGGACCTCAGGGACCCCAGCACAGATAATAAACTAGCAGCAAAAGGCTTGTGGCTACATGTTTTTTGCAGAATTGGATCTCATCTCTGAAAGGCAATTTAATGGGAAATACAGCTTGACGGAGGTAAACTTTGGGGTGTTATGAAGGAATGGCAATCTAAGTCAATAGGACCAGTTAGCCGCCCTGGGCCCTGGGCGAGAGGGAAGAAATGTCTCTCTCACATGAGGGGAGGAAGAAGGTGGGGTCAGGAGGGGTTGGGGAGGGAGGGAAGATGGCCGGCCCATCACTAGTTTACTGCCCAGCAGAGGCCTGGACAGTGCCAATGAGCCATGCTGTCACAAAGCCAGTCCTCCTTAGTGTTGCTGTTTCTTAGCTACAAGGCTTCTATCTCAAGCCGCAATCGTCCTGTTGCCAACTGATAAATCGTTTCCGTAGAGGGAGGAAGAAACCCCCATGGATGTACATCTGCAGCCCTCACATCCACCATCAGAGCAAGCCACAAGATTGGTGTCCCTTTCCCATCGCAGTTGGGTAGGTGGTTTCCCACGAGGTCCTTGGACAGAAGACATCAGGCTGAGAGGAGAAGGAAGCAGGGCCCCAGGGCAGCCACAGGACCCCAAGCTCACTAACAATAGCAATAATAATAATCTCAGCCACCACGTATTGAGAGCTCATACCAGGCCTTTTAATGACCCTACAAGGGATATATATGAGTCCCATTTTACAGAGGGGAAAACTGAGGCTCAAAAGAGATTGAGCAGTCACTTGCCCCAATTTTGGGGCTGGCTCTGACGTTCCTCACTGTTCAGCCCACAGCCTCCCTCTGCAGAGAAGGAAGAAAGAAAGGGATGAGCAGGAAGGGGAAGCAAGAGCTGTGGCGTGATGCTTAGTGTGCAGTAGGCGCTCATTGAGTACTGGCGACTTCTACTATGAGTTAACGTGCTGATACACACCAATTACAGTTCAAACTGCTCCTGATCACTTCCCCTGAGGAGGGGCCGCGCTGAGCCCACAGTGGTCTGGGTCTCCCCTACCTGAACGGTATGGGAGAGAATGCACGGTGAAGGAGAAGGCAGAGCCCCGAGAGGCCGTTGCTGATAGTGTAGGGCTAGGAAGCCTGGGTTTGGGTTCAGGCTGTGCTGAAGGCTGCTGTGGCTGAAAAAAATGAGTTCTGCAGGTGGGTCCCCTCCACCCGAGAAGGGGAGAAGTTTCCAGGACTGGGGAGGGATTACTGACGCTGCCTGGAAGGCTTCTGGGTGTCAGGAATGGGCCCTGAGGACTCAGGTGCTGCTGATTTAAGAAAAGCCAGGTGCATCGATGGCCTCCAGTTACACATACCCTTTCAAGTCCTCTTCTAGGGTGTGTCTGGGGGTGGGGGGGAGTATTCGGTGGTTGTACTGGAGGTGTCAGCCACGGCTTCAGCCCAGCCCAGCCCCAAGCTAGGGCAGGCCATGATTGATGGCAGCCAGGAGTCCTATAGAAAGACTTTGCTCCAGTCCCCAGAGGCCAACACCTGGAGAAATAATACCTGATTATTCCCTGGAGGTGAAAACAGGCCGTTCAGTTTCTGCAGTGTGAAGAAGGAAGCCCCTCGGGGGACATTATCAACCTAGAAAGTACTCTTAGAATACGAGAGGAAACCCAGGCTTCCCAGAACAGAGCTGGCAGAAACCTGTTCCTAGTCGGCGTTTCCAAGTGATTGCCCACAGCAAGGTCATTTATAGCCCCACGATCGCAGCTATCTGGGCACCAGGGTCATTTTTCGTTCTCAGCAGTTGGAGTGGGGCCCTTGGTGACACCAGCTGGGCCACCTTGGGCCAGCCACCTGGTCTCGCTGAGCCTCAACTTCCTCATCTTCTCCCATGAACCGCCCTCTCTGCTTCGTCCTTTCAGTGACTTATAAGTTTCACTTAGCTGCCTGAGGGAAGAATCTTGGAGTTATGAAAGGTTCCCTCCCCGTGGTAGATTGGTGGCCAAAATGGCCCAGATTTCTCCCTTTCCCTCCCCACATAGGCTCTCCATCAGGAGTGGAGCTCATTTTCTCACCCTTTGAATCGAGGCTGCCTTGGGGCTGCCTTTGGCCAATAGCACGTGGCTAAGCGGCAGCATTCCATTCTTTCCATGTTTCCCCTTATTCCTCGGCACCTCTGCACTTCCAGGGGAACATGCCGGCCAGCCTCCAGGAGGACGAGATGTGGAGAACTGCCAAGTCCACCTGCACCGCGGATTTGTGAGGGGCCCACCCAAGCAAAGCCACCTGCTGCCCACAGCTAACCATAGACCAGTGAGTGAGCCCCACCAGCGAGCTCAGAGCAGCAGACTCACCCTGCCAACTAGGGACTCATGAGCACAAGTAAATGGTATATGCACTGGGGTTTCCGTGGTTGTTACGCAGCATTGTTGTGGTCTAGATAGCTGATGCACAATTGTGTGCCCAACCACCAAATCCAAACACAGTTGTTAGGAAGATGACATTGGAACCAGACTTCCTGGTTTAAAATCTCATCTCCAACCCCTATCTAGCTGTGTGACCTTGGACAAGTTTTTTAATCTCTTGGTGCCTCAGTTTCCTCACCTAAAAATGGGGTTGATGATAGAAGAACCTACCTCATAGAGTTGTTGTGATGACTGAGTAAATGTGCAAGATGCTGAGAACAGCACCTGGTATGTAGTTAAGGGTATATTTGCCACCAATGTTGTGTGGTCTGTTAAATACATGATGAATCCATTTTTCTCTATCCTCCACTGATGTCTCTCTAATCCAAGACACTTTCTGGATCACTTTCCACCCCATCTTACTTCCGTTAATCCGCTCTCTATAATGAAGCTGAAGGAGTCTTTCCCAGTGTAGACCCAATGGTTACACACTTGGATTAAAACCCTTCAGTGGTGCCCCTTTGTCCTTGCGATAGTTTAAGCTCCCCAGTGGATTACATGAATCAGCCTCTGTTTCATTCTCCGGCCTCCTCTCCCCCCAGTTCCCCAGACTTGTCATCAGTAATAATGAGAGCCGTCTGAGTCGCATCGAGCACTCACTCTGTGCCAGGCCCAATGCTAAGCATGTTACTAACATTGTGTCCTTGAATCCTTGTGACCACCTTGCAAGATGGATATTGCAATCCCTATTTTACAGATTAGGAAACTGAGGTTTGGCTTGCCCAGAGTTACCCAGCGAGAGGCAGAGACAGGATTCAAAGCCCACCCCTGCTTTCCCGCCTCTATGGGCCAGGCTGCTCTGGGGGGCCACCTCCAGAGATGGAAGACACTCCTGAGGCAAACCTCCTTTCTGCTCTGCCTTTGGCCTCAGGCCAGGCCCCACTCGGGCCTCACTCCAGAAGGCAGACGAAGGTGAGGAAGCGTCCTTATCTTGGTGATGGATTTTCATTCTGTAAAGTACAAGGAAGTTGGCCCGTGGAGAGGAACCACAGGGAACAGCCGCAGCCGAGCTGAAATGGCAGTGCCTTGCTGACCCCAACAGCCCCAGCCAGGTGCCAAGCTGGCCTGAGACTTACTTTCCTGTGCACCTTGCAGCCTGACTCAGAATAGCTGTTGAGTGCCACAGGTGACATAACTAATTAAAACGGTGCTTATAGAGAGCTCACTCTGTGCCAGGCAACTTCCTTAAGCACATTACGTATGTGAACAATTTAATACTGACAATAAGCCTGGGAGGTGGGCACTGCCATTGCCCCTATTCTACAGAGGAGAAACTGAGGGTCAGAAATGTGAGAACATTTGGTCCTGCCAGATTCAAACCCTGGAAGTGTGGCTCTAGAATCTGTCCCCTTAACCACTGCACCACACTCTATCTGGAGAGAATCCAGGACAAGTGCTTCACCAAGGGCTCCTTTGAGAAGCTCACTGAGGGGTCCCAAGCAGGAAAAATGCACCTGGGCTTGGAGTAGAGCCATACAGAAAGGACCAGAAGGTCAGGGGCTCCAGGGTGGCAGCAGACATTACTACGACACCAGGATCCACTTCCCTTCCACTTCAGGACACTCGGAGGATTGTAACTCCTTGTCTCTAGGACTAGTCATGGCCAATGAGATGTGAGCAGGCTCAACCCTCCAGCCACCTCTTCCCCTGGCATGAAGGACCCTGGAAGCTTTGGTGGAGAGGCCAGTGGCATAGGATGGGCGCCTCCCTCAGCCTGAGTCCCTGAGTGACAAACCACATGCAGGCCATGCTGGGTGTGAAGTGTGAGTGGCAATAAACCCTGGCTTGAAGCCAATGACATACGACATTGGGGGCTACCTGTTACTGCATTAGAACCCAGCCTCTCTGACCGGGATAAGTGGGCCATCATGTGAGAAAGGGGGCCGTTTCGGTCTCTAATACTCTGGCAATCCTCAGGGACACGTGTGGTGGGGAGTAGGGGGAAGTGGGCAGGATTCTCGGAAACTGCAGAGTCTTGTGACTTAGATTTCAAAAGGAATACCATGTTCTTTCTGCAGATGAGCAGACAGATCTTTCCAATCTGACTGGAACACCATCCAAATGTTAAAATTAGAGACAAAACTCAGCTTCAGAGAAAAACATCAAAACACGATCCTTCATGAGACCAGGTTGAAGTAGAAACGCCCCCTCCTTGCTTCTGTGGTAACTAGGGGGGCGGGGGGTGGGCAGCAATGTTCTGTTCAGACGAGAGCTGCTCTGGCAGGACCAGGGTGGGCTCCGACTCCCCCTCCACCAGCAGCCTGCGGCAGGCAGATATGCTGTCTGACGGCATCTGGTCTCCTCTGCCACCAAGTGAGCTCCACAAGGAAATTTCAAGTTATCCCTTTCAAAAGTTAACCGATCCCCGGAGATCTGCTAACAGCAGTTTGGAGATAGTGTTTTGATGCTTCTTTCAAGCTTCTTAGTGGGGAGCAGGCTGTAAGTTTCTCTCCCACCATCATTCTCCCAAGGCTTCCCCCGCATCCTCTGTCAGCCAGGCCAGACCCCAAAGCCCCTCCTCCTACAGTCAGGGGACGCCCTGCAGAACCACCCAAACGTGAAAAGTAGGGCCTGGAAGCTCACAGACGCTGAAGGGGAGTGGCATTTTGGTTGAATTTAGGTTTGATATGAGATTCTGGCCAGTGCTGGTCCCTCAACCCTTTGTTAATGTGGTCCCAACCAGCTGAGCATCAATGGAACCACTAACTGCTTAAGAAAGCTGCAACTCCAGAGGGAGAGAGAGGCAGAGATCTCCTAAGAAGCACCATCTGTGGAAACTCGATGCACAGGCAAAGACACAGCATGCCCCATCACTTACTTCCCTCTCGATTCCAAATCCTCCCCAGCTTCTGGGGCCTGGGAGCAGGAATCCGGGTCTTCTCCTGGTTCACTTTATGACCAGAGAAGGAGCTCAGCTCTGCCTCAGGTGGGGGTAAGAGAAAGAAGGCTAGTGTCATCTGAAGACAGCAGTAGCCTCCCCAGGGCTTTGGGCTCCCACACCACAGGCACCTGAGTGGTCTTTATTCCTTTGTTTTTGTGATCAGGAAAGCATTTGCGCAACGAAAGTCTAGGCATCAAGAGACCGACCATGGCCAACGTGACTGGCACAGGTGTCCCCAGCAGTGCCCTGCACACAGTGGGCTCAGGACACCCTCAAGAATCTGTGCATTACTGGGCAGTGCGCAATCAGTGTCTGCCCTTTGGATGGAATGGAGGCCGTGGGCATAGCCACCATCTTGGTTTGCCTATGAGAGTCTTTGGCTAACATCAGGCCCCCTCCAGCCTCGACTCACTGTTTGCCCAGCTCCTGAGGGCTCCCTGGGCATGCAGTTGGAGGCTCAGCTCCTTCCATCCTGCAAGTGAAAGGACAGTGGGAGAGAGGTTGTCGGGAGGCTAGGGCTCAAACCAGAAGTCCCTGGGTGGTGGAGACACAGGTTCCTCAGGGGAGCTGGCCTGGCTCCCAAGCTGCCCCGCCTTCCGGAGGCGAAGCTGCCTATAAGGACAACACAATACCTACCTCCTCATTTAATCAGGGCACACTGAGCACCTACTGCTGACAAACTTGTTCCCATCTGGGCTGCTTGGGATGGGTCATGTTAATCAAAGAATTGCACCAGTGAGAGAAATAGATCATTAAAAACCAAGCTAGCGCTATGAATAAACAGAGAACGTGCTGCGATGAAAAATGAAACATGAGATGTAGCTTTAGGTGGGGGGGGGGGGCATCAAGGAAGGTCGCTCTGTCAAGCAAGGGACACTGAGGAGGAAGCCAGGCAAAGGTGGACTCTAGAGCATTTTAGGCGGAGAGAACAGGTTACATGAAGATTCTGACACTAGAAAGCCCCTGAGACTTTAAAGAAAGGGGGAGGGGACGCTCTGGCCAGACAAGCTGGTGAGCTGGAGAGAGACTGTGGACGAGGCCAGGGCATCTGAGGGACCCACACTGGCCGATGCTACGAGAAGTGTGAGTCCGGACTGTGGCCATCGTGGCCTGAAGCAGCACAGGCCCTAGACCCCTCACCGACCCCACAGGAAGTCTGTTTAGCTGCCCAAGTGAGTATGTTTCTCAGGGCTTACGTGACCCCGGGGCTCCTGCTGTGTGCCTCAAACCATCCATTTACTCCTCACCAGACATGTATTAAACACTTGTATGCCGGGCCAAGAGATTCAACAGTGAATAACGCATAGCCCCTGCCTTCAAGGAACGCCTTACCTAGTAATGGAAACTTTGTCCAAAATTCAGGTGTTTATAATATAGTATGTTAAGTGTTACCAACAGCATAGCTCAGCCTGGAAGATCATGCAGGCCTTCCTGGAGGTGGTAACAGCAGCTGAGTCTTAAAACACATTATGGAATTTGTTGAGAGGAACAAAAGGCCATTCCGGGCAGTGGGTACAAAGCATTCATAGGCCATGACACTTTGGCTCTGTGGTTCAAAACCTGTCATACATCAGAATCACCTGGGACGCTTTGCAAAACTGGATTATCAAGGCTTCGCCCTCCAGAGATTGACTTAATTGGCCTAGGGTGGGGCCCAGATGCTTCTAAAGGGCAGCCAGGATTGAGAACCTCTGCTCCAGTTAGTCCTTAGTTACAATCAAAACCTTGGCAGACATTGCCCATTTGTCACCCAAGAAGCCTGTCATTGTGCTACCAGGATGCTTGGGATCTGCCCCCAAAGTCAAGAGCAGCCATGGGGTGACATCAGGACAGAGTAACTGCCCCAGAGGCCTCGGGTTGGGCAAGACAGGAGTTTACTCAGCCATCTCATCATGACAAAGAACTTCTGGCTGGGGCAGTAGAAAGTGAAGGCAGCTCAAGGCAGAGACTCGGGGGGAACAGGAGGTGGGCAGAGGGGGTCCTGGTGGGCTGCGGGCCTCCGGCTTCAGGTGCCCCACCTGAAAAGTGAGCTCGGGCACTGAGTGCCCAGCTTCAGGGTACCAGTCCCAGCTCCATGATTTTGCCCTATCCACATACTGTTCTTTACCTGCTCTTTCTCCTTCCTTAGAGAAATGTCTTTCAAAAGGAAACTTTGTATCAAGTGGATATTTGGAAATGGAAAGCCAGTATTCTTTGTCCTCAATAAAAGGCCACCTTAAGATTAAATTAGGCTTTTGAAAATAATGTTATTAAAGTCTGCTTCGATTCTGTTGCCTACCACACTCTCTGTGCCTGAAGCCTGCTCTGTCTTCGTGTTTGATTTGTGTTGTTTTTGTTGTGGTAACATACACATAACATGAAGTGTACCATCTTAACCATTTTTACCTGTGCAGTTCAGTGGCATTAACTGTATTCACGTTGCTGTGCAACTATTACCTCCATTCACCCCTAGAACCTCTCTCATCTCCCCAACTGAAACTCATACCCCTTGACGAGTAACTCCCCATTCCCCGTTACCCCTTCTCCTGGCGACCACCATTCTATTTTCCTTCTCTATGATCCATCTTTGTTTTAAAGAGAGATTAAAAAGAGTTGGAGAGGGGTTAACAGCATGTTAGTACCAAACGGAGACTCTCTTTTTGACTTCAATCCGAGTGAAAGAGGGTTGAAAAGGCAACTCCGTTCCCTCGATGGAATTCTACGTCACCATGTTACTCAGTGCAGGTCCACGCACAGCCCAAACCCTTGGGATGTGTCTGACGTGATGCAAACCCTACCTCGGCGATCCCGGAGCTTTCTCTTCTAATCTCAGGTCTTCCGACAAGCCCAGAATAAGATCTACATCTAACACATGAGCGAACAAAGGGAGAGGACCATCGCCATGCCCAGGATTTCCTTTAATGCACCCAACTACGCTGAGGAAATGGTTCCCGTTTTCCTGAAGGGGAAACTATAGCTCATCGAGACAGTAACTTAGCCGGAGTGATGCAACGAGCCCACAACAGGGCTTTTTGATCCAATAGGAGCCTCTGCTCTTTCCACCCCACCACACTGATCTCCATGGGCAAGTTTCAGGAGAAATCAAGCTGGAGAATGTGAAGAATGATGGCGCCTCTCAGCAAAGGGGCTGCTCTGAGGCTCTGTAAACACAGTCTGCACTGGGTAGGAGGACTCCTAACAAGATAATCAAAATCCAGCAGAATGGTGCATGCTGGGTAATATTCTTCCCCATGCGTAAGTAGCACTGTCACTCACTGGCCATGGGGCCACCAAGCTGGACCTTTAATGAATGCACATAGGAGATGCTGGCCACCAGGGGATGTGCCCATCTGCACATCCCTGGGGGCCCAGCCTACTCCTTCCCAGGCCTTTGCCCTGGCAAATGGCTGTGCATCCTCTCTCAGCGTTTGGGCCTTTCTGCCCTGCAGGATCCTGATGCAAATGCATTTGACACGAACACAGCAGCTCCCTCCCAGCTGAGTTCTTCTATTTGCTGACAGTTTCCAGCATCCTCCCTGGACTACTCACGTTCATCTTTTATGTTTGTTTAAATAACAGCCAGGTAGAGACCTCAGTTAAATATCTTCCGAGATGCCAAGATTGGAAGCATTTTCTTCCACGCAACCCCCTACCCCCCGACAGCAGCTCTGTGTTTGCAGCGGCTTCCAGATCAGCTCTTTGGCTGCTCTCCATTTGTTTGTGAGGCTGGGATGGATCCATATGAATAAAGCTCGCACATTAGTAGGAGTCTCATGCATTTCCAGCTGACGGGTGTAGGCAGGTCCCCAGCCTGACCCTTCAGCTGCCTGCGTTCACCTTATTACCACTGCCCTCCCCAGCGAGACGCGGATTGTCTGCACACAAACACCTCAAAAAAGAGTTTGATCACTTTCTTATTTAAACATCTACCATCACCCTCTCCCCATCCTTTGGGGGAGAGTTTTCTTTACTATAATGAAACTAACATTTAAAAAATGAGCCTAAGATCTGTGTTTCGCCCAAAATGAGCTCGCCACCAGGTGCTGAGAGAAGTGCTGTCTGCCAAGGAGTCAGGAGACCCCGGGTGGACGAATGTGGCCCTCAGGAGGGAGAACCTGGAGGCCGGCTCCAGTCCGAAGGCCTGGTGTGCCTGGCACAGATGGCGCCTGCGGCTACCTGCCTGCAGGTGACTGGGGATTGGGGAGAGCCTCCTTCACCCCCCAGGGGCTGCGGTGGCCACACGTCTATGGCCTGGAGTTTGAGAGCAGAAACCCTGGAGTCAGAGAGACCTGCGTCCAAGCCAGGGCGCCCCACTGGGGCTCTCTGGACGCCAGTCTCCTGGCTAACTTGTAGAGGTGTGGGATTCGAAGAATCCATACAAACCACTTAGCCCAAGTCCCCACACGGTAATCGCCAGGGACTCCAGCAGACACGGACGCCGTCCCCCCATCCCCGCTTCTGCCCTTTCTCGCATGCTGGGACAGCTCCGATTTTGTGGCCGTGGGCCCAGCACTCCGCCAGTCGGGCAGGCCCACCCCTAGAGACTTGCTCGCCCAGCATTCCCTGCAGCTAGAGATGGTCGCGTGACTCCCATGTGACCTGTGACACTCGAGGGGAAGTGCGTGGCCTGCTTTCAGAACAGCTCTTCCCGCTCAACCCCCGGCCTTCCACCTGTAATCCGGCAGCCGTTTTGGGACCATTTCGCAGAAGTCTGAGCGGGAAAGCCCCTATGCTGAGGACGGCAGAGGGAGTACAAAGGGAGCCTGCATCCTCCGTGGTGCAGCTGGACTTCTCCCAGAACTGGACCTGCCCTCCCCGCCTCTCCTCACGGAGAACGACTGAAGGGTCACATGGCCTCGGCCTACCAGTCATCTTGTATTTTATCCCACTTGCAGCCTAAAGCCTTCCCACCCATTGTTCCCAGACCTCTCCGTATTTACCTTCCTGCCAGGGGATCTGGAAAGAGCCATAGCAAAACAGACTTCCAAAGAAGATCAGCCGCATTTCTAAGATAATTATTTTCACAACTCAGTCCTTCCAGCGGTTCCAAGACAGCAGCTCCAAAACCCAAAGTGGTCCCCAGCCTGGGCTGTGACCAGAGCCAAGGGGGGCTGAGCAGAGGTGGGCGGGCTCTGGGAGTCCGGGTGGGCGGCTGGACTCCTCCCCCCACTATCCGCCCCAGATGCCTTTGGGCCAGCGACCTGGGCGAGCCCCTCACCCCTCCCTCTACACACCTCCTTTCTTCAGCTGTAAGGAAGGGAGTCACGATACCTACTCTACAGAGTTCTTGACAAGATTCTTCTCCAGACAGGACCCTTCCGAAACACAAATCAGCACCCTGCTTACCTGCTGTGTTCAAAGGCCCTCTTCCATCTGAGCCACATCCCTTGCCACTCACACAGGCCACCAAAGCCCAGCCACACTGAACCTCCTTCAGCCGGCAGACACACCACACGCTCTCTCCTCCAGGCCTTCACAAACGCTGTGCCCCTGCCTGGAACACTTCTTCTCCTGCCCTTCACCCGGCTGCTCCCTGCTCCATTTCAGCCTCAGCTTAAAAGTCACCTCCTCCTGGAAGCTTTCCTTGATTTCACTCATATATACGTGTATACACACACACACACACACACACACACACACACACACTCGCATGTCTTTTTAAAGAAGTCTGCTCTGTGGGCCCATCACCTGTCAACAGCTGCCTTCCCCATGACCTGTGAGTTATATATGGGCAGAGACCGGATCCCTTGGGTTCACCATTGTACCTCTAGCATCTAGCACAGGCCTGACACATAGGAGGCACTTCATAAATATGTATTTATGACGGGAATGATCACTCACAGGAAGCAATCAATGTAAGGAGTTTAGCACAGCTCCAGGCACCTGACAGACACACGATAAATTCCCATCTCAGGAGACAGCACAGCACAGTGGGGAAGCGCCCCTCCCAGGGAGCAATCCTGCCTGGGTTTGAATTCCAGCTGAGCCACTTAAGAACTGTGTGACTTTAGACGAGTCACTTAACCTCTCTGAGCCTCAGTTTCCTCATCCACAAATGAGAATCCTAATGATAGCAACCTTACAGAGTTGTGAGAATTAAATAAGTTGATAAAAATAATGTACCGGTACATGGTAAATGCTGGCTATTATTACTCTTATCAAAACTGTTACTAGGCCAGAGCTGTCCCAATGCATGCTGGAGCAGGCCGGTCCACTGAGGACTTCATCACCCAGGTTTCCTCCATCACCCAGAGTCTGCCACCTCCGCTGCCGCCCACTCCGCCCCGAGTCAGTTAGAGCACCCACCCAAGGCTCGCCCTCCACCCGCTCCCCAGCCTCCCTGCCCATCCACCAGCGGTCACAGACACGCTCGCCTGATTGATAAAGTCCCTATCTGGTCATTTACGATCTGGCTGCTGAAGAGGCAGCTCCTGCCAGCTCGAAAAGCAATTAATCTGCAAACAAGCTGGGCAACAGCAGGCCTGGGCATTGCCGTCTCGGGCCGAGGCCGCTCCGGAGAGCAGATAAGGCTGCAGTCGGCTATTTATTGTACGTTTTAATTAAGTGCTTGTTAACGACAGTTATTTTAACAGTCATAAAATTACTGTTGTAATGCATTTTGTTGGAGGGAGAATGGAGGGGCCGCAGGACTTTATGAAAGCAACCACAGATTGCCTTCACTTTAAATCAAAGAATAAATTCTGAAGAGGAGGGACGGTCCTGCGGTCCAGGCCGAGACGCTAATGGTTATTTAATGCGCTCATCAGTGTTTGTAAGTCCCGAGCATACGGCGTGGACACAACAGCCTCCAAACCCTCTTTAACACTTATTTGAGATGACAGGAAAAATGAAACCGTTTGTGCTTTCAATGGAAAAGCAATCATTGGTACATTATATTCGCCTTGCCCTATCATGCTAATGCATGGTAAAAATGTCACCAAATGTATTTAAGGGCCTGATGGACTGTTACCGTTGGATCCCTGGTACTCAACTGATTAATAAAAATCTTCAATTTGTATGTAAATGCAGCGAGGCCTCATATCATCCGCATACCTGCACCCAGAGAAAATAATAAACTGAAGTTTAATGCAGCAATTATCAGCATTTATGGAACTCTTAAAGCAGTGGCGGTCCTTGGAAGCAGGCTTGGAGGGAGACGCGGGGGATGGGTGAAGAGGCTCCTTGTGGGATGTGTGGGCTTCTCCCCAGGGCCAGCGTGGGCTCAGCTGGTCATGTGACCTCATGGTACCCTGCTTTCAGTGGAGGGGCAAGCAAGGAGAGTGACTCTGGAGGGCAAGCTGGGACTGCTGCCAAGGAGATGTTTCCAGAGGTGACGTCTCTCAGGCTAACACCCCCATCTCGGGACATGTGCCTGTGACTTTCCCTACTCTGATTTGGAGAAACCCACCAAGCGTCAGACCCCCTGCTGGGCCAAGCCACATGTGGTGACAAGAAGGAGAGACACTGCATGCTTGCAGGGACTCAATACCTTGTTTCAAATGGCAGAACAGCCACTTATTGCATTGCTGTGTGTCAGGGACAGAGCTAAGTACTTTACATATTATCTTAATCTTCATAATGTCTGTGCCAGAGACGGGCTCACTGTTCACCAGACCCACTTCCTTTTCTTCCTGGACACATAAACTACATTTCCCAGAATTCCTTGCAGTTAAGTGTAGGCATGTGCGTTAGTTCAGGCTGGCTAAGAAGCAGACACCAAGATGGGACTGGACATGCAAGGGTTTTACTGGGGGAGGGAGAAGAAGAAAGCAGGGAGATCCTTCAGGCCACATGAGGGTCTGACCCTTGCAGAAATAAAGTAGGGAGAAAGGACGACTGAGGAGGAAAAGTCTCAGATTGCATCACACTTCCAATGACGTTTCTGCCAGGCCAACAAGAAGTCATCAAGCTGGAGTTGCCCATTGGAGGACTGTCTGGTTAAAGCCCTCCGCCATGCTTAGTCGTGGGCCGGGAGCAGCCATGGAGAAGCACGGCCTCCCTCCACGTGCATGCGGTGGCAAAGCCACCAGGACAGCAGCTGGGGCTGCCATCCTCTATGCTCCCAACACCAGGAGCCCTGAAAGGGGCATTTTTGCAGCTGTCACACCATTTGGCTGAGTTCTAGCTCTTGGAATGTGGGCAGAACCGTTGTGAGCCCCTTCTAGGCCGGGCCTAGACGCCCCTACACGGGCGATCCTCAGGCTCATTTCTCCTCCTCCACTTGATACACACAAGTATGGGGACCTTGGAGCTGGCTGTTAAAGAACCAAAGATGGAAGAAGCTTGACCCACTGCTTGAAGAAGAGCTACCCACCATCAGAAACATTTAGGACATCACTTGAGCAAGAAATAAACTTCTATTGTGTTAGCCACTGAGATGGGGGCACCTTACGAGAGAAGGTAGGTTAAGCATTAACCTAACTAGTATCACAACTGCATAAAGCAAGTATTCTGACCTCCATTTTTCAGGCGAAAAAAGCCAATCTCCAGAGGTAGGTGACTGACCTGAAGTTAGACTCTCCAGATGTGGCAGAGGTGGGATCCGCTCCAGGTCTCCCTGCCTCCAGACACCGTTTTCCTTCCTGATTGGCCAGAACCATCTAGACCAGGAACACAAAAGTATTTCTAGCACCCCTGGGCCCTTCAGACATGGAGATGCTCCATTCCACTCTCTCCAGGGTCCTCCAGAAAGAGGAAAGAGAAGAAGCTCCTAAGGGAGCTGTAGGAGGGCTGGAGTCTGGGTGCTGGTAGTAAAGAAAGGGTGGAGGGTATGTATTTGGGGTGGCCGAGCCTGCTCCCGTGTGCTCCTTTCTCTGGCTCATGACAGCCCTAAGACCACACCAACCTCCGAGCCAGTGACATAAAATCTCATGAGCATATATCAGTCTGATTATTTTGGAGCACGACTGGACAATGTCTCTTAGTGTTTTAAATGTGGGTTCTCTTTGAGCCAGCAATTCCGATTCTAAGAACTTATCCCATAAGAATGCCAGCATCAGGGTGCAAAGAATGTTCATAAACAGACGTCCTGCACATTGTTTATAGCAGCAAAATACTAGCTGTAACCCAAGAGTTTGTCAGTAGGGTCTTAGTCGTATAAAGTATCGTATATTCTCCTACTAATACATGGAACAGCTACTCAAAAGAACAGGGTGGAGCTAGGGGAATGCTGTGGGGAAATATATATTAAATGGGAAAAAGCTACTGAACTATTATATATATAATAATACGGTTCCATTTTTTTATAATGAAAATTATCATCTTCTTTAAAGCGTGGAAAAAATATGACAAAATGTTCACCAAACTGTTAGGAATAGTTAGAGCTGAAGGGACGGGAATCTGAGGCTAAAAGAACTATCATTTCCTAGGCTTTGCATTTTTGCGATGTCAGAATTGTTTACAATAAGCAAGAATTAATTCTCTAATCAGAAGGAAATTTAAAAAAATTTTTTTAAGTATCCTGGGTAGATGCCAAGACCCCAGGAAGCTTAGTGAAGGAGTGGGAAGTGCGACAAACAGAGAGGAGAGCCCGGAAAAAATGGGTGAGGGGTGAGTTGCTACCGTGTGCTCAGTCTTGCCCGGGACCTTCGGAGAGAAGGTGCAGAGCACATCTCATCTGCCCTCCAAGGGGCAAGGCAGCTGGAGCATTTCTCCACCCAATCCTCTCTCTCATCGGCCCGCTGTTCCTGGCGATGTTAACACCCACCCAGACTGAGCACGCTCCCTCAGCCAGAAGGAGCCCTCCGGCAGGAGAGGCAGGTGCTCAAAGTAGGAAGCCATTGTCCACACCCGCTGCAGGGGACCTCTGGGGCAGACAGTGGGGACGAGGATGGGATACCAACAGCCTCTCCCACAGCGTGCTTCTCCTGCCTTCCACTGCGTCCTGACTGCCGAGCCCACACTGGTGACCAGGAAACACGTGGCGAATCCAATGAAATATATGTATTAATATAATAATAATAATAATATAGACATGTCAACTAGCCTGGGAACTACCCCCTCAAATAAGAGGGTTTTTTTTAACGCTTTCTCTCAATTCTTACTGATATCCAGGATTCCAAAACAAAGACAATAACAACATACAGTCACATGTTGCTTAACCATGGGAATACATTCTGAGAGATGCATCCGTAGGCATTTTTGTCACTGTGCAAACATCATAGAGTGCTCTTACACGAACCTACATGGTATAGCCCAATACACAGCCAGGCCATACGGTACAAGTCTTATGGGACCACCGTCGTCCATGCCGCCCTTCGCTGGCAGACACGTCGTTATGCAGCACATGGCTGTAACTGAAAAGGCCAATGAGCCTGCTTGGGCAGCAAACATGATCTAATCTAACCCTCATGGCGCATCTGTGAGGTGCGTGCTGTCAGTGGTGGCTGTGGTCTTGGCCGTGGTCTGGCCTATTGGTGGTACCCGCGGGCAGACTGAGCCTGTGTTTAGGGTACAAGCAGAGCAGGAGCACCCAAAACCAGAGAACAGAATGAAGGCGTTCGACAGATGCTGCTTCAGAACCCCTGAAGCAGGCGTTTGAACTCAGGCTGTTGTTGGATTTCCTATGCTTTAGGACGAGTTGCACACTGAGTCACATTCCTGTGTGTTCTGCAGAGCTTTGAGCCTCTAAAGGCCGCTATGGGGCACTTCTTGGCCCCTCTAACTCCAGCCACTGCTGTGGAGGTCAGGTCCATGTGGGCCTCGACCAGCTTCTGGCAGTTACAGGCAGATAGCCCCTTGCAAGCTCAAAACTGCGCCATCTTCCTCTTGCTTCCTGTCCTGGGGCTTCTCTGACACTGAGGGGCTTCTCAGGCCTGTGGGAACCCACTCACTGTTCACCGGGCATGTATACCCCCAAAATACCAGGGGCCCCCCTTGACCAAGAAGGGTGGAAACTGATAGAAAAAAGTTTCCCTTTTCATCCCCTGGGTGGACAGTACTGGGAAGCATTTCCTAACGTCCCCTGCATTGGCTCCCCTGGCCTCCTTGTTTCCCCTGCCCTCCTCCAGGCCCCCCTGCTCTGTCCTGTGTGCCTGTCCCCCCGGATTGCCTCAAACAAACTACCTGCACATCAGCCTTGGCCTTACATTCCGCTTTCGGGGGAGTCCGGGCGAAGACAAGGGTTTAATCAGAAATAATCAGTTCCCGTAGGGCTACAAGTTTGAACTGGGTTTTTAAGTAGAAAATGGAAACAGCTTGGCAGAGAGAAATGGGACAAGGAACCCCGGAAAGACAGGGAGAAAAATTAAGCCAAGAGAGAGGGGGAAAAAACTCAATTTGCAGGTTCGCCCACTGCTTACCTCTCTCTCTAAGTTCCAAATGGCCTTCACTTTCGCAGAATTCCAATGAAGGCTATTCCAGAGGAAGCAATTTCTGCATTGTCTCCCCACCTCCTGGCCCAGAAGAAGATCTCAAGACTTTAGCTAAAAGAACCCCAGCAGACATTAGCAAGTCGACTGGAAAAGAAAAAAAAACCTCTATCCACAGGTCATCACAGTGTGTTCCATCCGACACTGAGGTTTTGCTCACCGTTGGGACCTTAATGAGAATGTGGCCAGGACATTGCTGGGAGCTCTGTGACGAAGGAGAAGTGAGTCAGGCCTCTACAGGAACACACAGGCCCACAAACCAATGGGGCAGCGGCAAAAACACAAAACATTTTTTTTTTCCCCAGCGACACACACAATAAAAAAAAATAAGCCTTTTCCCTCACACTTCAAAATTTATCAGTCTTAAAGACCTCCTGGCTGCCTGAACCACCACTGGCTCTGTCTGGCCCTGTCACGCTGCTGCGGTCCGTGGCCCACTGCTGTTGGTCACCACACCACAAGGGCAGGGCAGGAGCGAGAGATGAGCTACGGACTGGGGCCACCATGGGCCCCAGATTAGCAACAAAGGGAAACAGTCCTGTCACCTCTTTCCTGGGGCAGAAGGGGGCAACATTTGTTTTTCAATTTTTTTTACCGTGGTAAAACACACGCAATAAAAAATTTACTACCATAACCATTTTTAAGTGTATAGTTCAATGCTATATAAGTATAGCCACATTGTTGCGAAACCATCATCATCATCCATCCACAGAACTCTTTTTATCTCAGAAAAGTGAAATTCTGTCTCCATTGAACACAAATGCTCCATTTTCCCCTCTCCCCAGCCCCTGGCAACTACCATTCTACTTTCTGTTTCCATGAATTGAACCGCTCTAGGAGCCTCATACGAGTGGAACCACACAGTATTTGCTTTTTTGTGACTGGTTTATTTCACTTAGCATAATGTTCTCAGGGTTCATCCACGTTGTAGCCTGTGTCAGAATTTCCCTCCTTTTCAAGGCTGGATAGTATTCCACTGTATGTATAGACCACATTTTGTTTATCCATTCACCTGTTGATGAATGGATAAACAAACAAACAAAAATGGATTAACACTTGGGTTGCTTCTATCTGTTGGCTATCGTGAATAATGCTGCTATGTACGTGGTGCGCAAATATCTGTTTGCTGTCAATTCTTCGGGGTATGTAGGGAGAAAACATTTGTGTAACCACAAGTGGCCCCCACAATCCTGAAGGAAGGAGGTGGGACAGTCATTCTGAACATAGATTTTGCTGTCAAATGGTTTCAAGTCCTTTTTCCACCTGTTACTCTACACAGAACAAAATAATTAACACTTCTTCGGCACTTACCATATGAAAACATTCTTCTAAGCTCTTCTACATGTATTATTAGCTCATTTAATCCTCACAGCAAGTCTCCAAGTTAGGTAGTATTATTACTCTTTTCTACAGAGGAAGAAGGTGCAGAGAAATTAAGCAGTTTCCCCAAAGTCAGCAGAAGGAGAGAAATAATAAAAATCAGAGCAGAAATAAATACTATTGAAATGAAAAAGGCAGTAGAAAGGATCAATGAGACAAAGAGCTGGTTTTTTGAGAAGATAAATAAAATTGACAAACCCCTAGCCAGACTTACAAAGAAAAAAGGGAGAAAGCTCAAATAAACAAAATCAGAAATGAGCGAGGAGAAATAACAACAGACTCTGCAGAAATACAACGGATTATAAGAGAATACTACGAAAAACTATATGCCAACAGAATGGATAACCGCGAGGAAATGGATAAATTCTTGGACCCCTACAATCTCCCAAAGCTCACTCAAGAAGAGGCAGACAATTTGAACAGACCAATCACAAGGAAAGAGATTGAAACAGCAATCAAAAACATCCCAAAGAATAAAACCCCAGGACCAGATGGCTTCCCTGGGGAATTCTACCAAACTTTCGGAGAGGATTTAATACCTATCCTTTTCAAGCTATTCCAAAAAATTAGGGAAGATGGAACACTTCCTAACACATTCTATGAGGCCAACATCACGCTGATACCAAAACCTGACAAGGACACCACGAAAAAAGAGAACTACAGGCCAATATCACTGATGAACATAGATGCAAAAATTGTAAACAAAATTTTGGCAACCAGAATTCAGCAATTCATCAAAGGGATCATACATCATGATCAGGTGGGATTCACACCAGGGACACAGGGACGGTTCAACATCTGCAAATCAATCAACGTGATACACCACATCAACAAACTGAGGAATAAAAACCACATGATCATCTCAATAGATGCAGAGAAGGCATTTGACAAGATCCAACAGCCATTTATGATAAAAACTCTGAACAAAATGGGCATAGAAGGACACTACCTCATCATAATAAAGGCCAGATATGACAAACCCATAGCCAACGTCATACCAATGGGCAAAAACTGAACGCCATCCCCCTGAAAACAGGAACGAGACAAGGATGCCCTCTATCACCACTCTTATTTAACATAGTACTGGAGGTCCTGGCCAGAGCAATCAGGCAAGAAAAAGGAATAAAAGGAATCCAAATAGGGATGGAAGAAGTGAAACTCTCGCTGTTTGCAGACGATGTGATCTTATATATAGAAAACCCCAAAGAATCCATTGGAAAACTCTTAGAAGTAATCAACAACTACAGCAAAGTTGCAGGGTACAAAATCAATTTGCATAAATCAGTAGCATTTCTATACTCCAATAACGAACTAACAAAAAAAGAACTCAAGAACACAATACCATTCACAATCGCAACAAAAAGAATAAAATACCTTGGGGTAAATTTAACTAAGGAAGTGAAGGACCTATATAATGAAAATTACAAGGCCTTTCTGAGAGAATTGGATGATGACATAAGGAGATGGAAAGACATTCCATGTACATGGATTGGAAGAATAAACATTGTTAAAATGTCCGTTCTACCTAAAGCAATCCACAGATTCAATGCCATCCCAATCAGAATCCCAATGACATTCTTTACAGAAATAGAACAAAGAATCCTAAAATTCATATGGGGCAACAAAAGACCCCGAATTTCTAAAGCAATCCTGAGAAAAAAGAACAAAACAGGAGGCATCATAATCCCTGACTTCAAAACATACTACAAAGCTACAGTAATCAAAACAGCATGGTACTGGTACAAAAACAGGTGCACAGATCAATGGAACAGAATTGAAAGCCCAGAAATAAAACCACACATCTATGGACAGCTTATCTTTGACAAAGGAGCTGAGGGCATACAATGGAGAAAAGAAAGTCTTTTCAACAAATGGTGCTGGGAAAACTGGAAAGCCATATGGAAAATAATGAAAATTGACGATTCTTTTTCACCATTCACCAAAATAAACTCAAAATGGATCAAAGACCTAAAGGTGAGACCTGAAACCATAAGGCTTCTGGAAGAAAACGTAGGCAGTACACTCTTTTTTTTTTTTTTTAAAGATTTTATTTTTTCCTTTTTCTCCCCAAAGCCCCCCGGTACATAGTTGTGTATTCTTCGTTGCGGGTTCTTCTAGTTGTGGCATGTGGGACGCTGCCTCAGCGTGGTCTGATGAGCAGTGCCATGTCCGCGCCCAGGATTCGAACTAACGAAACACTGCGCCGCCTGCAGCGGAGTGCGCGAACTTAACCACTCGGCCACGGGGCCAGCCCCTAGGCAGTACACTCTTTGACATCAGTATTAAAAGGATCTTTTCAGACACCATGCCTTCTCAGAGAAGGGAAACAATAGAAAGAATAAACAAAGGGGACTTCATCAGACTAAAGAGCTTCTTCAAGGCAAATGAAAACAGGATTGAAACAAAAAAACAACACACTAACTGGGAAAAAATATTTGCAAGTCGTATATCTGACAAAGGCTTAATATCCATAATATATAAAGAACTCTCACAACTCAACAACAAAAAATCAAACAACCCAATCAAAAAATGGGCTGGAGACATGAACAGACATTTCTCCAAAGAAGATATACTGATGGCCAACAGGCACATGAAAAGATGTTCATCATCGCTGATCATCAGGGAAATGCAAATCAAAACTACACTAAGATATCACCTTACACCCATTAGAATGTCAAAAATATCTAAAACTAATAGTAACAAATGTTGGAGAGGTTGTGGAGAAAAAGGAACCCTCATACACTGCTGGTGGGAATGCAAACTGGTGCAGCCACTATGGAAAACAGTACGGAGATTCCTCAAAAAATTAAAAATAGAACTACCATACGATCCAGCCATCCCACTACTGGGTATTTATCCAAAGAGCTTGAAGTCAGCAATCCCAAAAGTCCTATGCACCCCAATGTTCATTGCAGCATTATTTACAATAGCCAAGACATGGAAGCAACCTAAGTGCCCATGAACAGACGAATGGATAAAGAAGATGTGGTACATATATACAATGGAATACTACTCAGCTGCAAAACAGAACAAAATCATTCCATTTACAATAACATGGATGGACCTTGAGGGAATTATGTTAAGTGAAATAAGCCAGATAGAGAAGGATAATCTGTGTATGACTGTACTCATATGAGGAATTTAAAAATGTGGACAAAGAGAACAGATTAGTGGCTACCAGGGGAAAGGTGGGGCGGGGGGTGGGCACAAAGGGTGAAGTGATGCACCTACAACACGAATGACAAACATTAATGTACAACTGAAATTTCACAAGATTGTAACCTATCATTAACTCAATAAAAAATAAATAAATAAATAAAAAGGGTGCCCACTTGTATTCGGGTTAAACCAGTTGAATAATAATATTTTGGGGACACTTTCTATGTGCCAGGCACTGAGTCCATGGCAATAACTGAGACAGAGATGTCCTCCTCCCAGGGCTCCCTCCTTCTTCCCTCCCTCCAGGAAGCCCATCAGAGGGGCTGGCTTAAATCAGGAAACGAGGCTGGTTGGAGATGAGTGGCGTTCTCGGAGTATTACGGCTTCTTGCTATTTCTCCTTTCACAAACCCTGTGAGGGAATAGCCAAGCAAGTCCAAGCCCTCCTTTGGGGTGGGTGTCTGTCCTTAGGGCCTCTCCCCTGCCCCCTCCACTCCTCGTGGCTTGGTCCTCTCCCAGTCCTTATGTACCCTGGCTCCCGTCCCCCGCAGTCCTGCTCCAGTCTTGATGGTGGGTGCAGCATCAGCCCCTTCTCCCCACTCAGGGTGCAGAGAGGGAGTCCCTGCGCCAGCCCGGGCTCCCATGGCCCACTTGAGACCTTCGGGCTTCCGAGTAGCTGCCAGAGAAGACTGATGTTTCGCCTCCATGCTCGGACCCTGTGCCCCCAGTGGCTGCTGGCTACCTGCCAGTCCTGCTCCCTCGGTCCTCCTCTGGCCTCTTACTGGCGCTCTTCGCTCTTTCAAAAGCTACCTCTCATTTTCTAATAGCACATATGGTTTTTCTCTGAATTCAAAAGATTGACATGTTCCTTGTACAAAAATTGGAAAATACAGAAAAGGACAAAGAAAATTAACCCCCCTCTGCCCAGGGATCACTGTCATTAGCTACTGTCTTGCTAGGATAACCCTGCAAGAGTTCCCCATTTTACAGGTGAGGAAACTGAGGCACAGATAGGCTAAGAGACTTCTCAAATGTCACGCAGACAGTAAGGGACAGAGCGAGGATCCAGATTGTCTGCCTCTAAAGTGCTTGCTCGGAACCTCTCCACTCCCCCGTCCTCTTCCTGTCCCTCCAGGGCTCCAGCCACTGCGGGGCCACGTTCCTTCTCTAGCACAGACAGATCAGATGCAGGCAGTCTGGGAGGGCTGTTCATCGGGACACCGATTAGGCACCTGCCCTCCGCCCAGTGCGACCATCACCCACTCCAGGTGACCAGTCACCAAAGAGGTAGGAGAGACTCCCCCTCATCCTCCCCACAGGGCACCTCGTCTCCCAGGCCCCACGACAGCACCAAGAAAAGTCACTGCCTAATGCAATCTGCCTTGCACCAGCCGCGGCCCCTGGGGGGCAGAGAGCAAGTCTAGGGGAAAGACATTGGAAACATGCAGACAGGTCACCCCAGGCTTGGCTTTCTCACTTACAGGAATTTAGAAAGCTGGCTGAACAACCCACCGTGGTGGCATTCTCACCATTTCAGGTCTGAAGCAAATGCCTTTGAAGGCGCCAGGAACACATTCTTCCATAGAAGCAGTCTGACGGCGGCAGGGCCACGGCCATGCAGCTCCAAATCCTGCCAGATGTCCCCAACAGGCTTTCCGTACTTCTCCTGGGGACAGGCACTCCCTGGGGCACCCAGGCCACCCAGAGTGACCCCAACCCTCCCACAACAGTTTTACGAAGCCATCCACGAGGACCGTAGGGCGGTGTGTGTATTCACACACATGCACACACGCGTACAAATGACCCGGACCCACATCTATAATATGTTACTACTGTGATTTCTTGTTTAACACCTGTTTTCCCCACTTGACTGTGAGCTCCATGAGGGCAGAAGTGGTGTCTGGACCAGCCATGGCGATAGCCTCAGCCTCTAGCACAGACCGCACAGAGTAATGTGGGAATGAACCAGCAGTCAACTCCCTTCCTCCAACTGCCCAGTCCTTTCCTCCCTGGCTCGCCATATTCACCATTCTGCTCAGTGACCAGTCAACATAGATCTCAAAACCTACCAACCACAGAACATGTAGCGTGCCTCCTGACTTCGGAGAACTTATGATCTAGTTGGAGAGGCAGAACTGAAAAAGACGTCAAATATTAATCACCTAACATTTGGTAGATACATTTGTTGGGCTTCTTGGTTATAAGAGACAGAAACCCAACTCAAATTGACTTAAGCAATTAAGTAAACTGTATGGATTTTAGGCATGGCCGGATCCAGGACTTCTAGCAATGTAAAATAATGTCATCAGGCTCATTCTCTCCTTCTCCCTCTTCCCCAACCCCTCCTGCATGTCTTAGCTCCGCCTTTCTCTGTGTTCCTTTCATTTTCTAACTGAATCTTCCCTTCGTGGTAGCAAGATAGCCATCCTCATCTCCGTGCCTGTATCCCGCAAGTTCAGCTCCCCCTAATAGAAAGGGAATCTCTTTTTCTCAATAGTTTTAGGATAAAACACAACAGCAACAGAATTTAGTCTCATGGGACTAACTCGAGTCTTGTGCTCAATCTTGAACCCATCACTGTGCCTTGTGGCAGTAAATACACTTATTAGCAAGACCAGGGTCACATACCACCTCTAGAGCCAGGACAGGATCTGGGCCGTCCCAAAACAAGGCCTGAGGTTGAAAAAAATGTTATTCCTCAAGAAAGTGGGGCTGCTGCCACCAGAAGTGGGAAGAGATCTTGGGCTGTGCTAACAGCTCGTCCCCACTAAAGCAGGAATCAGCCACCCCGGCTTCGTGCACTTCCCTCGTCTTTATTCCTTCCCTGGGTATTAATGCATTTGATATTCACAACCACATTGAAAAAGTGCAGACGTTGGAATTACTAGTCTCACATAGTGGGTGAAAAATCTGGGTCCCCGAGAGGTAGAGTGATTTACCTAAGGTCACAGAGTGAGCTGTCAATACTGTAAAAATTCATTGAGAGCTGCAAATTGAGAACCTGGAGGATGGTGATGGGGTTCTGGGACCGCCGTGGCAGATCCAAGTTTCTAGGGCAGTGTCCTAATTTGGGTTCCCATAAACAGACTCTGAGAAAAGGACTTGGGTGCAAGGAGCCAATTAGGGGCAGGTAGGGGCAGGTTGCCACTAAGACTCGGTCCCTGAGGTCTCAGAATCATCCCCTAGAGGGACGGGAAAGCTGGGCTGTTATCCACACACTCTTGGCCCCCATCAATTAGCTAACTCATTATAGATATAAATATGAATGGGAATATAAAAGTCCTATCTAACATAATCACATTGCGTGATATTCTGCGTGTGTTTGTTAAATGCAGTCATTTGTTTTTGGCAAATGTTTAAAATGAACCACAATCATTTGGAACCTCATCTTGGCATTTTTTCACTCTTTGAAATGATGGGGGCACTCATGACAGTGGCAGTGCGGTCCCTCTCAGGCTCCGAGCCCTGTCTGCCGTTGCCCCGGGCCTTGCCCATGTGGTGGGACGTTGGGTTTCCTGGGACCCTAGGAACACTCCAGGATTTGGGTTTTGCCAGAGTCTCCAACCCTCGGCAGCGGCTCCCTGGGCCCCAGCTGGACTTGATACAGTGGCTAGATCATCAAAGCACAACAGAAATGACCCTGGGTCATAGCCCGATGACCCAACCCAGGTCACCAGCCCATCCAGCTCCCCAGCGCTCCCCGACCAGGCCCTCTGCTGAAGGGTTAAAATTCCCTCCCGGGGGCCTTGAAGTCCAAGGGCCCGGTGCTTGGACACCCTCTCCTTTAACGTGCTCTTCCTTCCTTCCTTCTGGCTTGCACAATGGAGAAAGCCCCGGTATCATTAATCACCCAGCGGCCTTCAGGGCCAGGAACTGCAGGATGGCTAAGCCATGAAAAGCCCACATCAAAAGCAGGCCCTCCATGTGGATCCTGATTTGTTCTCACCAAAGCCCTGGAGCCAGCCTCAGAACCTGGAAGACACAGAGAAATAAGGAGGAGGGGAACGGCTGAGGCGAACCCGAGGACATCTCAAGGCCCAGCGGGTGAGGGTGTCTTATGTGCATTCTTTGTTCCCCAGAAGAAGTGGTGGCCTCAACAACCCAACAGGACCGACTATGCGGTTCGTGGGGCCCACAGCAAAATAAAAATGCAGGCCCCTTGTTCAAAAATTATTAAGGCTTTCAGTGGGCTGGCCATGTGGCCTAGTGATTAAGTTCCAAGCACTCACTTCGGTGGCCCAGGTTCGGTTCCCAGGCACAGACCTACACCACTCATCAGCAGCCATGCTGAAGCACAGCCCGCATACAAAATAGAGGAAAACTGGCACAGATGTTAGCTCAAGGCCAATCTTCCTCGGGGAAAAAAAAAATTATTAAGACTTGTAGGACAGCAATAGGGGAGCATCAGAGCAAGTGCCAGGTCTGCAGTCCATGAGGTTGGTCCTGCTCCACAGATATTTCTAAGCCAGCGAAGGACGTCCTTAAACTGGTTTTCCTTGGGCTTCCTCCAATGCTGCCTCCCTCCCCAGTTCCTTGCTTTCCTGTCTCACTGTTTTATTCTTTTTCATTTTCTCATCATGCTCTGAAAATACTTTAAATGTGTCATGTCCGCATTTGTATCTGAGTCCTTGGGGAGAATGTAAGCTCAGAGAGGGCAGGGATCCAGCCAGCCTCATATGCCACTGTGTCCCTGGTGTCCAGCACGTGGCAGGCCACACAGCAAGTGCTCAATCAACGTTTGGTGATGAGCAGAGCAGCTGCCTCATCATGCATGGTGGACGCAGAGGGCAAGAGGCACTCAGTGTCCCGCTGGTGCCCCCCCACCCCCTCCTCCTCAGCCCTGGCCCCCGGGGAACCATCCCGGCATCAGCCCCGTTGGCTGGCTCCTTTGCCCTTTCAACTTTAACAGCGACATCACAAAACCTGCATGGTTTGCCCTTTCAGCCCACTTTACAGGAAGAGGATATCCTGCAGGAATTAAAGAAAGGTGGGATGTTTAACAAAACCCCATAAATAAGCCCCTGGCATGCCTTGATGACTCTGCCTGCCACCAGGTCCAAATGTCATGTTTTATTTCCAGTCACTGCTCAGAAAGGGAAATCACTTACAAAAGGCCCAACCCCCAGTTTCTTTCCCCGCCACCACCACGCGGCCGCCTGAAAACACTTTGGCAAGCTGTTTGGCAGTAGCTACTGAAGCTGAGCGTATCCCACATCCACTCCTCGGAATACGCCAGACAGAAATGCACATTGATGTCCACCAAAAGCCGTGTGGCAGCGCATTCCCAGCAGCACTATTCATGAAAACCACCCAAACGCCCATCAACCACAGAGAGACAGGTGAACTGCAAGCGGAACACTATGCAGTCACGAGAATAAACAATCTCCAGCCACACGCACCTGTACGGATGAAGCTTGCAAACACAATGTTGAGTGAAAGGTGCCAGCACAAAAGAATACCCACGGCTTGATTTTGTTTCCATCAAGTATAAAATAGGCAAAGCTAACGTATGCTGTCGGAAGTAGGGCTAGCGCGTGTCCTTGGGTGATGGAGTGACTAGAAAGAGACCCAAGGGGCTCCTGACAGGCCGTCACCTTCTGATTCTGCATGCGGATGCTGGTACTCGAGTGTTCTCACTTTGTGAAAATGAATGCCTTCTACACTTTCGATACATACATTCTTCGAAAAGAAGTTAAAAATTTTATTGAAAAATAAAAAACTCTAAATGTCCAGCAAGGCATGAGTTGTGGATATTAGCAGATCATAACGCTTAAGAATGGGGGAGGAGCTGGAAGCCGAGTGTGAATCTTGGCTCTGCCACTTACTAGCTGTGTGACCTCGGGCAAGTTATTTAACCTCTCTGTGCCTCAATTTTCTTTATCTATAAAAAGTGAGAGACAACAGTCTCTACCTCATAATGTCATTTTGAGATTTAAGGATGGAATACTTGTAAAGTGCTTAAAACCACACATAGCACTGGCACAGAGTTAGTGCTATACACATGTTAGATTTTGTGGGTGGGAATATGATGACGGAGGTATATCCACACTGGATAATAAACGGGAAAGATGTCTTAAAAAGTGTTACATACATAATTATGTGTCTAAGCACTTGATTGTGTGTTCTGAGCGCTTTACTCATATTAAGCCATTTAATTCTCCTCACAGCATTTTATAGATGGAGAAACTGAGGCACAGAGAGGCCAGGTAAATTCCCCAAAGCCCCCAGAGAGTAAGAGGCAAAACTGGGACTTGAGCACATGCTCCTTACCAGGAGGCCAGGTCAAGATGGAACCTGGTTTATCATCCACACCCATGTGCTGATGGCACGTGGAAGACACACATAAGGAAACAAAAGGTTGTCACCGGCACCCAATGAGCCAATAAACCAATCCTCCCAACCAAGAGTGGGTTTAATGAGAGAAAGACACAAAGCCACCAGAGTCGTGTGCTGGCGAGGAGGTGAGCCCGTGGAGGTGGGAAGCGGAGGGAAAAAGTTCCCCAATTAAGATTTCACTTTCCGGAGTGGAGCCCCAGATGCAGATGGCACAGACTGGCTGGAACACTGCAAGCCTAGGTTGGTTGGGTTTTTTCCTTCCTTTTTCCTCAAAGCCACGAGGAGCCAGGGAGTGGGAGGGAGTTAGAACCCACGCATACCCCAGCGTGCCAGCCCGTGCCCTGCCGAGCGACTTGACTTGTCTACTGCTTTCCAAACAGCTGGAAAAATGTCAAACTGTCATCAGTGATTAAAGTGGGATTTTCCAAAGGTTTCAAAAATACGTCAGAATTCAAGACCTTATTCCTCTTGCAGAAGATAGATCCGGGCAGCATTCCCTTAAGCAGAGGCATCATGGGACCTGGTTCCCCTGCTGGTCTCCTCTCCGGGTTTCCACGGTGGCGGAGGGCAGCCTGGGCCTTTGATTCGCTTCTTTCGCAGCTTCCAGCAGGTCTTCTGGCTGCTTCCACCCAACCGAGGTGCATGGGAACAGATGTTTAGACCCGACGCCCCCAGAAGGCGGAGAGCTCTGTGATGTAATTATGGTGGGTCCACGCGCCTGCCCAGCAGGCCCCCAGGGTTCCTGAGGGGCAGAACTATGATTCACCCACCTCCACGGCAAGATCAGTTACACAGTCTTCGGGGCTCAGTGCAGGAAGAAAATGCGGGACAATGTTCAAAAGTTATTTACGAATTTCAAGACGGCCACAGCAGACATTAAACCAAGTGCAGGTACTTCTAAGCATGGGGCCCTGTGGGCAGGTCATGTGCCCGGGAGATGAGCCCTGCCTGTGTGTGTGGGAACCCGGTCAGCGCTCAGCCAACGCTTACCGGATGTGCGCCCTGCCAGCATCACAACCCCCTCTGAGCTGCTTCTTTTGGCCCCTGGACTTTAATCATTTTACTAACATCTGTTGAGTGCTTATTATTCTTAGCCCTCTGCCTGTGTTAGCTTCTCCTCACTGCAGTGCCATGAGGTGGGAACTATTATTGTCACAGGTGAGGAAACTGAGACCCAGAGAACCGAGTCACCAGTCCAAGGTCAGAAACGGGACTGGATTTCAGCCCAGGAGGTCCGGCTGCAGACCCTCCTCCCAAGTACCATTCGATTGCCCTCTCCTTGAGGCAGCGGACGTCTTATTCCTCTCGGCAGCCTCTCCCTCGTCCATCCCAGACAGGGGCAAACTTTGAGCAGACACCTGTGAATTCCGTCACGTGGATAACATTGCTGAGCATCTCTTCTGGGCCAGGCCTGAGATCTGGGCCTGGAGAGCCGTGAGGGTTTGCCTTCCTCTTTGGTGCTGCCAGACTAAGGTGAGGGATGACGGGCAGCAGTAGGTCAGGGTCGTCCTGGGGTCACTGGGGTTCGTCCTGGGGTCACCGGCATGGCGTGGGAACTGAGCAATCAGGATGGGCCCCAGAAGCTCAGAGGCCCGGCTGTGCCATGTCCTATGCCCTTTGGCTATTGGATCATTGGGCCAGGGAGAGGGGCCCAGCTCGGGCAGCAGGAGAGCCCTGGAGGCCCGGGCTAAGGTGGATAGGAATCTTTCCATATTTTAACAACCAACACACTGTGCGTGTACACACCAGCTGAATGTCCACTGGCTCACCTCCCCGTGATTACAGAGCTCTCAGCTGTGCTCCAGAGAGCGCCCTGCTGATTCCAATGTCTACAAGCCAATTCAGATCCACACCTACAGTGTGCCATGGACTGAGAAAGTGCCTGAGGGGACAGCAGATAAAGGAATGAATGCAGTCTTCCTGAATGTGATTGAGACTGGCCCTGGCACACAGTAGATGCTCAGCTAATGCCTATTAAATTGAGCTAAACTGAAGGCAGAAGCCCCACCCCAAGACACACAAGCCCAGTCAGGCCCATTGGTCTAGATCAGAAAGTCGCTGTATTAGTTATCTATTGCTATGTACGGTTATTCTAAAGCATAGCAGCTTCAAACAAGGACTGGCAAGTTTTCCCTTTAAGGGTCAGATAGTAAATCTTCATCCCTGTGAGCCACATGGTCTCCACAGTGACTGCTCAACAGCTACTGCTCTCGTGGCATGAAAGCAGCCACAGATAATATATACACTAGTGGGCATTCCTGTGTTCCAATAAAGCTTTATTTACAAAAACAGGCGGCTGGCCCCCTGGCTGTAATTTGCCAACTCCTGGTTTCAAGCAGCAAACATTGATTACTTCACAGTTTCTGGGAGTCAGAAATCCAGGTGCAGCTTAGCTGGCGCCTGCGGCCCAGGGTTTCTCGTGAGGGTGCTGCCAAGAGGTCGGCCAGGACTCCAGTCACCTGAAGACTCAGCTGGGACTGCAGAATCCGCTTCCAAGCTTCCAAGCTCACCCGCATGGTTGCCAGCAGGCCTCAGTTCCTTCCCATGTGGGCCTCTCCATACGCTGTCTGAATGTCCTCACAAGGTGGCAGCTGGTAATCTGAGAGAGAGAGAGAAAAAAAGAGAGAGGGAGAGAGAGAGGCAGAAAATGCCCGAGACAGAAGCCACCGTCCTTTTATGACCTAATCTCAGACGTGGCATCTCATTGCTTCTGCAGTTTTCATTCAGCATTCTAACCCACACTCAAAGGGAGGGGACTCCACAAGGACATGACCACAGGAGCTGGGGATCATCGGGCGCCATTTTGGAGGCTGGCTGCCTGTCATTCATTCAGCAAACATTCTTTATGCGCCTACTATATACCAAGCTTGGGCTAAGCACTTGGAATACAGCAGAGATAAGACACACACTGTCTCTGCCCTCCAGCCCTGCCAGGATAAATTTCTCTTAAGACTGATCTTTTATACTAAAAGAGAAAGGAAAACAAAATAAAGCAAAAAAGAGAAAGAGTCCTGTGTAATACAAAAGATTTCTAAGAACTCCTAGATGTCTACTTAGCTTAACCCACGGTCCCTAGAACAGAGCTGAGAAACCCAGCGCCTGCTGGAGCCGGGCTGGCAGCGTGGAACAGAGAGGATGCTCCCCTTCAGAGAGCAATGTGGTCAAGCATCTCAAAGGAGTCACTACCCCCATTCGAGTCTGGCCTATTGTGGACCTACCCAAAACTGGCTCAGTACTACCAGACTGATTTTTCAAGAAAAGCTAAAAACTGGGATGTTTTATATTAAATCTCCTAACTTTGAATATGGGCAATGGTGACAGATTGTTTTCTGTCACTCATCTCCTGACTCAAGGCAGTCTCTCCCTGTCTCATGTCCTGAGGCAAAGGCTTCTGTGCAGGCGGCTTATAGGGGAGATGATGCTGGGGAGTAAGCCCAAGGCCAGGGAGGGAAAGGGCAGTGGAGGAAAACCACACAACGATGAGTCCCCGGGATGCCCACTGCTCAGGGGCTAGATGCTGCCAGGACGTCCTGAGCCCCTTATGGCACGCATCTCAGCACTTCCCTCTCTGGGAATGGAGGGGCAAACACTTGTCCATCCACTCCCTCCCCTTTGGTCTAGGGTGGCCCCACAGGTGTTCCTTCCCCTGTCTTGCAGGTGGCATGTGTGGGTGCTGAGAATTTCCCGCTGGCAGCCCAAGCCAATACGTCAGAGAGACGTCTGCAGCAGGTGCTGGCAGGCTGGGCCCGCTCCAGCTGGCTGAAGCAGTGGCCGGAAGAGGAGGGGGCTGGAAGGATCTGAAGGGCACACAAGTGGTGTCCCACAGAGGGGTCCTCCCTGCGGGAGGCACAGGCATCCCCATTCTGTTGAACTCAAGCTTGGCCACGTGACTGCTCTGGCCAATGAACTATGAGCAGAAGGAACATGCGTCACTTCCTAGCAGAAGCTTCAAGAGTGAGTGTGTGATGATTCACCATGCTCTCTTGCCCCCGTCATGGCATACAGCCACACTCCAGACAGAAGCTGGCTTGTCACCCTGGGTCCTGAAATGAAGATGACACAGACTAGAGCCATAGCCAGCAACCTGTTGAGTGGGTAACTGCCAGCCATTAATTTTTCAAGGTCATTTGTTACTGCAGCAGAGCCCAGCCTAACCTGACCTGACTGATGCCACAACCAAAGCAAAAAATAAAAAACTATGCAGGTGGTAGCTCCAGATACCACTTTACGACCTCTGTCTTAGAAGAACAAAACTCTAGTGTAATAAGTGAACGAACACGGTCCTTGAAGTTTGCTTTGCACACTCTGGGTTTGGGGGGAGTTCTGTGCTCTATACGCACATGCTGATGGTGCCAGCCATGAGCAGACAGGGAGGCTCATGGAGATAAGCCAAGCTCCAAGTCCTTCATGCTAACAAGCATAGCGAGAGGGTGAGACGGACATACCAAGCAGAAGGATGGGCAGAGTTTGGGCCTAAGGAAACACATGAGGTTGAAAAGTAGGCAGGAGGCATCAGGCTGAAGGGCTGAATTTCATGATCTTTCTCTCCACTGAGGAGAGGAAGGGACAAACACTCATATATCCACTCCTTGTGAGTTCAACAGGGCTTCTCAGATCAGCTCCCTACATTTAGCAACATCACCAAATAAATATCAACATGCAGGTTGAGTACAGAGCTACCGAACACATGAAGCTCTTTCCCTGCCACAGGGCCTTCACACATGCTGTGCCTTCTGTTTCAAACAACACCATAGAAGATGACATATAGCAGTAGAAATATAATGTGGTCCACTAATGTAATTTTAAATTTTCTAGTACTCACATTAAGAAAGATAAAAAGAAACAGGTGAAATTAATTTTAACTGTATTCTTTAACTCCATATATCCAAAATATTATCACTTCAACATGCAATCAATATTTAAAAAATGAATGAGATATTTTACATTCTTTTCTTTGGATTCTAAATCTTTAAAATCTGGCGTGTACTTTTCTTCTTTAGTATATCTCATCTCGGACCAGCCACATTTCAAGTGTTCCATTGCCACCTGTGGCTAGTGGCTACTGTATTAGATAGGGCAGCTTTAAAATACACTTCCCCAGATTTTTCATGACTGGTTCCATCTTAGCTAAAACATCACCTGCTCCCAAATTTGTGATTGTGCTGTCTAGAATAATAGCCCTCCAACCCCCACCACATCCCCCTGTTTATTCGTTTCCCGGGGCTGCTGTAACAAATTACTGCAAACGAGATGACGGGAAACAACAGAATTCTATCCTCCCACGGTCCTGAAGACTAGACGTCTGAAACCAAGGTGCGCACAGGGCTGTGCTCTCTCTGAAGGCCTGAGGGGAGAGTTCTCTCTTGCCTCTTTCTAGCTTCTTGTCATTGTCGGCAATCGTAGGCATTCCTTGGCTCATGGCTGCATCACTCCAATCTCTGCCTCCATCTTCACATCGCCTGCGCCCCTCTGTGTCTATCTCTGCGTCTTTTCTCCTCTTCTTCCAAGGATGCTGGTCTACTGGATTAAGGGCCCACCCTGCTCCCATAGGGGATGAAGCTCCTAATTATATTATTATGTAATGAAATGAACTAATTACATCTGCAGTGGCCCTATTTCCAAACAAGGTCATAGTCTGAGGTTCTGGGAAAAGCATGAATTTGGGGAAGACACTGTTCAACCCAGTACATCCTGTATGATTGTTTGTGGAGTTTTGTAGAACTTAATGCTGTCTTCATCTGTCCTGCTTCTATTCCTGTTTAGTATCTGATGGCCCCACTAAAACGAAAGCTCCACGAGCACACAGCCCTAGCCTGTCAGGCTCATTGCTCTGTCCCCAGCACTTAGCAGAGTTCCTAGCACAGAGAAGACACTCAATAAATATTTGTTGCAAAGAGAAAGGGAGAGAGGGAGAAAAGGAGGGAAGAAGCAGGCTTTGTGGTTTGACATTTTCAAGATGGCGCATGGGAATCAAGAAACGGCCCACACTAAGGAGGGGAAATGAAGACAGTGGGGGCTTCCTCCTAGGGGCGGTGCAGGTCTAGCCTGTCTGTCCTCTTCCCAGAAGCTTGAGGAGGTTGAGCCCAGCAGCTAGGGCTCCTGGACAGCCTCCCAGAGCTCTTCGTTCTCATGACTCCTAGAAATCTGCCCTCACCCTGACCTGCCATGGGAAAGCAGCTCCCCGGGAGAGTGTGCGAGAGCAAAGGAGCTAGGAGGCACCTGCAGCACCCACCCGGGTCAGCCCCTGGGCCGGGGTTCCCACCGGAGGAGCAGCGTCTGCCTGCAAGGGTGTCTCGTTCTCACAACTGACTGACGAAGTCAGCTGCCTCCAGGACATGGAGAGAAGGGGGCTAGGTGGGGATAACCCGGGGCGTGTCCAGGTCAAAGGGCGGCAGCCATGGACTCCAGGTGATCCTGCGAAGATAGGACAGTCTCGTATTTCTTAGCCTTCCAGTTTATCAAACAGACTCTGAGATCTAGATTTTTAAATAAAATCATCTAATTAACAAGTGTTGGCAAGCAATTCAATTCTTAAAAACCACTCTGGAGGCAAGTCTCCCTCCCGTAAAGACACTGGTGGCCAGAGGTCACTTCTGATTCACAAGCTCTGGTGCAACACAATTCCTCAGTTTGTCTTCAAGAATTTGAAATTTCCAAACAGTGTGGATGGGAACCAGCAGAACTCCGTCCGGTCTGTAAACTTGCAAGTACACCAAACCAAAGAGGCAAGGAACAGGCCCCAAGGCCCAGAGTCAGGCCTAAGCAGACCAGAATGCCTCCTCTCCCGCCCCGACCTGGCCCCCAGCACGGAGATGGATCCTTGACCGCAGGTGCGTTTTGCCCAGGCCCTCCCACACATGTGTGAAGTGTGAGAAGTAAGGGCAGGGCAAGCCCAGCAGCCTGTTGCCCTTTTCCTTCAGTCCAACCAGGGACTAGTCTCTAGCATCCCCCTCCCAAACTCCCAGCACCACCTCGCCATATCCCCCAAAACCCTGCTCTTCCTCCCAGAGGGATCTTAGTTAAGAACGTCAGACCGGGTTCCAGTCTGGGCTTTGCCAAGCTCTCTAAGCCTCAGTTTCCCCATCTCCAAGACAAGGGCTAGGTGATACCCCAATTTTGTGCAAATTAGAGAAAGATACTCTTCCTCCAGTGCAGCCCTGAGCCAAAGCACACAGCTTGACGAACAAAGGACTGGACTTCAGACCCTCTTATCCCCTCATCTGGGTGCCCTTGTACAGTGAGCATCCTGCTCAACCATACACGACCACCCTGGATAGTCTCTCCGTTGTAGGCCTATTGTGAGAATTAAATGAGATATTGTGCTTAACACAATTATTTGGTAAATAATAATAACAGGTATTTTTATTTTAAATGTTTTACTTATTTTTCATACAGTGACATTGTCATTGAATGTCAGAGAATGACATTGGTAAACCCTAAACCAGGCCAGGTTTTGGGGTCCTCAACATGCTTTTAGGTAGTGTGGAGACAGAGTTAATTAACAGCATTGAATAACGAGAAACAGTCCCTTTTCGATTCTCTCCTTTCTTCTGAGAAAGATTCAGTATTTAACAATTCCAACGCTGGCTAGGCTACACACGCACCTGGGCCTCTAGAAGTCACTCCAAGCAAGCCACACGGCTGATAGGTGTCAACAGTGCGTGGATCGAGCTGTTTTTATCTTTCACAATTGCCTTTCATGGTGAGGAATAGCTACTTTTCAATTTAAGGTAGTAGTATCAAGTTTTCTTTCCAAAAACATATATCTACGTTTTTAAAATGAGTCGATTTAAGGGAAAATGTTAAGCAAATAATAGTAGAGGTGGTAGCCAAGGGCTTGAAGTTTGGGAAACGCCAGGCACTACAGAATTCCAGACAAGGCGAGATCCCAGCGGTTTTGATTTTGAACCAAGAGCCCTCAACTTTCCTGGTATGGAGCTGGAAGGGACCGGGGGATCCCTGGGAACGTGTACTGTCCAGAGGTTCCTGCTCGGCCGTGTCTGGAGCTGCGGCTCCGTGTCCTTCCGATTTTCCAGCAAGGAGCAGTAGGTTCGCTCTGAGCTCTGCTGTTTGCACCCTCGGAGTTCCCGCCTTTCACAAGCCTTCGTCTCTTTGAGAGGCGTGCCTGGGTCCTGTCTCTGGAGCTCTGCGCATCTTCTCCGGGAGGGACTGGCCTCCGGGTCGGCTCCGTCCCGTTGAGCCCAGGCGGGAGCGGGCTCCCGACACGCAGGGGCCTGCGCTCCCCTGCCTGAGCGCCCTGCGTCTTCCAAGATTAGCCAGGAGTGAGCAGAGCGCGGTGCACAGTGTGGCTGCGTTTGATCCCGCGACGTGTCACTCGGAGTAGCAGTTTACTGCCGTTAGACGACGTTGTCAGGCACTAATTTCCCGGTGGTGCTCCATCACAGACCTCCAAACATCAGGGGAGGGGGGGACCCAGAGGCCCGTGGGGAGGGGGCGCGAAGGAAGTGTCGTGAGCGAGGCCGAGCCGGGAGTTCCCGACCCGAGGCTTTAAGGAGAGGAGCGAGGCCGGCCCTCGTGGAGGGACCCAAGGAGGAGAGGCCGGCAGGCTCGGCCAGGTCACTTCCTCCCCCGGGGCCCCAGCACCCGGGAACCCGTCGAGGGCCGGCTGCGGCCACCAGGCCGGCTGCCCACTGCGGGGCTCTTTTGGGCCCGTGCCACCCTCGCGGGATCGGAACTGAGGCAGGAAACGCAGCATTTCCATGCAACAATGCAAACGCGCTCATTACCATCTCCTCAATATGCATGAAGAAAAGGCGCTAGGCTGGCCGAGCCCCATCACCCGGCTCTGGCCTCCGCATCCAATAAGGCGACATATTCTTCTCCAAGATGGATGAGAAGGGGCGCCTCCGGGAAGGCACATCCACCGGGGAGGGGACAGTTCTGGAGACGAAGAGGAGACAGAAAAGACACGCGGAGGAGAACCTGAGAGACAGACCAGAAATCGAAGAAGGAAATACGAGATTAGAAGAGAGAGAGAGGCTAGAGATAAAGGAGGAGAAATGAAGATGGGGGAGAGAGACTCCGTCAGTCAGGGGAAAAGAGACACAAGAAAAGAGGGAGGAGCAAAATGAGAAAACAACTGAAAAGTGGTCCAGGGGAAAAAATAAAACAAGGAATAAGGGAGCGGAGGAAAGAAAGGAAAAAGGAATGACCTAGAAATCGAATACAGAGAAAGTGGGAGGAACAGAGGAATAGAGAAAAACAAAGGAGAAGGAGGGAGTGACACCTCTCAAGTCGGGCGGGAAAGGGGTGATCCCGGAGAGGTAAAGAAAAATGTAATCACTTGCTCTGGAGACCAGGGTTTTCCATCCAGTCCATCCCCAGCGCTGCGCGTCGCCGGCGGCTCGGAGACCCAGGCGCGCGGCCAGCTGGGGGAGGCGCAGGACAGGAGCGGGGGCGCCGGGAGCTAGCCGGCAGGCCTCTCACCCCTCCTTGGGCGGCCCGGCCCGCTCCCGGGTGCCCGGGCCTGGCTGGGGGCCCACCCCGCGCGCCGCGGCCTGCCGCTACCCGGCCATTCGGGCGGCCTCTCCCTCGCGGAGAGCAAAGTTGGTAAAGTTTCTCCCAGTTTCCCCGACGCTTCTCCGGACCCAGAGCGGGGCCCCGAAACTCTGGTGGCTGGGGGGAGCGGCAGCCCATCCCGGGGTCTCTGGAGGCCGACGGCCTGCGCCTCCTGGGCTTCTCGGGCTCCGGATTCCTGGCCAGAGAGAAGTCCCTCCTGGCGCAGACACGAGGCCACGCACTCGGGCGTCCACGCGGCTGCTAATAGCGGAGAGAGAGAACGCGAAAGAGAGAGAAGGAAAAAAATATTCTCAGCTCAATTTAAGTCTCATGGAAAGGGCTTACAACTGTAATTAAATCATTAAATTCTTGTCTACGCTTCACAGAGCGGAGAGAAATTAACTTCCCACCAACCTCATTTTCTATTTGAACATGAAATAATGATTTTCTGCCCGTCTAATTACAAAGCCAACATCTGATCAAGCCAGCATCCAGAGGGGATTATCACATGCACGAGTATTAGACCTCATTACCAGCTTGAGTGCAAAATTATTACATCTTGTAATTGGATGGTGAGATTTATATACAGATCGGCCCGGTTTCTGTAAGATTGTAATTACAAGCTTCGTTGGTTAGCTACTTATCAGAACTTTGCAGGAAAACAAAACAAATGACTGAGGAAAACGAGCATTTCATTAACCTGTAACCCGAGCGCAGGGGGGAGGGAGCGGTGGGAGCGTGCGCCGCGGCGTCCGCGGGAAGCGGAGCGATCGCCGGCCCGCCCTGCAGCCCGGGGACTTCGGGCCTGGGAGGGAAGGACAGAGGATGGGCCTCCGCGGGGAGACTCAGGGCTGCAGCGGCGCCCCCCGACGGAGACGTGCGCGCACCGTGGGGCTGCGCGAGGAGGGGGCAGGAAAGGGGTCTGGTGGCTCGCGCGCGGCTCCTGTGCAGTGCGCGGCGCAACCCTTGAACCTGACGGGCCACTAGCCCTGGGTGTACCTGGGGCCGCGGCTCCAGGTGCGAGTCAGGCAAGAGCTGCTGTGCGCGCCAAGCGTGTGCTTTGGACACTCTCTCCGTGCACTCCCCACACCCTGCGCCGCGTTGACACAGCGTCGACACCGCGCCTCCGAAGCGCTTTGCGCGCTGGGACGTTGGAATAAGGCGAAATGAAGCTTTGCTTGCGGCGCGTTTGTTCGCGCACGCCCTTCCCAAATCAACTTCCCTCCCGTGCACCTGCTTTTCCTCCCCGGGCCCGTGTGTCACTTTAACCCCATGTCTTGGATTAAAAATCCCGGGGAAAGGGTCGGCTGTCCTCGTACCCGCGAGTTCAGTCCGGAGCCGGGCTCCACTGCCCCTGTCGAGTTGGGGAGCCAGCGCCACGACGGGGCTCGGCTGCCTAGGACCCTGAGTCCCGACGTGAGGCGCGGATGTCCTGGCCTGGCAGGGCTGATCCCAGCTGGAGACTAGGGTAGCAGAGAGGCCGCTTCTGCTTGGGACCTGGGGTGCCTGAGGGACATAATTACCCGAGGTTCTAGGTCTGCGTCTGGGTATGGAGGTTCGCCCTCTGGGCCAAGGGCGCCCCGGGGCCGGCGCGGCTGGTTCACAGCCTCGCCCGGGCCCCAGCCTCTTTCCCACTCCCTGCAGTCCGAGCAGCCAGGTCGATAGCTGGTTAATGCGGAAGGAGCATCTTCCGGGGCTCATTGTTTTCTCGTGTCCTTCTGGAAGAGCTGAGTTAAATATGGGGCGTCCTATCGGAGCACTGAAAGCGCAGCCCCAGTTTCCCCACCTCGGAAGCTCGCTCTTGGCTCCGCCCTGGGCTGGTGCCACCCCTCTGTGCAAATGCTAGGATTACGGGGCCGTCGAGGCTCGAGGTTTGACACCTCGGAAGCGCTCCGGGAGATATTGTTACCTCACAGTTTTGTAACCACGAGGTTTTTCGCGAGAAGGTGAGCCCGTGATTCCCTACGCCGTTCGGCTGACAGGTTTAACTGTGAACGAAATCAGGCGCCGGGGAAACATTTGCACGCCAGGGCTGCCCTGGCATCTCCTCCTCCGGAGAGGCTCCAGCTAAGGCCAAGGCTGGGCACTAGGCTCGGGTTGGGAGGGGAGAAGGGAAGTAGTTTGAGCCAATCTGAGAAGGCCACACTCAGTTTCTCCAGTCGAACCCCAAAGCTGGTCTCCCCTAAACGTTCTCTCGTCTTCTTCCCGATTTTCTCTGCGTTCGCACGTACTGGAGCCGCTGACCTGTGCAGAGACTGGTAGAAAGAGGCGGAGAGTAGGGGGTGGGATCAAAACCGGGTGCCCAAGGGGGGCTCATTCCCCAACTGACCAGAAACAGCCGGCCAAGACTCTCCGATCCCTCCACTCTGGTGGAATTCGGATTCGATTCATCTATCAGAGCGCGGCGGCCAGTTTCCGCCTCCGAGCCGGACCTGGCAACCGCAGGGCAGAGCCACCGCCCCGTTGTCCCCGGAGCGCTCCCGCCGCAGGCCTGGCCTGTGCCTCGGTCGCCGCTGCGGCCTACAGCGTTTAGCCCTGAGCCACCGCGATTCAGCGAATTTCAACCCCCTTCTCGGCTGCACGTCCTCATTCGTGGAGGTGGGCGCCCGGATACCGGGGTTTCAGGTTTGATTTAGGACATATCCCACCATAAAACTAAAAGTCTTGCCTCCCATCCCTACCCAAGATGGTGGGAGGATCCTTGTAGAAAGAAAACAGGTTGGCGCGGCGACCAGACAGCAGGGGAAGGGGTAATGAAACGAAGATCTCTGCAGACCGAAAATTCCAGTATACAAACTTCTCGAAGCGCTCTCCGAAAGTTCCTAGAGCCTCCTCGACCCGGCCCTCTGCACCTCCCCATCCCAACCATCCCAACCCGCCTATGGCACTGCAGGCTCCACCTTCCCGTCTTGGATCCCCAGGACCCCGGGGCGTCCACCCTCCAGACCCTCGGCCGACCCCGCCATTTCTGATAAGGGATTCGCACTGGGATACAGGCTGCGTTAACGTGGCAAATTTCAGGGTTTGGTCCTCTTGGGTAGGGGGTTGCTTCGCCCCCCTGGGCAGTGAGATGGCCTTTGAAGAGTCGACTAGAACGCACCCACCCACTCCTCCGCCCCCGACCCTCGCGCTCTCTTCTAGCTCCCCCGCCATGCCGCTGAGAGTGGCCAGGAGTCCGGAGGTGCGAGCTGCACAGGGGGCCCGGCCAGGGTGAAGCCCCAGTGCCTGCCCCAGACGGAGATCTCGTTCCCACCCAGGCCCCGCGCCGGGGCGAGCGGCGAGGTGCCGAGGGGCGAGGGGCGAGCTGACCCTCCACTAACCCGCGTCCCGGCGCCTCCCGCGCCCCTTCCTGGCGCAGGCCGGCCGGGCGGGGAGGGACTCTGAGCGCCTGGCTCCCGCCCCGCCCCGCCCCGCCCAGCGCACAGGATCCGCGGGGGTGGGCGGCCGCGCCTGGAAGGCGCCCCGGCGATTGGCGACTCGGGAAGGAGACGCGAGGAAAAGTCGAATAAGAGGACGCGACGTCAGACCCGAGATTTGGGGAAGGGCGAGGGAGGGGGCGAGGGAGGGGGCGAGGGAGGGGGCGAGGGAGGGGGCGGACACACAGACGCAGATACGGACACACACTTTCCTCCCCCAGCACAGCACCCTAAGTGTCCACAACTTTAGGCCGCCTTAGCCCAGAGCGCAGAGACCAAAGGTGGACGCGGGGGGAGTGCTGTTTGAGTAAGGAGAAAAAAGAGAGAAGAGTGAAGGGAACAGAAAGGGGAGAAAAAGGAATAGCGAGAAAGGGAAAGAGGAGAGATAAGAGTTTCCTAGCGTCCAGGAGAGTGAAAGCCCGAAGGAGCGGAAGCGATCCTGGGGGGAAGAGGAGTGCAGAGAGGGGAGGGGAGAGGAAGGGCGAGGAGGCGAGTGAAAACTAGAGGAGGGCGAAGGAAGCGAGGCGCGACACTGCTCGGGGAGAGGAGGGCAGTGAGGATCGCGGCGCGGGCAGAGGCTGCTCAGGCTGCCGAGAGGAGGGAGAGCCGCACAGAGAGGAGGGGCTTGCGGGCCCGTAGAAATGTCAATCAGAGCCCGGAGCCCCGGGAATCTCCGCCAATCTGTTCGGACCTGACCTGGCTCCTCGCCGCCGCCGCCGCCGCCGCCGCGGAGCAGATCAATAGGCAAACGCGCAGCGCAGCGCAGCGCGGCCCCAGCCCGGCCCAGCCCCCGATGCGCGCCGGAGCCCGCGGGCGGCGCTGAGCTGGGCCGCCCCGGGGGCCGGACCCCCTCTCCGTCCGTGCCCCGCGGGCCACCATGTCCTTCCCCCAGCTCGGATACCAGTACATCCGCCCGCTCTACCCACCCGAGCGCCCGGGGGCCGCCGGCGGCGGCAGCGCTGGGGCCCGGGGCGCCCCGGGAGCCGGAGCTTCGGAGCTGGCAGCCTCCGGGTCTCTGTCCAACGTGCTCTCATCCGTGTACGGAACACCCTATGCTGCGGCGGCAGCAGCGGCCGCCGCCGCCCAAGGCTACGGTGCCTTCCTGCCCTACGCCGCCGAGCTGCCCATCTTCCCGCAGCTGGTAAGCACCCGGGGAGCCGGGGATGGGGAGTTGGAGCAGGGGCGCCGGGCAAGGTGAGCGCGCGGGAGTACACTAGCGGGACCTGGGCCCGGGAGGGTGGAGGCGGCCACCGCTCGTGCTCATCCTCCTCCGCGGGTGTCCCTTCCTTCTCCATGTGCGTACAGGGCGCGCAGTATGAGCTGAAGGACAGCCCGGGGGTGCAGCATCCGGCTGCAGCCGCCGCGTTTCCGCACCCGCACCCTGCTTTCTACCCGTACGGCCAGTACCAGTTCGGGGACCCGTCCCGTCCCAAGAACGCCACCCGCGAGAGCACTAGCACGCTCAAGGCCTGGCTCAACGAGCACCGCAAGAACCCCTACCCTACCAAGGGCGAGAAGATCATGCTGGCCATCATCACCAAGATGACCCTCACCCAGGTGTCCACCTGGTTCGCCAACGCGCGCCGGCGCCTCAAAAAAGAGAACAAGATGACGTGGGCGCCCCGCAGCCGCACCGACGAGGAAGGCAACGCTTACGGGAGCGAGCGCGAGGAGGAAGACGAGGAGGAGGACGAAGAAGACAGCAAACGCGAACTGGAGCTGGAGGAGGAGGAGCTCGGAGGGGAGGAGGAGGACACGGGGGGCGACGGCCTGGCTGACGACGACGAGGAAGAGGAGATCGATTTGGAGAATTTAGACGGCGCGGCCGCGGGGCCTGAGCTGGCCCTGGCTGGGGCGGTGCACAGGGAAGGCGACCTCAGCCTGGGACCCATTTCAGACTCCAAGAATAGCGACTCGGACGACAGCTCCGAAGGCTTGGAGGAGCGTCCACTGCCGGTCCTGAGTCTGGCCCCAGCGCCACCGCCGGTGGCCGCTGCTCCGCCATCTCCGCCCTCGCCCCCCACGAGCATGGACCCCTGCGCCCCCGCCCCCGCGCCCGCCTCAGCCCTGCAGAAGCCCAAGATCTGGTCCCTGGCCGAGACGGCCACAAGCCCAGACAACCCGCGCCGCTCGCCTCCGGGCGCGGGGGGTTCTCCCCCCGGGGCCGCCGTCGCGCCCCCAGCCCTGCAGCTCTCTCCGGCCGCCGCCGCGGCTCACAGACTCGTCTCAGCGCCGCTGGGCAAGTTCCCCGCTTGGAGCAACCGGCCGTTCCCAGGCCCGCCGCCTGCCCCACGCCCGCACCCGCTCTCCCTGCTCGGCTCGGGCCCTCCACACCTGCTGGGACTTCCCGGTGCCACGGGTCACCCGGCCGCCGCCGCCTTCGCTCGGCCAGCGGAGCCCGAGAGCGGAACAGGTGACTGCTGAGCGCAGGATGCGGGGAGGGGGGCCCTGGGGGTCGCGCTGGGGCAGGCAGAGTCTGGGCAGGGCCCCCGGGGCGCAGGGCGCTCGCCACCCCGCGCCCGCCTCCCGCGGCCCTGAGCGCGGGAACGGAGCGCTCTAAAGGGCCTCCTCTTTCTTCCTGGCTTCCCTCAGATCGCTGTAGTGCCTTGGAAGTGGAGAAAAAGTTACTCAAGACAGCTTTCCAGCCCGTACCCAGGCGGTAAGAGACCTCCAGGTGGGGATGGGGCGGGGGTACAGGCAGGCGGGGGGAGAAAAGAACGCAGAGCGAAAGCGGGCTTCTGCCCCGGGGGACGCAGCTGGGACGCGCTTTAAAAGGAGACGAAACGCACTCTTGTCCTCGCGGGCCCAGAAACTGCTCGGCAGTCCCAGTGCAGGCGCCTGGCGCGGCCCAGGGTGCGGCGCTGTGGAAACCCGAGCCTGGCCGGGCCAGCAGGCCCCGAGAGCCGGCGGCGGCTCGGTGGCCACCTCCTTCCAGCCGCGGTCCTCGGCTCCTGACGCCTCCGACCCATCCTATAGTTGAGACAGCAGATCAGCATCTCCATCTGGACATCCCTTTCCACTGGGACGCCCCCTTGCCCCGGGTCTCAGCCTCAGGTCGGGCCCCCCAGTCCTAGGCAGCGTCGGCGTCCCTAATTGTCCCTCCTTTCTACCACTGCCTCTCTCTTCCAGGCCCCAGAATCATTTGGACGCCGCTCTGGTCTTATCGGCTCTCTCCTCATCCTAGTTCTTTTTAAAAAAAATTTTTTAAATCGTTGTAATAATTGTAAAAAAAAAAAATCACTCTGTATAGTTATGACTTGTAAGCATGTCCGTGTATGAATACCTAAAAAAGAAAACTAAACAAACAAAAAAAGAAATGAAACAAGTCCCCTCGGTCTTCCCCAGGTCGCTTCTGTGCCCCACCTTAGCTAAGTTTGTGAGGTTTGTTCGGTTGATTTGGGGGGTGGAGTTCCAGTGAGAATAAGCGTGTCTGACTTTTTTTGTATATACAGAAAAATGTACATATGTGTGAACCAAATTGTACAAGAAAGTATCTATTTTTGGCTAAATAAATGAGCTGTTGCCACTTTGACTATAACCCGCCTGTCTGCCCCTGGCCGGATCCGTTTGGTCTTTTTGTTTTGTTCTGCCCCCACCCCCTCCAATGTTTGAAGCGTCGCCCGAGAATCTGCAGAAAGAAAGAGAGCTGGACTGTGCGGCGAGCAGATAGCAGAGCGAGCAGCGCGGACGGGACGCGCGGCTGGGCCCCGGCGCCGCGGGAGGAGAGGCGGCTGGAGCAGCGCCTGGGGCGCGGAGAGAGAGGGCGGAGGACACAGGTGGGAAACTGGGCCCAACCGGCCGGGCCACTGGAACAACCGCGGCGTCATGGGGCCCTCTCTGGTGACATGGCAGAAAGACTTAGAGAAGGTTCTGGACGCAGAGCGGTGAGGTGGGGAGGGTCTCATAACTCCTGAGCCCCCATTCTTAGGTAAGCACAATTGAGGTTTTCTCAGTCTTGCATAAGGGGCTGTGCAAGCTCAGCTTCAAGCCCCGTCCCTACTACATTGCAGCCCCAGACTCCTGCTTATAGACAGAAGGGTGTGGGGTGGCGGTGAGTAGGGGGTGTATGGAGGAGCCAGGAGCCTAGGGGTGCACAGGTTTTCTTCTGGGTGACCGTGATCAGCCCAAATTGAGAGTTGGGGGCCCGGCGTCCTGGTGGCATCTGTGCATCCTGACACCCTCTGGGCGTTCCCCAAGTGCCCTGGAAGGGCAGCGCTCTGCGGCCCCGGCGAAGGGGTGGCGCATATTCGGGCTGTTGCACCATCCAGCCGGGATTCGGGCTCCAGGCCGGCGGGGATGGAGGGGGAGGGGAGCTGGGGAGTCGGGAAATTTGGGGCTGGAGCTCCCTCTACAGGACGAAAGGGCTGCCGAGCCTGCCTCCGCGCCTCTCCAGCCCGGCGGGCGTCGCGCCCCTTCCGCGCCCTGGTTTTTCTCTTTCAGTCCGCCGGCCTTGCCCAACTTGGACTTGGCGAAGTTGTAGGGAATGCTGCAAGAGGGACGCCTTGGGGAGCGAAGTGCGGGGTACCTTTTCACTATCTCCCTCTCCACGTTTAGTGAGTGAATTTACAGGGCGGCCAGATGTCTGGTGTTTGTCCCGCATGGTGGGGCATGTGACAATCTCGCGGGTCCCCGGAGAGGTTTGGGAGGAGCTTGCAGACCCGAAGCCAGGGAATAGGCACCGCGTCACACTGGGCACCTTGGAGATTAGGTGGAGCCGAAGGAGCAGGAGTCCTGCAAGGACAGGTCCATGCGGGCACAGCTGCCAGCACCGCGCCCCCGGGGGACCCCCATCGAGGCGGAGCGGGCAGGTGTGGTGGCGCCCCAGGGGCGAGTGGGAAGGTGGGTCTGTCGGCGGGTGTGTCAGTCCGCAGCCCTTCGGCTCACTGGACGCTGGTGAAGCAGAGGCCGACACCAGGAAAGACGTGCCGAAGCTGGGGCTCGCTCCTCCAGCCAGCGCCTGCCCCGGAGGCCCGAGATGTCGCCGCGGCTCCCCCTCTTCCCACTCTTTGTTAATGATATTACTGGGGTTCAGGCTTCTTCCCAGGTGGCGGGCTCAGACTGTGCTTATGCTCTGACCCTGGGCGCTACCCCCCCGCCCCCTCAGGTGGAGCCCGCTCCCACTGTCTGAGCCTTGAATGGAAGAGGCCCCTGGTCAGCATGAGTTCTTTACGTGGGCAACACCCCTGGCAGCCCTTCAGCTAGTGCCTCACAAGCTTCTCTGAAGCACAGACCTAGTTCCCCGACTTGTCCTGTGAAACTCTGGGCAGATAATTAACTTCTCTGTGCCCTATTTTCTCATCTGTAAAATGAGAATAAGGGCACCTACCTCTCAGGGTGGTTGTGAGGATGAGGGACAAAGCATGCCCAGTGCTGATGTGTGGTAGGTGGGGGAAACAGCCTTAGTCTTATAATTATATTCCAGAATCTCAGCCCCCACTCCTCAAATTCCAGGCAATATTCTGGCCATCCCTTCCCAACCGCCCTAAAAGTGAGGTGTCTGCATCAGGCATCTCCAGACCAGCTCAACCCAGGGGGAAAGGAAAGTTCGCAGGCAGGGGTGCAGCAGGAAGAAGGGGTGACAGAGAGGTCAGCTGGCTTTGCACACTGAGGGTGCAGCGAGGGAGGAAAGAATGCATGTGTCAGAGGGTAGGGGGTGGAGGGGCCGGGCGGAACAGAGAGGTACATCGCCATCCCTGGTATCTCTCCAGCGAAAACCCTGGGTTTGGTCAGCTCTTCACCATCCCATTCCAGCGATAACAGTCCTCCGACACACCAATTCTGCGCCCAGTGAAAGGGCAGTGTGTGCGGGTGCCGGAGGAGAGACGGCGTGAACCTGGGAGCACTTCCCATGTGTTTGTGTCTTCTCCACCCATAGAACACATGGGCCCTCCAAATGGCCGTAAGGTGACCCTCATGAGATAACGTGATCAAAACCAAGAAGAACCCCATGGACTTTTCAGCTAAAAGGGGAAGAAGAGCCAGCTCCCTTTCCTAGTCCTTTCATTTCACCAGGGAACAGGACTTCATCGTCCTCCATGGACCTCCTCCCTAGTCCTCCTCTCATCTCCCTCCTTTCAGGAATCCTGGGAACCGCCTCCATCCTTTAGCCTCCAGCCCTAAAATTTAAAAAGGAAAAAGGAAGCAATGGGAGAGAGAGAAAGAGAGAGAGGGAAGCCAGAGAGAGAATGAGAGGAAGTGAATCTATGGGAATCCCATCCTTGGTCCTGATTAAGCTTCAATTAGAAATAAAATACGTCAATCACTGCCTGGAAGGGGTACCTGCTGTCCAGGCTGGTTATGCAAAGCATTCCACGGTGTGTGGGGATAATCAGTCAGGTCAGAGGAGAGAGAGTGTGTCACCGCTTCCCTCATTATCCGCAAGGAGCTGGAGGTGGGGGTGTGCCAGCAGGCCAGGGAGCCAGAGGAGAACCAAATTATCTCCCGGCGTGATGGCCCACCTCTGGGACTGGCACGTCCGCAGTTCCCAGTGGATTTATTTTCAGTAGCGCACAGGCAGGAGGGAGCAGGGTCCAGCCAGAAGGCGACATGGAAGGGCCAGCGCAGCAGAAACTGCAGAGAGGAAGGGAGACTACAGCCACTCACTTGCCCCCGGTGAGGAGTGAGGAGAGGGCAGGGCCTCACCTACTGGGCAGATGTTCTCTGGGCACCTGGTGGGAGGTGGGACCAAAGGGTCCACTGCCTTAGGCCTGAGTTCCAGAAGGTTCGAAAGAGGGATTGAATGCTTGGGTAGGAATGAGATGTCAGGCCTCTTCACTGGTTTGCTGGGAGTTTCTGTCAGGAACTCGCTTTGGTTCTAACTGTTTGCATCTTTCTAGAAACATCCTCTGCATCCTGTAATTCCTGATCACACGTACTCTCTACCTCCGTCAAATGAAAATGGGCAAAAGCAGGGGTATAAAAATTGTGTCTGTGCATAGAGCTGTCTCCAACTTGAGTGGGGGCAGGTCTCGTCCTCTCCCAAGGCCCCGCTTTCACCATCTGCAAAATGGAGGGCATGGGATTTGATGAGTTTACCCAAACTTTCTTACACATCCAAGGCTGCCCAGGATTAAGCATAACGGAGGGGGCCCTTAACCTCTCCAGACACCACCTCCTGATCCTAATTGGCCTCTGTCATCCCATCCAGCCAGCCAACTTGACCACATTAAAAATGTCCATCTATTGTGTGACCAACCCACCTTTGATGCAGCTCCCCCCTGAACAGAGGCTCCAGCCCCTCCAAAGGCCATCCTGAAAGTCTGGGTGGAAGACCCCACGAGTCCTCTCTTCCTGAGCGGGGAGGGTCGAGAGACCTGGAAAGCTCCTGAGAGTAGAACAGTAGTTCTCGGCTGGGTGAGCACCCCCTCCCTGCTCCCGGGTCATCGGCAGTGTCTGGAGAGATTTTCAGTTGTCATATCTGGTGGGCGTGCTACTGGCATCTCATGGGTCGTGACCAGGGTTGCTGCCAAAGGTCCTACAAGGAACAGGCCAGTCCCCCCAACAGAGAATTACCCGGTCCAAAATGTCAACAGTGCCGAGGTTGCAAAACCGTGGAGTTGAGGGAGGAGCGAGGTTCCTCCAGGTATTTTCTCCCAGAAACCACAGCTTTGTGGAGAGAAACATTAAAGCAGGGTGCTAAGTGGGACACTTTTGTTCTTTAAAAACTTTTGGCCCTGGAAGGGGGAAGTCGGGGTGAGAGAATGCAAACAGGAAACTATGCCAGCCTGGGAAAAAGAGAGAGTGGGTTCAGCCCAGCCTGGGGCCCGTGAGCCACTGGAGGTGGGACTGGCTCGGACGAGTAGGACAGAGTCAACCCCAAAGAACATGTGTGTCTCGAAAGTTGGGGCCTCTCTCCCCGGATATTTATATCAGGAGCAGGTTACTGGAATGTTCTTGCAGATGAAAGCTTAACTCCTGTGGTTTTGTCTCATAATTATTGCCACCTCTTAAGTGCTGCCAGCCCTTCTGTGCACATAAATGCGTCTATTTATTTACTTGGTTGCTTTCCCCGGGAGAGTGTGTGTGTATGCGTGTGTGTGTGTGTGTGTGTGTGTCTGCGTGCACACACATCCCATGTCAGGGAGCAGGAGGGAGACAAGGGCAGGGTAAGGTCTTACTCTGGGCCGGGCCGTCCAGGCCGGGCGGGCTGTGATTTCATGGCTTTTGTGCAGGGTGGTGAGCCCTGCATTCTCTCCCTGCTCCCGGCCGCTAACAAGTGGGCCCACAGCCCTCCGGGGCCTTTCGAGCGCACTCATCTGAAAGATTGTGCTTTTCTCAGCCGCTCAGATTTATTTTGCCAAAGTTACAGGGCAATTATGGAAATGCGCCCTTTGAAGCTGGGCTGATTTCTCTTTATTTTCTTCTCCCTGACAAAGCAGAGCTTCCCTCCCTCTTGTGGGCTCCCCCCCCCCCTTTTTTTCTGATAATTATTAGATAGCGGGAGTTTCCAGGGGTAACTTAAAAAAATCTTTTGCACGGTGATAAAAATGTGTTTAGATGAAAATGACATTACCGTTATTTTAATGTTCTGTTTTTTCAAAAGTGGGATTTTGAGGGCCAGGAGGGGAGAAGTAATGATAGCCAGAGACAGACACCTCATGGCCAGATTGTGGGTCCAGGACATCCTTGCCAGCCTGAGGCCCGGTTTCAGGGAGGCCTATGCAGCCTGGCAGGCCACCTGGCTGGCTAACAGACTGGCCCAGCCCTGGAAGCTTCAGCGCAGCTCTGCAGATCCAGCAGGCTAGGCGCCCTGCTCCCCTTTCTCACATCGAGGGGATAAGAGGCCCAGACTCCCCGGAGCTCTGTTTTCTGGGCTTTGTACATTATTCATCACTGCAGCGTGGAATCTGGAGGCTCTCTGTGAACCAGCCTCGCTCACTTCTCTCCTCCTGCCCGGCTCTGCTTGACTTGACGCTGGGGCATGGAGGAACAGGGTGTGAAGTCAGGTGGTGTCAACCTCAGTGCTGGCGAGGCCTCTGAGGGGGACAGTGGGGCTGCGTGGAGTGGGGGCTTCAGTTTCTATTTTTCAGAGCAGCTTTGAAGTCCTCTTTGTCCCTATTTTCCTTTGCTCTTCCCTCCCTTCCCGTCTTCGGGGTGAAGGCCTCATTCTCCGCGCACGAACACCAGCAGGAGGTCCCGTCACCTTCAAGAGCCGTGGGTCGGCCTCAGTGGCCTGTCCAGAGTGGAAGCTGTTTCAGCTCTCACTTCCTTTACCCTGTTTAAAAAACATAAAATAAAATAAATAAGATGGAGTCAAACACTTATTATTATAAGCTGGGCTCCACGCTAAGCCCTTCCCATGCATTTTAGTTCGTGTTCACAATGGTTTAATGTGTGAGGAAGGCACAGATGAAGAGACGAAGCCTTAAGGGGGTGGGGGAGTTTCAGAAACTCTTCTGGTACCGTGGCGCAATCTCCACGGAGTGAAAAAAATCGAGGCAGGACATTCCACATGGTACGTTACCATCTGATTTGTTTGTATGAGAAGCTGGTAAGAGTGGTTGCTCAGCGACAGGACCTGGGCGACCGGGGCTCAAGGACAGGAGGAGTATTTTTCAGTTTACGGCCCTTTGCTCCTTGTGAACCATGTGAACATGTTAGCGCTTCAAAAAGCTTTTTTGTTTTTAAACAGCTAAATTGCATGAGAGAGACAGAGAGAAAGCAACTTCTCTGGATCTTACAGCAAAATTGAGAATGAGTCATTCATTCATTTACGGAGCACCCACAGAGATTCATGAAGCACCTGTGTGCCAGACCACGCACATCAGGGGCCGTGGTCCAGAGGGTGGGCCCCGCGGTCACACTGCCTTGGTTCAGACTCCAGCTCCATCACTCCCTGTGTGACCCTGGGCTACTGACTGCCCTGCTCTGAGCTTTGCTCCCTCATAAAACAGAAAGAATAATTGTAATTTTACCTCCCTCATAGACTGTTGGGAGAATTAATGAGTTAATTCATACTTAGAACAATGCATCATGCATAATGATTTGCCTCATGCATAGTAATTACCTAATAAATTACAAATACTATTTTTATTAATTATAACAACCCTAGGCAATAGGCTTCATTGTCCCCATTTAGTAGATGGGTAAACGTAAGGTCAGCTACTTGCTCAACGAGCCCAATAAGAGGAAGAGCCAGCCTTCCGACCCAGGCCTTCTGGATTCCAGCGGTCATCCGCAGCGGAGTCTCCCCATTGTTGGTGCATCGGGATTCGGGGTGGAGTGCTCTGCAGCTGTGACGCCACTTTGTCCCCACCCCACTCAGCTCCCTGACGCACTTGGGCCAGATCCTGTCTCGGACAGGCCAAGAGTGTAGGCGGCCCCAGCACACCAGCTCTCGCTGCAGCCCACCTGCTTCTCCTGGGGAGATGGAGCTGAGTGCAAGCACATGTGAGTGGCTGGATCAGACACAGCCCTGACTCTGTTGCCTTTGAGGGTATTTTTTTCAGTAAGTACAGGGCAGGATGGGCTCTCTGTCTACTCCTTTCCTTCCTCCTCATCTTCAGTCCTGGTGGAAAAGGCCTGTCAGTACAGTTATGCACCAACATTTCGCTGTAAGAGACCATCCATATTAGCAGAAGAAAGGCGTGTCCTCCTTCTAGATCTCTGCTACTCGACATGTGGTTCCTGGACCAGCAGCATCAGCATCAACCTGGGAGCGTGTCAGAAATGCAGACTCTCGGGCCCCTCCCAGATCCGTTAAATCAGAATCTGCATTTTCCTAGGATCCTCTGAATGATGTGTGTACACATTAAAATGTGAGAAGCGCTGGTCTAGACACTCCTGGGTAAACCATGGCCCCTTCTGGAATGGGTTCAGGAACAGTCTCAGAGACTTGGACCTCCATGGGATACGCGGGAGGGAGGATGCTGGGGGTGGGGGGGGTGGGCAGGAAAGGAAGGAATGAGAAAGTTCGAGGGTAAAGATGCCAAGCGCCACCCTGAGGCTGATCTTGCCAGGGCTGAAGGCGTATTTTGCCCTTCCTCCAGCCTTAAGCATGTTCACGGTCAGCTGTGAGTAACACTGGGTTCCTCATGGCCACAGCCTCTGTCCACATGCCCTTCCAGGTATTTCACAGCATAGGGATACATGTAATTCAAAAATGTAGGACTTTATTAAGAGTAACTGATCTCTTAGAGCATACCTCACAGCTGATCCCCACTAAACTCAGGGACATCTCATGAAGAGAGAGGAGGAGGGGAGGAGGGGCGGTGTGGAGGAAGGGAGGACGGAAGAAGAGGAGGAGGTAGGAGGCAGGAAAAGAGGAAGGAAGGGAGGCATGATAGCAGATCAACCGTTCTGAATGGGCACAATATTTTGGAGGTAGGAGCCCTTGAGGGCAAGAACTGTCTCATTCACTTATTTTTATTCATTCATTTGTTCAACAATATTTATCACTCGGGAAGACACAGTATGAAAAAAATCCCTGCACCCCTGAAGCTTTCAATCTACTGGAAACAAATAATTTAATAATAATTGTGCTAGACTGTGAAGATGCTGTACGCATGCATAAGGAGGAGGGCCCTGACCCGGCCTGCGGTGGGACGGGTGGAGGAGGCGGGTACGGATACAGATACTCGTTCTTGGGTCTGGGCACATGAGGGAGCCTGTAGCACGGAGGGGAAGACGCAGCTGTAGACCTGGGCGGTGGCACACTTGAAATGTGGCTCCTCCTAACCTGGAGATGCTGCAGGCACAAAATACACTCTGGAATTCAAAGATCCAGTACATTCAAAGGAAAAACAGGGGCCAGCCTAGTGGCAAAGTGGTTAATTTCGCACACTCTGCTTCAACTGCGAGGGGTTCACGGGTTTGGATCCTGGGCGCAGACCTGTACACCACTCATCAAGCCATGTTGTGGAGGCATCTCGCATACAAAATAGAGGAATATTGGCACACATGTTAGCTCAGCGACAATCTTCCTCAAGCAAAAAGAGGAGGATTGGCAACAGGTGTTTGCTCAGCAACAATCTTCCTCACCCAAGACAAAATTTAGAAAAAGAAAAAAAGAATGGAAAGTATCACAGTAATTCTATGTTTCTTACATGTTGAAATAATATTTTGGATCTATTGAGTTAAATAAAGTATATTAAAATTAATTTCACCTGTACTTTTATACTATTTCTTTTAACACAGTCACTAGACATTTTTCAATGACGTGTCTCTGGCTCTCCTTGTGTTTCTAATGCGCAGCGCTGCTCCCCAAGACTGAGATGCTGGGAGCCCATATTCCAGCACCACTGTTTCCCAAGGCACCTCGGGTAAGCGAGCTTAGCTGCTCTGAGCCGCAGTGCTTCCTCTGTAAATTATGCCCTCTGGCGTTTATTGAGCAGAGAGTATGTGCTAAGCACGTGAATTCATTCATTCAACCTTCACAAGGTCCTATGAGGTAGGTACTATTATCCTCTCCATTTTACAGCTGAGGAAACTGAGGCTCAGAGAGATGTGAGTCACCCAAGCCCACATCCCCACAGAGTGGTGGGGACAGCATTTAACCCAGGCAGCCTGGCTCCAGAGCCTGCACTCCAAATCACTACACTGCCAGGCGCATAATAATGGTACCCACTGCGCAGATGCTGTGGAGACTTTCCACTGAGGCAATAACGTATGTAAAGCCTTGAACACCAGACACCATGTAAGTGCTCAATAAGTAACAGTGTTATTATTCAACACAGAGCTTTTTGCCAAAAAAAACCCCAGATGCTATGCAAAACCATAGCCTGCTTTGGCACGAGCCAACATTAAGGCAGCATATTTGTTATCTATTGCCACATAACAAATTATCCCAAAACAGTGGTATAAAACAACAAACGGTTTTTATCTCACACTTTCTGGGCATCAGAATTTCAAGAGCAGCCTAGCTGGGTGGTTCTGGGTTGGGGATTCTCATGAGGCTGCAGTCAAGATGTCATACAGGGCTAGAGTCACCCGGAAGCTTGCCTGGGACTGGAGCACCCACTTCTAAGAAGGCTTGCTCACCCAGCTGTGGCCCCATGAATCTCTCCTCAGGCCTGCTTGACTGTCCTCACAACATGGCAGCCATGGGCCCTCAGAGCAGCTGACCCAAGCGGGAGCAAGATAGAAGGCACAAGGTCTTTTGTGAGCCAGCTTCGAAAGTCACACTCCATCATTTCCTCAATCTCCTACTGTAGTTATGCAAGTCAGCCCGTTCAGTATGGGAGGGACTGTACAAGGGAAGGAACACCAAGAGGCAGGGGTCCTTGGGGCCATCTTGGAGGCTAGCTACTACCGTCACTGACACATCTGTGTGACTTAATTTAGCACCTGCTTTCCTTTCTAAGAAAAGATATTCATGGATCCTGAGAATATGGGTGCCTGGGTGCAAGAGACAGAAACTCAGTCCAAACAGTCTTTTCTAAACAAGGGACTTGTTGGTTCATGTGACTGGGGAAGACAAGGTTGGATAAATAATGATAATATCTGGTACTTTATTTATTGAGCACATACTAGGTGCTAAGCATATGTATTAACTCATTTAATCCTCACGAAGACTCTATGATGTAGACCAGAGATTTGAAAGCATTAGTACCTTCTGTTTTCATTTCAGCTTCTGCTTCAGTGTTGCCCTTCCTGTCTCAGACGTCTCCAAGTGGCAGGTACACAGTCGTCATTACCTCTGTGGCCATGGCCTTAGAGCTGGGATCCAAAGGAAAGAACTCTTGCCTAGTTTCAGTTGTAAAAGCCCGAGGAAGAGCTCTGATTGACTCAGCTTGGGTCACGTGTTCATTGCTGGGCCAATCACAGTGGCTGGGGGTGTGGCAGGGAGAGGAAGTTCCTTAAAGAAAGTGAGGGTGCTAAGATCACAGAAAGCGGGGAAGTGAGTCTGGCAGACACGGTCGGTCCACTTCTAGAGTGGCAGCGGAAGGGTGCAGGAGGAGCGAGGGAAGGGAGATCCGGGAAGAGGTTTGGGAGCCGGGTGAGAAGGGAGAGTAATCGGTCACTTCACCAAAGTCCAAAGTCAAAGGCAGACAGCCTCTCAGCCCTTCCAGGCCCAGAGTCGCCATCTGATCCCGTTGTAAGATGGGTGCCGGTCACACCACAGCTTCTCAAGCTTTCCCACCCGTAGTCCTAGGAAAAGGGGGCATGAATGCACAGCCTGAGGAATCTGAGGCCAGACCCAAAGTGGGCCTCCAGAAGAGGGCGAGGTCTTTTGTCTTCACTTGTTATCTTTGCAGGAGTTTGCATCTTCCTCCGTGACAGTTCCCTGTTTGTCATGTTATAAAGGAAGCTTTTCCTGTAAACAGCTTCAGATAAAATGAGTAATTCAGGGTCCTATTTATCCCGTGGCCTTGATATCTGCTGGGACACTGCTGGGTGCTGTGGAGGTCTGGTGCCTTGATTCAAGAAGCTTGCGCACACGGGGTTGACAAGAGCTGGATCCCAGTGTCTTGGGAGGATGGCAAAGGGCAGGAGGATGTGGCTGGACTGGGAGGCTCAGGTGCATTTCCCCTTCTCTTCATCACCCTTCCGCCTCTCGTCCCTTCTACACCTGAGCCTGAGCTGGAGGATGCACCTTTGGCTGGGGATTGTCTTGGCTCTGGGTGCAGCATCCCTGGCCCTACTATTAGTGAGCACCCAACATGCATTCACGGGATGCCTAGGTGCCCTGGAATTCAACAAGAAAATTGGGATTTTCCTATAAATGTCTTTGAGATTGTTAGGAGCATCACTTGCAAGCATGTTATAAAAGAAGAATTATTAATCATCATAATTATAAATATAATTTTTAAAAACATTTTAATAACTATCAATTATAATAATTTTAAATATATTTATAAAGTGTAAAATCATAACTATAATTTTATAATTATAAAGTGTATTCATGATAAAAGACAGGGACCTGTCATCGTGTTTTCCTGTGTGAAGTCAGCGTGAGAGTGTGGTTTGAGGCAGCAGCCACTCCATTTTTAGTTGTCCTGTGTCCTCTCCCTGCCTTCCTTGAGCACCCTAAATATACACGTGGTCCCTCCAAACCCCCCACATATTCAGGAGCAGTCAGGACCACTGATGAGGTCCATCAGTGAGGGGTGGGCCAGGGGGCCTGTCATAGGCTCTCACTGACTTCCCTAAGATGCTCCTTTATTGTCCACATACCAGTCAGGCCAGGAAGCCTCCACACCAGGTCTGTCCTCCCGGCAAGGCCCTGACCTTTCATGTCCTGGAATACAGCGGAAGAACAGGATGGCACGGCCCAGCTGGAAATAGTACTTGGGAAAAGGCCATAGACTTGACCGCTTGCTCCACAGCACGCAGAAGGGCCATTGCCAAAAATATAATTATCCAGAAAGGTGGAACGAAGACACTGCAGGAGAGAGAGGCTGAGCAAAGAGGGAAGTGGAGGGAGGGGACAGACGGGCCAACGGAGGCAGAGCCCTCCCCGTGGATGGGCAGAGGCCCTCTCATGGCCTGGGGAGCTGCACAGTCCCTGGGGCATAGGAGGTACCAGGCACTGGGGGGACCGATCTGCAAATGGGGGCTTCTAAGGAAACTGTCTCGACTCTTCAACCTTTCCCGGAAAGAGAGAGGCTCCTTCCACCCAACCACGCTGGGGACAGTCAGACTCCCTCACAAAGGGAGAATCAGGTGATCTCCCCTTGAGGGAGGCAGAGGGGGAACCCACCCAGGGAATTTCCCAGGTCCTCAGATGGGACTTTTGTGATGGGAGCAAAAGATGGACCAGGAGTTTGCCTGTGGAGAAACCATAGTGGAATATTTTCTTCTTGCCGCCTCTGAGAGCTTTGGCTCACAGGCTGTCACGCAACTGCTGAGCTCATGCTGGGCCAGGGTCCACTCTAGTTCCAGTCCTCACTGGCCTGATAATTACAGAAAAGCTGGCGTTTCTCTTTGCTCCAGCAACACTCCCTGAAGGTCCAAAACATGATTATTAACCGCAAGTTATGGGACACCTCTCCATCGATATTAGCATCTCCACCCCTGAGAATGCATCGTAACACACCCCAACACATAGGTGTGACATTCGAAATATTTAACAACCAGGACCCTGCTGACATCAGAACTGCAGGGTGCTGAGGCCTCCTGCTGGGCCAGGCAGTGACGGGTCAGACTGTGAGTCACGGGAACGTCCAGGTGGTCCCCAGGAATGGCCAGAGCAAAGACAGGACACTGTTTACCAACTGGCCTGGAACTATTTCTATATTTTAAAAATGCAGACAACTGGATATCCACATACAAAAAAATGAAGTTAGATCTTTTGCTTGTTCCGTACACAAAAATTAACTCAAAATATATCGTAGACTTAACTGTAAGAGCTAAAACTATAAAACTCTTAGAAGAAAATAAAGGCATAAATCTTCATGACATTGGGCAAGGTAAAGCCTTCTTAGATATGACACCAAAAGCACAAGCGACAAAAGAAAAAAATAGATAAGTTGGACTTCATCCAAATGTAAAACTGGGTACTACAAAGGATACCATTAAGAAGGCAAAAAGATAACCAATGGACTGGGGGAAAAATATTTGCGAATTATATATCTGATTAGAGAATTGTATCTAGAGTATATAAAAAACTATTTCAACTCTGTAATAAAGGACAACCCAATTTAAAAATGGGCCAAGGATCTAAATAGACATTTCTCCAAAGATAATATACAAATGACCAATAAGCACATGAAAATATGTTCAACATGATTAGTCATGAGAGAAATGCAAATCAAAACCATAACGAGATACCACTTCGCATCCATTAGGATGGCTGTAACAAAAAAGACAGGTAGGACCAGCTCCGGTGGCCTAGTGGTTAAGTTTGACCTGCTCTGCTTCAGTGGCCTGGGCTCAGTTCCCAGGTTCAGATGTACACCACTCGTCTGTCAGTGGCCATGCTGTGGGGGTGGCTCACATACAAAAAAAACAGCAGAGATTGGCAGTGGATGTTAGCTCAGGGCAGATCTTCCTCAGCAAAAAAAAAAGACAGAAAATAACAAGTTTTGACAAAGATGTGGAGAAATTGAACCTTGATACACTGTTGATGGGAATGCAAAATGATGCAATCCCTTTGAAAAATAGTCTGACAGTCATTCAAAGAGTTAAATATAGTTTCTATATGACCCAACAACTCCACTCTAGATATGTACTCAAAAGAAATGAAAGCATACATCCACACAAAAACTTGTACGTGAATGTTCATAGCAGCATTATTGATAATAGCCAAAAAGTGGAATCAGCCCAAATGTTCATCGACTGATGAATGGATGAACACAGCATGGTCTATCCCTACCGTGGAATACTATTCAGCCATAAAAGGAATGAAGTGCTGATATGGCTACAGGATGGATGAACCTGGAAAACATGCTAAGTGAAAGAAGCCAGCTGTAAAAGATCACAAACTGTAGAATTCCACTGTACGAAATATCCAAAATAGGTGAATCGATAGAGACAGAAAGTCGATTAGGGGTTTCCTAGGGTTGTAAGGGCTGGGCAGAAATGGGGAGTGACTGCTAGTAGGTAGAGGATTTCTTTTTGGAGTAATGAAAATGTTCTAAAACTGATTGTGACGATGGTTGCACAACTCCGTGAGTATGCTAAAAGCCATGGAACACTGTACACTTTAAATGGGTGAATTACAATTCATGTGAATTATATCCCAAGAAAGCTGTTGGACATGCCCCACTGGCCAAGGCACCAAAACCTACTATTTAAAGACACCCCCCAAAATGTTCAGACATGTGCACACACACACACCACACACACACACACACAACAAGCAGACACCAATACAAGAAGAAGATATTGAAAGAACTAGGTCAACACAAATAGCTGTGAATATTTTCCACCAAGGCTGGTAATGGAGAGTGAATTTTTGTTGCAGTTTTGGCATAAGAGGACCTGCTGAAAATACTTACATATAATTTTACTTCCCAAAAAGAATAAGAAGCTTTTGTACTTTCAAATAATTATGTTTCGGAGCTCTCTTATTTGGGAAGCTCCTTGGGTTGTGCCCGTACCCTTATTATTATAGAAATAGGTCTCCGAATGGCAATCTTTGAAGGGAGGCCTGCACAGGGCTTATGAAAACCTGCTACTGTTTCCTCCTCAAAAAGCAGACAACTTTCAGGTCCCACTCATGGCCTAGTGGTTAAGTTGGGTGCACTCTGCTTAGGTGGCCTGGGTTCCCAGGAGTGGACCCACACTACTCATCGGTGGCCATGCTGTGGAGGCGACCCACATACAAAATAGAGGAAGACTGGCACAGATATTAGCTCAGGGACAATTTTCCTCAGCAAAAAAATAAAATAAAATAAAACAAAGCAGACGACTTTCCCTCCACATCAGCAAACTGTTGCTGCCTAACACTAACCACAGAGAGGCAGTGGGAGAAGATGCTTTCTGGAAAATTACATCGAAATGATGCAGTAGCATGTCCAGCAAAGGCAGAAAGTTCAGTGACAGCAGCAGGCCAGGGCAGGGAGCCCCGAGTGATACACTGTGTAGGAAAGGCTTGGGAAAGGCTATTTGCCAGGCAGATTAAACCCGTGTCTTTATCTGGAGGCCATCAAATCTATCAAATGCGCTCACTGGTTCAATTCCAGGGAGGGTAGGTTTGGATTCAGGAAGCAATGTGGCCTCCTCAACGGCTCGTCTTCTGCACTGCTGCACAAAATCGCCAGCGATGCTGCTCCCATCTCACGTTTGCTGAGCACCACGATAAGCTTTGCTAAGTGCTGTGCTAAGCACCATGAAACATTTGTCGAGCGCTCTGATAACCTACGTTTTGGTCTCATTGGTCCTCAAAACCACTCAGTAAGGTCAATGCTGCCATCATGCTCACTTCGCAGGGGAAAACTGAGGTCCAAGGACCAGAGTGACGTGTTGAACCCACTTCTGCCTGACACCATTGCCAAACTCTGAATCGCTAATGGCTCAAAAGCAGGCGCTCTGAACACAGATTTACAAACTAATAGGGGCTGGATTGCCAAGGAGGGGAGAAGCTCATTTTTCCCTTTCGTCGGCCATGGCATTGAATTACCACTGAAACTCTTGAGAAGCCACATGTTGGAGTACAAGAAGTACATAGGAGAAATAGCCCCATCCGAGCCCCAGGGAGAGAATACAAGTGGGAGGGCTATATTACACTGAAAAAAATCGTCCTGCACCTGTTTTGGGAAGACAGGAGGAGCAGTGAGGGAGTGAGATGCTGAGAGCACAGAGAAGACCCTCGAGGGCTCAGCCAGGACCCCTCACCTCCACCCACGCCAGAACCCAGACAGACACCTCCTCATCCAGGGCTCCTGCAGCACCAGAGCCCCTGGGGACTCGGCCGCAGCCCCCACGGAGGGCACCCTCTCCTTCTCTCTTCCTGCTCCCTGTCCCCAGTTAGGGACCCTTCCCGGAGATGAATGAGAAGGGAGTTAGAGAACTCAGGTGCCCGGTGCGACCTGCAGCTGAGGTTCCTCCGTAGATCCACACTAAGAAGGGCGACAGCTGCGGGAAAAGGAGGAGAACACCGCAAGGATCTGAAGGGCTGGGTGCCAGCCTCAGCGTCAGCCCGAGAGAGCCGTCCACTGTGATTTCCTTGTTTTAATTTTTTTACTTTGACATACTTTCAGATATACAGAAAAATTGCAAGAATCGTACAAAAGATTCCCATAAACCCTTCACCTAGATGCCCCAAAGGTAAACATTTTACCATATTTCTCTCTCTCAACACGTAGATAGACACAGACATACACAAGTATATACCTTAAACTTGTATAAATACATAGCTATATCTATACTTATAGATATATCTATATTTATAAATATGTAGATATATCTATATGCAAGTAATATCTATATAAATATAAATATCTATATATTTATGTATTTATAAACTACATATATACAACCATATAAATATATAAAATATACATGTTCCTGTCTATAGATATACACAAGTATGTATGTATATGTGTGCTATATATATATACACTAAAAACCACTCGTACCTCCAATTCTAATCCGACCCTGCAGAGTTCATTAGACCCCTCTGCGTCCATATATGTAACCCCCTTCTCTGTCAGTGAGAAACCAGGCCCCCATTATGCACAATAAATTTACTTCTTTGCTCAGTCCTGGAATACACGGTAAGTACTTTCAGAATTGCTAAGCTACACATCCGCAAAAAAGAAACCGACCACCTACAGTTTAAGACTCACACAGAGTTCTTTAGTCTTTCATCCAAACATTGTGTTCCAAAGTCACTGTCAGCTCTCCCTACCCTTCCTTTCAGCGTGGTTGTGTATTTCATTTGAAATATACAGTCATATGCCATGTAACGATGTTTCGGTCAATGATAGACCACAAACACAACCGTGGTCCCATAAGATTAGCACCATGTAGCCTAGGTGTGTAGCAGGCCATACCTCTAGGTTTGTGTAAGTGCACTCTGTGATGTTCACACAATGGCAAAATCGCCTGACACATTTCTCAGAACGTGTCCCCATCATCAAGTGTCACGTGACTGTGGTTCAGTTCATTTATTTTCACTTGTATCTCATTTAAAGATTTTTCCCGAATCTTGTTGACTTTATTCCTTTTTCTTTTGAGTACATGAATATTAACGTGGTTCCAAAAGTCAGAACTGTACAAAAGAGTAGACTAGAGAAATGAGCCCCCCCAAATTCTTTCTCTTCCTTCAGCCCCATTCCCATCCACTTCCTGTGACTAACCAATCTCATTAGTTTCTGTTTTATCCTTCTAGCATTTTTTTTTTGCACAAATGAGCAAATACATGTATCTTTTCTTTTTTCCTCTCCTTTCCTACACAAAAGACAGCATCCTACTTTGACAATATGTAGTGGAAATCAGCCCCACATAAGTCCATCAGATATCATCCTCATTCTTTTTTACAGCTGTGTAGAACTCCATTGGGTGGATACACCACAATTATTCAACCAATCCCATATGTGTGGGTATTTAAATTGTTTCTGATATTTTTCAATTACAAGCAATGCAGCAATGAATAACCTCATGCGTACATATTTTGACATTATTGGATGCCACCCACTTTTAAACATTATCTATCAGTAAGGATTCGATATGACTATATGTAATAGAAAACCCAAAATAACAGAAACATATAATGTGTAATTGCTATATACATGAAAGGGATCCAGAGGTAAGCAGTCCAGGGTTGGCATGGTCAGCCAAGGTTAGAAGCCATGGTCATCAGGGACCCAGGCTCCTTCTATCATTCTATTCTTCCATTATTAGTATGTTGTTTTCATCCTCACAGTTACCTCATGGCTGCTGATGCTCCTGCTATCACATCTATGCCCCAGGAAGAAGAAGTAAGGGCAAAAGAGGCCCTCCCCAGAGGTTTTGGCCAGAGCAATTAGTCAGAAAAAAGAAATAAAAGGAATCCAAATAGGCAATGAAGAAGTGAAACTCTTGCTGTTTGCAGATGACATGATCTTACATACAGAAAACCCCAAAGAATCCATCAGAAAACTATTAGAAATAATCAACAACTAGAGCAAAGTTGCAGGGTATAAAATCAACTTACATAAACCAGTAGCATTTCTATACTCTAACAACAAACTAACAGAAAAAGAACTCAAGAACACAACCTCGTTCACAATCGCAACAAAAAGAATAAAATACCTTGGGGTGAATTTAACCAAGGAAGTGAAGGACCTATACAACAAAAACTACAAGATTTCCTGAAAGAAATTGATGATGACATAAAGAGATGGAAAGACATTCCATGCACATGGTTTGGAAGAATAAACATAGTTAAAATGTCCGTTCTACCTAAAGCAATCTACAGATTCAACGCTATCCCAATCAGAATCCCAATGACATTCTTTACAGAAATAGAACAAAGAATCCTAAAATTCATATGGGGCAACGAAAGACCCCGAATTGCTAAAGCAATCCTGAGAAAAAAGAACAAAGCTGGAGGCATCACAATCTCTGACTTCAAAACATACTACAAAGCTACAGTAATCAAAACAGCATGGTACTGGTACAAAAACAGGTACACAGATCAATGGAACAGAATTGAAAGCCCAGAAATAAAACCACACATCTATGGACAGCTTATCTTTGGCAAAGGAGCGGAGGGCATACAACAGAGAAAAGAAAGTCTCTTCAACAAATGTGCTGGGAAAACTGGAAAGCCACATGGAAAAGAATGAAAATTGACCATTCGTTTTCACCATTCACAAAAATAAACTCAAAATGGATCAAAGATCTAAAGGTAAGACCGGAAACCATAAGGCTTCCAGAAGAAAATACAGGTAGTACACTCTTCGACATCAGTATCAAAAGGATCTTTTTGGACACCATGTCTTCTCAGACAAGGTAAACAATAGAAAGAATAAACAAATGGGACTTCATCAGACTAAAGAGCTTCTTCAAGACAAGGGAAAACAGGATTGAAACAAAAAAACAACCAGCCAATTGGGAAAAAATATTTGCACGTCACATATCTGACAAAGGGTTAATCTCCATACTGTATAAAGAACTCACACAACTCAGCAACAATAAATCAAACAACTTGATCAAAAAATGGGCAGGAGACATGAACAGACATTTCTCCAAAGAAGATATACAGATGGTCAATAGGCACGTGAAAAGATGCTCATCATCACTGATCATTAGGGAAATGGAAATCAAAACTACACTAAGATATCACTTTACACTCATTAGAATGACAAAAATAACTAAAACTAATAGTAACAAATGTTGGAGAGGTTGTGGAGAAATTGTGATCATCATGCACTGCTGGTGGGAATGCAAACTGGTGCAGCCACTATAGAAAACAGTATGGAGATTCCTCAAAAAATTAAAAATAGAAATACCTTATGACCCAGCCATCCCACTACTGGGTATCTACCCAAAGAACTTGAAATCAGCAATTCCAAAAGTCCCACGCACCTCGATGTTCATTGCAGAATTATTTATAACAGCCAAGACGTGGAAGCAACCTAAGTGCCCATCAACTGATGACTGGATAGAGAAGATATGGTGTATATATACAATGGAATACTACTCAGCCATAAAAAAGGATAAAATCGTCCCATTCACAACAACATGGATGGACCTCAAGGGTATTATGTTAAGTGAAATAAGCCAGATAGAGAAAGACGAACTCTGTATGACTCATATGTGGAGGTAAAATTGAATATGTAGACAAAGAGAACAGATTAGTGGCTACCCGGGGAAAAGGGGGGTGGGGGTGGGGACAAAGGGTGAAGTGGTGCACCTACAACACGACTGACAAACAATAATATACAACTGAAATTTCACAAGGTTGTAAACTATCATAATCTCAATAAAAATAAAATAAAATAATAATCATAATCCTGGAAATCTCTTCCAACAACTTCCACTTGCATCTCGTTGGCCAGAATTAAGTCACATAGTTACGAAGCAGGTTGGGGAAAATAGTCTTACAGCTGGTCACACTACTACCCTCAGTGATTAGCGTGCTTTTGGTGAAGAATAAGGGGAGAATGGGCATTGGCTGGGCAGGTAGCAATCTCTGCCACACGTTACTGCGATGGACTTCAGTTCTTCCATTCTACCGCACAACCAGTACATCTTTTGCTTACGAGAGTGAACAAAAAAAGTCACTTCTCTCCCCAGAAGACTTTGGGACAATTTTAGGAGCATTCTCACAGCACGGAGCCAGTGCAGGACCCTCCCCACTTGGAGACCAGGAGTGCCCTGGAGAAAGCAGCCAGTGGGGACCCCGTTACCCGAGCCGCTAGCAGGGTCAGGTGTTTCCATGGAAAGAGGAAATACAGTGATACTCAACAAGCGTGGGAGATAAGCCCAGAAGCCAGGAGCCCTGTCTTTCCCCAGAGGTGAGAGAAACAATGTATTCAATGTCACCCAGAGAACCAAATGTACCAAGAGGCATTACAAAGAGCCCTGGTCCATCCCAGTGGGTGGGGGCTGCCATACAAACTGGTTAATGTCAGGGGAGCCAGGAAAGGCAGTGTGGATGTGTGAGTTTGGGAGCAGAGGCTGAGGAGGGATGAGCTGAGGCTGGAGCAGGAGGCGAGACTGAGCTGTGGGACTCATGCACTGGGACAAGGAAAAGAGGGCTCCCAGGCGCATAGGGAAAAGCACGAGGGTCCTGGAGTCCACAAGAGCCGAGTCCACAGCCCAGCTGTACGTGTGAGCACGAGGAAGTCACTTCCCCTCTCCAGGGCCTCAGTTTTCCCAACCACAAACCGCTCTCTGGCTTGGAGCACGTGGAAAGAATTAAATGACGGGCTGAAGATCAGCACAGTGGTTCTTATCACTAACAGTTACAAATCATAGCATTTCACATGAAGACTGCCACTCAGCCCTCCCCAGGCATCAGTGTCTAGTTACCTGGGTGGAGGATTGGAGAAGGCGGGATGGTAAGCACCTTCCTGGGGAGGCAATCCCCAGGGAGACAAGGGGTGACCCCCATAGTTAAGGGATTTTCCACTCTCCTTACGGTTGAGCCTTCTCACCCCTACCAGGTAGGCCCAGAGCAAGATGGCCTGAGGGCCAGCAGAGGCCACTTCACGTCAAGATGTGGGAGGACATTTAGGATTCCTTTCTCATGTTTCAACGTGCTGGGTCTAAAGGAGTTTTGTCCCCAAGGCACTGTTCATTAAGGAGTCACTTTCCTTATACTCAGGACTCCAGGGATGTCAACCTATAATTTAGAATTGTCCCAGTGTCCACTGGACATGCAGCCCTGGACACGCCTCAGCCCTGGAAACGTCCTTCCCTTCCGCCCAGGGGGTTTTGAGCAGCCAATGAAAGCTCTCTGAATGGTTAAAGCGTCAGAAAGTGCTCAGGCCCATGAAACAGACATGTAAAAAGCACATTAGTTCTTACTCATTTGACTCCTGAATGGGCCCAAAAAACAAAATAAAAGCTACCATTTATTGACGACCTACTAAGGTCCATACTTTCCACGCATTGTCTCCTCACATCCTTACAACCATCCCACAGGGGTGCAAAGCAACCATCCTCATCCATTTTTGCAGAGACTAACCTGAGACTCAGAGAGGTAGGAGGCTCGTCCAGGGCCACAGAGCCCGGCAACAGCAGAGCTGGGATCCGCACCTTGAGCTGTATAACCCAAGCCTAGTGTCATAAAAAGTGAGGCCCTTTGGCAGAGGGCCTTTTAAAGGCTCAGAAGCGGGGCTGGGAAGGTGTGCGTGGGGCTGGCATCCTCTGGGTGGGCCTCTTGCAGATCCCCAGAAGCCTTCATTCTACAGAAAACCCGCTCACGTCCAGCACCAGCCGCTGGCACAGGGCACCGGCAGTTGAAATCCGGATCCCTCTTTGATTCTCCGCCACGGTGAGACCAAAGTTTATTTTCATTCCTCCCTCCCCACGTTAAAGAAAGCAGAACTTGGGCCCCACATTCCTTTCTAAATAAGGGATTGGAGGACCGTTCGATCTGATTAAGATGATTTGGCAGTATTGAAACAAGCATTACACACACCCCATAGGCAGACCTGTCGGGTCATCTCCAGCCATGAGCTCTGAGGCCAAGCCGGTGCCACAGTGGCTCTGCCCACACCGCGGCCCCCTCGGCCCCCTCGCAGGGTGTGTGGACAGTCAGCGTGTCCTTCCTGGGCTGCTCACGCAGATGCGGTCAGTGAGTCGCCGGGGCCCCTCTCCTCCTTCCTGTGGATAGCCTTTTGGGATTTCCACTGCTCCCTGGCTCCTTCCATACTCAGACAGGAAGGCCGTTGTAACGTGTGAGCAGCTACGATCTGGCTGCAGAGGTGGGATGGGGAGGGGAGGCCGCTAGTAATGGTGGTGATAAAGCTGTGACTGCCCCTCTGGCCTGCATCCTCATGGTATCCCCATGACAACCGGCCAGTTGAGAAAGGTGGTCTTCTAAGACCTGCCTTCTCAAAGTGTGGTCTACGGACCAGCATCGTCGGCCTCACCTGGGAGTGTGTTAGAAATGCAGGCTCGATGTTCACATGTGCATAGTAACATTTGTGAAACTCTGCTCCAAGATGCTGAAAACCCGGGGGCCTCTCCCACCTCCCACCCCAAGTCCAGATAGCTTAGCTTTCAGGGCTGAGTGCCCAGCCAAGTAAATAAATAAAGAGTTCTGCAGGAAGATAAGTGAGAAACATGACATGCCGTGTTCCTCTCCAGAGTGCAGAAACACATCAGCACCTTAGAGGCCGTGACGAGTCCTGCATTAAAGACCCTCACTCACTTTTTTTAACTGAATGCCTCCCAAACTTATGTGACCACAAAATATTCTTTCCATAGAACACCCAAAGGTGGAATATATTTGGGGGCCAACGCCCTTACTTGTAAGAGAGGCAACCACAATTTCTTACACGATCTTTAGGAAAAGGCAGCTGTGGTGTCCACGTGACATTTCATTTTCATAACCAGTTCGAAGACCTCAGGATGCATAAATCAGGAACCTATCTCAAAGGTGACAGGGAAGCTAACATCAACTACCTTTAACTACGGCCACACCCTCATCCCTTCAGGATTCCAACCTGGATTCCCACGGTCCCTCAAACTCAACATGCCCAACCCAACGCCATCCCAGAGGGATGCTCTCCGCTAACAGCCCCACTCTTCTCCTGGCCTCCAGAGCCTCTCTCATCCCCTCCCTCGTTACCCCCACTCCCCCGCGCCCCGCGCTGCCTAAGCCCTCCACCTAACCGGTTGCCAAGATCCTCATATTTTATCTCTGTTATGTCTTCCAACTCTTCACGCCCTGCTCCTTCCCACTGTGACTAACCTGGCCTCTTGCCCCTAAGTGCTCCCTGCCCTGATTTCTCCATAGTTCATCCTACTCACTGCAGCGGGAGGAATTTCTCCACACACAGATGTGTTTCCGTCATTCGCCAGTTCAGACAACATCGCCAGCCGCATCATTTTGGAGGGCATTTATTCAGCACTTGCTTTGTTCTAATTTTAATGTTATTATGCTCATTTTGAAGATAGGGAAATTGAAGCACAGAGAATAAGTGACTTGCCTAACGCCTTACGTTTAGTAAACGGTGGCAGGAGGACCCGAGGTTGTGCAATATGGCATCAGAAGCTGAGTGCTTCACCCTTGACCTTCCACCAGCCCTGCTGGCACCTTCCGTCTGAGCCACGCCAGACCCACCGCTGTGGGGGAGGATGGCACCATGACGCATCTCCACCCATCAACATCATCACGGAAGCTTTGCTCAGACTCACTTCCTCCAGCCAACCACTGCCCCCAGAGCCCTCATCAGGGGAGTCCTTTATCCCCCCCAGGAGATGGCCAACTTTTTGAGGCTGAGGGCCAGGCCTTGCCTGTTTGTGTCTGCCTTTGCTGGGCCTCACCCGGGGCAGACGCCCCACTGTCCCCGACAGTCCATTCTTCACCCTGCCTTAAAAGATCTAGAGAAAGCTTTAAAACTTATTATGTAAATTTTCTAACAGGCACCACAAATCTTTCTAATAAACAAAAGCAGAGAGAATGGTTTGATGAAGCCCCACGTATCCATCACCCATCTTCAACAGGTATCAACCTTTTGTCAATCTTGTTCCACCTGTTTATCTCCTTTATTTTTGCTGAGGATTGGTAAAAATCTCAAACTTTCTGTCATATCACCCATAATTTCTATAGGATATATCTCTACCAGATAAGAACTTCAAAAACCCGTAATTATAATATCATTATCACTGACAAAATTAACACTATCATAAACAAGCTGTGGGCAAACTGTGGACCGTAGGCCACCTCTGGCCCTCCGTCTGTTTTTGTCAATAAAGTTTTATTGGAACATGGCCACACCCATTTGCTCGCCTATGCCTGTGACGGTTTCAAGCTGCAACAGCAGAGTCCCGCAGTCGTGACAGAGATCAGGCAGTCCACGAAGCCTGAAATATTTACTCTCTTGCCCTTATAGAAAGTTTGCTGACCCCTGATACATAATATCCAGTCCTCTTTCAAATTTCCGGGTGGAAGAGAGAACTTAAACACAGATCTGATCACATCTCTCAGCCGCACGATTTTCATGGGCCTTTTTCAGTCCGTGGGGGAAGCTCCGGCACCTGGCGGAGCTTTCCAGGACCGGTCCACTGCATCAGCCTGACCTTACTCACCCTTCAACCCCAGGCTCCCTCTGTTCCAGCCTGTCGGTCCGCTTTCAAGTCCTCAACAACCTGTTCTCAGGGCCTTTGAACAAGGTGTTCCCCTGGCGCGGAGGTGTTCTACCCCCCACCCGCTATCTCTGCTCGGTTAACCCAAGTATTCCCTCAATGCTCAGTCAAAGCCCCCTCCTCCCAGGAGTCCTCCCTGAGCCCCCAGAACCCTCTGTGGTGGCTCTCACAATGCGTTATTCTTTTGTCTCAGAGCTTATCACACTCGTACCCCTGCCTTTCACTGTCAGCTGTCTGACCACTGTCCATCTCCCCAGGAAATGCTAAGTCTCAGAGGGTGGCCAGTTTCTTCTTTCTCATCTCTGAATCCCTGGCACCTAGTATGGTGCCCAACACATAGTAGGAGCTCAATAAAGACTGGCCAAATAGATTAATCAATTAGTTTTATTTGTTGAAATGCAAAGTCCCAGCGTAAGGACGCAGAATAGTTGAGCAGGCCGAGACGGTGTTGCCCATCCTCTCCATCAAGCATAAGGAGAGAAGCGGGGACACAAAGATTTTAAGGGGCCTTATATATGCTAGGTACTTGACAGTTGTCATTGCATATAATTTTCACCACAATCTTACAAGACAGAAGTTACCCCCATTTTACAGATGAGAAATTGAGGCTCAGAGAGGTGAAGAAATATGTCCACCCAACCCCCAGTCTTCACTCTTCCAAGCTGCCAGCCTTCAGGGCGAGGTTACTCCAGATATCTCCTCCAGTTTACCGAGCCCTAGATTCAGAATCCTGGCTGCTTTGGCTCCATCCACTTATCAAATCAGCAGTTGCCGTGTCTCCCACGCACTCAGAGCCAGTGCAGTGGCCCCCTGACACTCTTCCAGCTTGTCTTTCTGGGGAGCCCCAGCTTGCTTCTTCCACAAAGATGACGAAGTCTCTCTTAGAAAGTGACCCAAGGCCTTCCCACAAGCAGCTGTCCACATTCTCACCACAATAAGGCCACGTGGTCACTACGTCCTGGCGTGGGCACAGGAAGCAATCAGTGGGTGAGCATCAACCTTGCAAAATGAGATGTCAGTGAACCAGTGAGTTTCCAGGCCCTGAGGAGAAAAGCTTACAGAAAAGACAGGGTGTTATCTTGTTTAACCTCATAATATCCTGTGAGGTAACTATCATGACCAACTCCTTTTTACAGTGAGGAAACTGAGACTCAGAGAGGCAGGGACCCTTTGCCAAAGTCTCACAGCAAATAAATGATAGAGCAAAAATTTCATCCTAAGTCAGTTGTTTCACTGGATTTTTTAAAAAATGTTTTAACTACAAAAGTAATATAAATGTGTAAAAAGAATGTAAACAAGACTAAAGAGCATAATGGCCAAACATCCTCCTTCCACTTCTGAAATCACTGAAAATAGTATATTTTTTCAGGCGTTTATTTTTAGGTAGCTTTTCTTTTCTTTTCTTCTTTTTTGGTGAGGAAGATTGGCCCTGAGCTAACATCTGTTGCCAATCTTCCTCCTTTTTTTTCCTCCCCAAATCCCAGTTCATAGTTGTATATCCTAGTTGTAGGTCGTTCTAGTTCTTCTATGTGGGATGCTGCCTCAGCATGGCCTGATAAGCAGTGTGTAGGTCTTTACCCAGGATCTGAACCCACAAAACCTGGGCCACCGAAGCAGAGCACTCAAATTTAACTAGTCTGCCACAGGGCCAAACCCCTCAGGCATTTTTTAATGCACCTACAACTGTATATATACATGCATGTATATGCGGATACATACTGTATACACACGTCCACCCCCCCCCCACCCACACTCACACACATATGGAGCTGTACAAATATAGGAATATTCTCTGCACGTGCTTCTGACTGTTTGCTCTATGCATTCAACAAGCAATCGTCGGCATCCTTCAAGGCTGATCAGGGCCAGGACTGGGGTGAGGTGAGAGAGGTGCCAGTCCTTTGACAGGGCATGAACGCCTCCTTCAATTTTCTCCCTCAGCCTCTCATTTTGCTCTCCCCAGTCCCGGCCTTGCTTTGGATGCAGCATCTTCTTCAGTCTTCAGAGGAAGTGCATGTTGCAGGCGGTGCTCTTGTTATCATCATCTCCATCTCACAGACGGGAAGTCTGAGGGCGGGCAGGCAAAGTGATTTGCCCCAGTGGTGTCCAGGCGGAAGCCCAGGCTGTCCGGCGCAAAGCCGTGCTCCAGACCACGGGCTCTGCGGGATCCGCCTAAGGTCCCAGCACAGCCCAAGGGAAGCCAGGACCATGTGGCAGGCTGCTCTGCCATCCACCGTGGAGTGCTGGCCCATGCATGGGGCAGAACACACGGTGGTGGTGGTGGGGGGCGGGGGGGGGGGGGGGCTCTCGGAGGAGGTGGCATTTGAGATGAGATGTGAAGGTCGGCTAGGATTTCAACAGCGGAGGGCATGCCCGGAGGAGGAGGGAGCAGGGAGCACACAGGCCTGGAGCCGGGAAAGGGCAGGGGCTGTTCCAGGACAGCGGGTCAGGTTTGGCTAGAGCACAGTCACGACACGGACACGGACGCAGAAGGGAGTGGGGCGGCACGGCTGCGGGGCACGCCAGCACAGGGATGCCCTGGGTGGGGTGAGAGGGCTTCACCCCACTCCGCTCGGGGGCTGGGCAGCTTCCATGGGGCTGGAGTGGGCAGTGAGCGCCGCCATGCCCAGCAGCTGCCCCGTCCTTGTGCCTCGGGCTGGGGTGGGCATTGCCGCGTCTCCTTGGAGAGATAGAAGGAGCACTGGTCCCTCAGGCCACTTGCATCTTCCTCTGTTGTATTTTGGAATGAAAGTGTTCAGCTCTAAGGCATGACCCGGAAAGTTCTAGTGAGCCACAGGGCACTGGCTGAGTCCCAGGGGGACACATGGGAAGTGGTACAGGAGGGGCTGTTTCTGGACTCCGGGGAAGTGAAGGCAAGGAGGCAGGTGCGAAGACAGGGCTTGCCCCCTGCAGCCCATGATGGAAGATGGCCCTCTTGTGCCCTCCCTCTCCGTGCATAAACATCTTGATTTCCACCATCCTAAAAAGCATGGGAACTTCTCAGGGAGACTGGAATGCCCAGGTTTCAGGAACACAGGCTCTTTCTCCATGATTTGTGTCCAGATTGCCCTCTCCGTGGATCATCTGTGGAAAATCATTAATCCCTTAATGGGCCCCAGAGCCACCCAGCTTGTTTCCCTGCTCCTTCCCATCATGCACTTCGGCATGGCCTCCCGGAGCGTCTGTCTGGCCTCCCTTTTGAGATCTGTGTCCTAAGCCCAGAGAAGCACGTCGGGGCCAGGGCAGAAGCGGCCAGGTCCACGGCTCAGCCCCACACAAGCAGCTTCCTCCCCTCTCCTCACCTCTGCCCACTCGGCTGCCTCATGGCCTCCCCAGGCCAGCCCCAGTTGGCTCCATCAGAGCAGGCCTGTCGCTGTGCCGCTTCACTGGCGCTATTGTGGCCTCACTGCCTGGTGTCTAGGAGGTCTTGGGAAGTTGCTGGCTGTAGCGAGTCTTTCTCTGGGGCCTCTGCCAAGTCTCCTGGCACCTGAGCCCTTGGTCACCTGACAAAGATCTCTCAGGCAACCCTCACGGGCACACACAGCCACTGAGTTTTTTCCAGCAACTCCTCCAACTACCATGTCTTCCTAATTCTAGAAAAAAGCATGTAACATAAAATTTACCATTTTACCTATTTTAAAATAGACAATTGAGGGGCTGGCCCCGTGGCCGAGTGGTTAAGTTCGCGCGCTCCGCTGCAGGCGGCCCAGTGTTTCGTTAGTTCGAATCCTGGGCGCGGACATGGCACTGCTCATCAAACCACGCTGAGGCAGCGTCCCACATGCCACAACTAGAAGAACCCACAACGAAGAATACACAACTATGTACTGGGGGGCTTTGGGGAGAAAAAGGAAAAAATAAAATCTTTAAAAAAAAAAAAAAAAAAATAGACAATTGAGTAACGTCTAGTACCTTCATGGATGACACAGCCATTGTCACCACCCAGGTGCGAGAGTATTTTTGTCACCGTAAAAGGAAGCCCCATAGCCATTAAGCCCTCTCCCCTCAGCCCTGGGCAGCCACTCATCTGCTTCCTGTCTCTATGGATTTGCCTATCCTGGGTGTTTCATGGAAACACAATCATACAATATGTGACCTTTTGCATCTGGCTTCTTTCATTAAGCATAACGTTTTCATGGTTCTCGTATGTTGCAGCCTGTATCAGGCCCTCATCCTTTTTAATGGCCAAGTAATATTCCACCGTTTGGATAGACCACGGTTGTTCATCCACTCATCCACTGATGGACGTTTGGGTCGTCTGTACCTTTCGGCTGTTGTGAATAGTGCTGCTATGAACATTCCTGTACAAGTTTTTGTTTGAACGCCTATTTTTAATTCTTTTGGGTATATACCAAGGAGTAGGACTGCTGGATCATGTGATAATTCTATGTTTAACTTATTGAGGAACTGCCAAATCCAGTTACCGCTTTTTCCCCAAAATGCATGCAGCTTTACCATAAGACATTTAGAAAACGCATGCACAGAAAAGAAAAGGTTAAAATCCCCATAGTCCTGGCACTCAAAGATAAGCATCGTCAACTTAGCGGAGGGTCTCCCACCAGCATTTTTTAGAATGCCTAAATAGATACATATCCATACACTTTCCATTGGAAAGTTTTTACAAAAATAGAAGTGAATGCTATTTAATGCCACCTTCTCGGTGACAAGCCTATTTACAATTGTGACCTCAGCACTCCCTTCTTCCCTGCCTCTACTTTATCCCCTAGCACCCATCATCATCCACCTTCTCTCTATTGTGCTTAGAGAGAAACCCTATGAAAGCTGGCATTGCCGACTATTCTGTTCACCACCCTGCACACAGTAGGGATGCAATAAGTATTTGTTGAATGAATTAATATTTGGGAGTGAATAAGAATGCGGAAGCCAATTTAAGATTTAAACTCTATTTTAAATGTATTTGTTGGAGTGCAGCAGAAATGGCTGTGCTTTCTCCCCGCTGGGGAGCAGCCACACTGGAGTCCCCGCAGCTTCATTCTTCATCAGAAGAATAAGGACGTCATGCTTACCCCAGGCATGGCTGTGGTTCTGGGAATTCTGCTGGCCAGGACCAATTCCTTGCCCACCCTTGAACCTTCTGAGTTCTATTTTGCAAGGAGACCCCTCTCATTTCCATCCCAGGCTCCTGGAAGGATATGGAAAAGACGGTCCTGAAACCTCCCTACAACCCAGAGCCCATTTGGTCCTAATCTCAGGATGGGTTTCTTCCGAACTCCAACCACAGCCAAGGGTCCCCAAGGGGCACCAGTCTCTGCCTCCGCCTTCCTGTCCATGTCAGAGCAATTCTCCCAGCCACCTTGTCAGGAGCCTGCTGTGCTGCTGATATTAGTTACAGATGATGGCAATTAGAGGCCGAATCTGCTGGCTCCTGGTAGAATATTGAGACAGAGCTACAGCTATTTTAAGATTTTAAGCAGATTTATACTTAGTGCTTCAAAGAAGGCCAGCCAGCAAGGAAAATATGGTAACTGTTGCTTTAAATTATAGCTATCATTACTTCAAAAGGAGATTCAATCAGAAACCACTGAAGACTAAAACTATTTACATCTCCTGACACTTAAAAGCGAGCGAGCAGTTTTAGCCTGTCAGCCTTGGACGTGCTGGCTACAAAGAGAGCGGCACCTCACTGGCCTGCGAAGAAAAACATTTGCAAGGGGCAGGAACTGAGAAAGGATCTTGGGGGTCCTCCCGCTCAGAGCTTGCCTCCCATCTCTCTCCCACGGCCTGGGAGGGGTCCGGGGTCTGGGGCATGCGGCTCTGCCCAGGTCTGCAGGCAGCAGTCTCGGAACCCTTGGAACCCTGGCTCTCCCAAGGCAGGAGGATGCCCTTTTCTGTCTGGCCTCTGCCCTTCAGGTCCCTGCCCTGGGGAAATCCTGTCGCGTCCCATTAATACAAGTCCCTGAACAGGACTGTCCCTTGCTTCTTCCGGGCTCGACTGCCTCAGCGGGACAGGAGGGCTGCGTTCTGCCTCCAACAGCGTCACAGCCGCGGACAGTGGTCAAAAGCATGGGCTTTGGGAACAGACTTCTCTGGGCTAGAGTTTGGGCTATTTAATTTCCAGGCTGTGTGACCTTGAACGAGCCACTTAACTCCTCTGAGACTCAGCTTCCTCATCTGTAAAATTCAGGTGAGGCTTGTATGAGATGGTGTACATAACGCACTTCATTAGTTATGATAATGCTAGATGCTGGAACAAATAACCCCCACAATTTCAGCAGCATAACACAATAAAACTCTAGTTCTCACTCACATAATTTAAGGTGGGTGTTTCTAGTCCTTGGGCAGCTTCTCCCTGTGATGATCTGGGGACACAGGACCCCTCTATTCTGTGTCCATGTCACCGCCTAGAGTTTTAGCCTCTTCTGCTTCTAGCCTCAGGACAGAGAAGAGGCAGCATGCAGGCCCAAGGACACGAAGATTTCACAGGTTACCCGTCTCTGAAGATTGGTTAAAGTACCAGTCATCCTTGTTCTGTGTTTGGGCCACGCGCTCCTAGGAGCCTGCCTTTACCCCTAGTCTCAATGAGAGATCCTCTGGCCACGCTCCACCAGCGCTTGTGCTATCTGTGTCAGTCACATCCACTGCAAGGGAAATTCTGTGGGCAAAGCTGGGACGTCTGTTGTCCACAGCCATAGCCCAGAAGAACTTCACAGCTGGCACGCAAGAGGGGTTCAATGAATGGTGGTTGGGAGAATTTTACAGTAAAATCCAGGACCCTGCCCATTCCTGCACAAGGCAGGTGTGGATTAGTGAATATAACTAAACAGGTGATTAGTAAATGTTAATTATATTTGGAAAATCTGGAAAAAGGATATACAGGCGTTCTCTATACACAGAGACAGGCCCACAGCCTGTCTTTGTAAATAAAGCTTTATTGGAACACAGACCCACCTGCACATAAGGGGGCCTGGGAAATGTAGTTCCTGGGTGGGTTACTGCCTCCCAGGGGGAACTCCATGCTAGGCCAGGAAGAGCTCACATTGTTGGAGGACAGATAGCTGTCACCTGGCACAAGCACCTAGTATACTGTTATTCACTGGTATTAATATTACTTTAACTATTAGTGTTTTTTAATGCAATCTTCCAGTTGCACAAATGACATCCAGGCAGATCTGTAACCTACAAGGGTTTGCAGCTGGTAAGCAGCAGAAGTAGGATTGGAACCACACTCTCCCGGCCTCTGACCCACCCTGGGAGCTAGAGGAAAGAATAAGTTCCCACTCTGGGCTATTCACTTTAGATGGGTGGGGCCTTTGGAAGGTTCAACCCTCAGGTTTTAGGAGGCCAAGCTCTCAGGGCTGCTGACAATTTTGCAGGATGGAGGAAGGTGAGCTTTGCTTTCTTGCCTGGTTCTGGAACCAGAGCTTCCCAACCTGCACTGCTCATTTGGAGGCCCTAACCCACCATCACCACCTGCCCGTGTGCTCCAGACCCTTCTTCCAGCAAGGAAGAGTCACAGCAGGCCCCACAGTGGGGCCAGGCCTGTGTTCTCCAGGTGGGAGTTGGCATCTGCCCATCCCTGGCAGGAAGCTGTTAAAAAAGGCCTCTTCTCCCCGCCCTGACCCCCGGCTCACTCTGCCTCGAGCCTGAGGCGGGTGCAGCATGTTCCTGGTGCCGCAGGCTCACGCCAGCCCCTCCCTTGCCAGGCAGGCCTTGGATAGCTGAGCAGGCATGCACAGGCTGGGTGGCCCAAAGGACGGCAAGGGCAGGGCAGGTGGTAACACAAGAGTGAGCTAGATGCTCTGTGTCACCTGGGCAAGTCGCTTCCCTCTCCGGTCTTCCTCCTCCCCTCCTTTGCCATGAAGACGATGCCACGTGTTCCACCCCCCTTGTAGGGATGTAAACGGCAGGGGTTAAAAATCTACAGACATGACAATGTCTTGCGTGGTGGACACATTGATTTTTCAACTCCCCATAATAAATTCCATCTTCTTTTAATAACAGCACCTTGATTTCCTTCGGGTGCATTACTTCTCCCCGACTGTGTGTCGTCTTGGTGGGACTGTCTATCAAGATGCCCCACCCTCAGTGGGTGTGAACATGTCCCCAGCTCCACCAGTCAGACTGTTCCCTGGAACTTGAATCTTGAGTGGAGTCACAGAGGATGGGAGGGAAAAACAGAAGAACTGGAGCAGTGAGGGCAGCCTGCACCGCACCCCCCATGCACACACGCGCACACACACACACACAGACGCCTCTGAATCCCACAGAACCTGAAACTCCTCTCTGAGGGTCTACCTTGTTTCTTCAACTAGAACTTTAGCTCCTTGAGAGCAGAAATAATATCTTAAAATTCTTCTGGATTTTTCTTTCCCTCAGCAGGGCCTGCCAAGCAGTGCTGCAGGAGGAGGACACCAGCTTCAGTGTCAGGAAGAGCCGGCTGGCCCTGCTGACGCCATCCACCGACGCTGTGCTGCCTTGGGCAAGTGCCTGCAGCTCTCAGGGCTTGTTCCTTCGCCTCACTCCTTCTCGGAGCCGTTCTGAGGATCAAGTGGGAAAGCGTAAATAAATGGTCTAATGCATTAAAAGGGGCTATTGCTATTATCACAATCGTTGACACTCAAGCCTGAAGGCAAATAAATGGTTTTTAGTTGCAAAATGGATTCTGTTCTTTTCTAGGAAGGTTTCAATGAGAACTCAAACCTCAGAGAACTATCTTTTAGGCCCTGCCACTCAATTCCCCTGACAACTTCTCAGAACCTACTGTGCACCAGGCCCCCTGGTGCTTCCACATGAGCTAGAAGGTCCAGGCAACAAATACGTCCCTTTCACTTCCAGGCTTACTTCAGGAATGAGGCGCACGGCAGAGAGACCCCGTTTTCTAAATGGGTGTGGGTCTTCATCTATTTTTCTGATGGCACTCCTTCATTCTCACGGGGACATACCCTTGGCCATCAGAATGGGCCCAGAAACTCAAGGAAGCCCACCATCCTGGCTGTTTTCTGGGCAGGAAAGCACTACAAGGTGTCATCAGATGCCCCTGACAGGCAGCCATCGGTCCCCAGAAAGAGCCAAGCCAAGGGTGAGCCCCCAAGCTGACAGAGTGCTGGTCCTCGCGCACCCAGAAGAGAGTGGCCTCTCAGGGCCCTGGGGACAAAGGAGGACACAGAGCCGTGGCAGGCAGGGAAGATGCTTTCCCAAACAACAGGCCTCAGCAGAACATGGCTGTGCCGGACATCTATGGGCCCCGTCCCCCCTCGCTGAGTTCCACTCTGGTCTCCTGCTTTGTGGCCCAGGAGGCTGATACAAATGGTCAGGACCAAAGAGTTCATAGGCTCTCCCTGCCATCCCCCGCCCCCAGCCTACAGGACACTTGGGCCAACAGGGAGCCAGGCAAGGGAATAGAGGGAGGCAGGCAGAGAAGAAGGGGCAGAGTGAGCTGGGCCATTTATTCTCTGCTCCCTCCCTGGGGGGCACCAGGGACTCGCTGTGGGCCTTAACAGGTGACTCGAGAAGGTCCTTTCTGTATGATTCTCTCTTCTGGATTCTGATAACTGCTCCCTCCCCTTGAGCCTTTGGGCCTAGAGGTGGCAACAGCTCCACTGTCATTCCTCGGGTTTCTCTGCATCTTGCCCACATCTTTGCTAATAGTGCCTTCATGCCTCCTCCAACAATCCTCACTTTTCCTGCTGGGGGCCTGCCTACTATTCTGGTATCCACATCGCCAGCCCTCTCCAGACCCGTTTTCCAACAGCCCCTGTGATTAGAGCCCTGCTTCCTACCTCACCAGGTGGCAGCTGTGAAATACGCCCCATTGGGGAAAGGCTTGCAGAGACACTAGGAACCTCACGCCAGCCAGGCAGGCAGGGACCCCAGATGTTCAAGGAAAGCCTACTCTATAACTAGCTGATAACCATAGATCTTTCTAGGCAAGATTCTGAGAGTGTTTCAGTTTCAGTGAGCAAAGGGGTGGGGTGGGGGGGAGGAACAGAGGCGGCGTGGGACAGGAAAAGGGCTGAAGGATGAAGCTAGCCCTTACCTAATCTTCTTACTACCCCCAGAGAAGTCTATTTCCAAGCCATCATAAAATAGTCACCAAATGTAGGAGGAAATGGTGACAAAGGATGTCGCTCCACCATGAGCACTTTGCACTAGACAGTCCTCATGATAAGTCATGGAGGATTTAAAAGGTTGCTGACATTTTCTGTTATGCATCTTTTCATTAGAGGTAACTATCACTTTAAGCAAATTGTTTCAGGGCCTGGAATGTGGCAATAAGTGATCTAATTAGTGTAGGTTGTAATTTAGGAAGGTTCATTATGTCACAGACATTATGACTCCTGGGTATTACTAAAGGACTCATTTGTAGCCCTTGAAATGATTTTCTCATGAACACACATAATGTCACCCATAGAACCAGTGTGGAGCCTTAAGATGACTGGACATATGGGAAACTCCAGCTTTCTTGGGAACTAGGTTTCCAGACAGTAATAAACAAGTGAACAGATAGTTAAAGGAAAACCCAGTTTTGACTGGAGCCACACTGGACCCTTCAACTCTGTTGCCCAACGTCAAATGAATCACTTAGACAAATGTGTCATTCAGTGACAACCAAGAAGCCTGTGATGTCTAAATATTTTAGATCTTATGGAGCCAGAAAGTCTGGGAAATGACTGGCTTCAAATTTTTGTTATTTTCTTTTGTAGCCCCAGTCCCCAAAAGAAAGCACACCTGTGATATCCATAATCATAAAAATAAAACATGCTGTCGACTGAACTACCAACTCATCATTGTGTTCCTGGGGTGTGGCAGAGGCTAGCTGCTTGCTGTCCACCTACATTTTTCCCTTCCTCCTGGACACCAAGCTAGACTACATTTCCCAGCCTCCCTTGCAGTTGCGGTGGCCATGTGACTGAGTTCTGGCCAATGGGATGTGAGCAGAACTGATGTGCGTCACCGCCAACACCATACACAGCTCTTTCTCTTCCTGCTGCAGATTGTCAGAATGCAAAGATTCAGTGAGGGCTCAGCCGGTACAGGGGATGGCAGAGCCACTACATGGAAAAAACCTGGACTCTGAATAACTGATGTGAGACAGTCCCCTCCTACCCACTGCCAGCAGGTAGGAGGGGAAGAAAACTAAATTTTGTGTGCTACGCCACTAAGTGTCGTGTGCTTTTATGGCAATCATTAGACCTTTAAGTAATACATGACTATCGGGGTCCCCAGTACATCGGTGCTTCTCAACCCCACCAGCCAAGATCTTGAGGGCCTCTACTTTCCAAAATTTGTGTTATAAAAGCAAGGGGTTTCTTTTCCAGTATTCTAGATATTTTTTTAAAGAATTATAGAAACTTACCAACTTCCAAAACTTTCAACTTGTAAACATTCATAGACATGAACAAAGCTGAGCCCCAGAGTGAAACATGTCGGATCTGCTCCCCATGAACAATAGTGGTTTACACTGGTGCCAGAGGATTGAGCTGCTTTGCCTCTAACTAGATTGGAACCAATCGGACCTGGACTGGAAGGATGCACTGCTCTGATTGGCCAAGCCTGGGTCACATGGCCATCCACAGCGCTAAGAGCAGACCCAGTTCCCCCAAACCAGATGGACTGAGAGTAAAGAAGAGATGGTTTCTCAAGGGAAACCAAGGTGCTGTTATCAAAAGAAAGGGGGGATGCATAGTAGGCAGGTGAAAACTAGAGGTATCAATTAGACACACATTCAGACGAGGAATCTATGAAAAAAAGTAGGGATTTTGCCAAGATCAGATAGCTGCGAAAGGCAATAGAATAAACCATCCTCTCCTGTTTCAGCTTTCTCCCCATCACCCCCATGGTAGCACAGGACAGCATGTCCACAGGGCAGCTGTTTTTGGTGTGGTGACCCTCAAACTGCCAGCAACTGTGGGTAATCATAACCACAGAGCAACCACACTCCCTAATGCATGGACCATAAACCCATCAGTTGTCCGGAGGCTGCAGAGGGATTTATAAAAGGCCATTCATCTAATTAATAACTGGTCTGTTGCCAACGTAAGTGGTTTCGTGCTGTTAACGGTAAGTGTATTTTTAATGTAAGGAACTTACTCCCATTAGCTGTCTTCTCTTTTGAAAATATGGCCAAGTAAAAGGCTGAGATTTCACAGTGGAGAGAATCACCTGGCATTAGCCGGCCTCTTCAGAGTTTACCTGTATGGCCAAATTTATCTCCAACACGAAGCTCCGAAAGACAAATTCCATCTTTCATGGAATAAACATTGAGGGAGAATCCCTCAGACAGCGCTGGTCCTTTGGCACTTTATTTTGTTCCAACCTGCCTATGCAAACATGGTCTGGCTCACAGCATCAGAGGCCAGGTATGGAGTAAGAGCCCCCAGCCAACACTTCCTGGGTGACAGTATGACCTGCATCCATGATTAGGACATTTATCTCCCTTGTGTTTCTTAATGCAGAAGCACTTCTAGTGGACATAATTTTGGGGAGGCATTTGTGTCTTGGTTCATTAAATGTTTTGATGGTCGCAAGAGGTGAAATTGGTGCTGTGGACTGAGTCACATCCCCCTGAAGCTCACATGGTGAAACCCCAACCCCCACTGCCGTAGTGTTTGGAGATGGGGCCTTTGGGAGGTAATTAGGTCATAAAGCTAGAGTCCTGATGATGAGAATGGTGCCCTTGTAAGATGATACACAAGAGAAAAAGAACCATCTTTCTCTGCTATGCAAGAAGACCACCCCCAAGCCGGGAAGAGAGCTCTCACCAGGAACCGAATCTGCTGGCACCTTCATCTTGGACTTCTCGGCTTCCAGAACTATGAGAAACAAATTTCCCGTGTGTAAGCCACCCAGTCTCTGGTGTTTGGTTGTAGCAGCCCGAGCGGACTAGGATGCTCAGCCAGGCCCTTCTCTGCCCGCCAGGTACCCTGCGGTTAGGCGTGAAACAAGTCCTTCTTTCCTCAAGGAACAGTGGCAGTAATTTGCCCCCCAGCCTTGCTCTTAGTGATACTTTCAAAGTATCTCCAAGAATGGTCTTCGGAGCCAGTTACAAATCAGAATTCCTCCAGCTGATTGTGATTAAAAAATATGAGTTATTGAAATGTCTAATTTGATCCAAAGCTTGCATCAGCTGCTTGATCTGATAGAGTGAAACAAAAGAAAAAAGTTTTAAACTCCTCCTAGGACTTTTCCAGACTTTCTCTGCTTTTGCCAGGCTGTGATCTAATCCTAGAAGCCTTCCCATGACCGTTTGGGCCTGGTTAGAGTTATTTAAGGCAGGCCGGCTGCACACTTTGCAAGCGGCACTCAGCACTTATCAATAATCAGATGCCTGGGCCCTGGACGCTTATATTTAAACAGCAGCTGCGCTTTATGACCTCAAGCTGGTTCAACTTGCCCTATAAACATTTGGAAGTTTCAGGAAAGTCATTGCAGAGGGAGAATAGAGCTGGTTTGGGGAGAATCAATCCGGATACATCCTTTCTCTGCATGTGAACTGGCTTTATAAAGATGTCGAGCACATTAGATATTTTCCCTCAAACGTCCAGCTGTTTCTTCCAAGTGCTTCCAGAGAACCCAGACAGAACGAGAAATGCTCCAAGAGGAAAGATTCTAGCATCACCGGACAACAAAAACAAACCCCTTCCCCCAGCCCCAGGTGGAGGGGCCCCAGGTCTTCTCCTTGCACAGCCAACTGTCCATCACACCTGCACAGGTGTGCAGTGAGCTGGGGGGCATATGCTCTTCCTGCGGCTGACTAGCCCACCGCCCGTTCCACCCACTCTTGCTCATCTGCAGTCTGATCTAGATGTAAAACAGATTACGGTTTCTGTGTTTTTCAAGGGAGACATTTGCGTCCCTTTGGCATTTCCTACAGTGAAACCCGGCCGGCTGAAGAGAACCCACGGGAGAATGTAACGCGAAGAGTCGGTGCCCAACAGCTCGCTTTAGACGGTGACGACTCTGCAGGGCTGGAAACATCTAGAGTGTGGAAATGAGGCTCGTCTCTCCTCGAGCGGGAAAAACACGCACAGCTGAGCAGGCTGCCAAGGACCGAGGGAAAGGCTCTGGACTTCCCAGATCAGGCTAGCCTCCCAACATTAATATTCCAAAGACAAGGACTTTATTCGAACACCATGTTCTGTCATAAACCCTCACTTTGATGAATACCTCACTTGATGCTTTTTAGCAATTCTGAGGCCAAGAGCACAAAAAGGCCTGCAAATAGAGGATAGTACACCCACAGCAATGATTCTGTTCATTGCGGCATCATCAACTTGGACACACGCTTCCAAACCCATCCTCCTGAATGACCCCTTCAATAAGCTGCCCAAAAAGGCAGGACAGTGACTGGTATCCCCACCTTATGGATGAGAGAACTGACACACACAGTTTAAGTGGAGATAAGAAAGACCTTCAGGAGAGTCTCCTGCATTGGGCCCAAGGTCCCCATGACATCTCGATGCTATTGGTTCAGGCAAAGTCAGCAAAATCCTTCTTGCTCTATCACTTAGTGGCTGCCTCATCTTAGGTAAATGTCTTCCTGTCACAGAGGTTCACAACATGAGGATAATAATCCTATCTGCCTCATAAGGTTGTTGTAAGTAAATCATGTCATTATATAAAACTCTTAGAATAGTGCCTGGCACATAGTAACACTCAGTAAATGTTAGCAACGATGATGCTAATGCTGATGGAGATGATGATGGGAATGCTTTTGAAATATATAATCATACATGTTTCTAGAAAAGACTAGATATAAACTTGTACATCAGAATTCCAGATAAAAGAAAATTATGATTAGATGGTACTATACTTTAATTTCTTCCCAATGTCAAGTACTTAAAGAGGTCAGAACATGATCTTCCCACCTCCATTTTGGAACACTGTCTTGTGGTCATAGTTGAAAGTTTCTGGATTCGGGTATAAGAAAAAGTCCTCTGCTAACCATTCCTGAACACCCCAGTCCCGAAGGCCCGGGCTCTTCAGACAGTTGAAGACGTCCCCCACCCTTGGCAGCAGGCAGAAGTAATGCAAGTAACACCTAACTTTCTGCTGAGGGAATAAAGGACATCTGGAAGCCTTTGACCCACCTCTTTTTCATGATATCTAACATTTTACTGTTTCTTTGTGATCAAAAACCATCTGGAGGCCAGTGGCATGGACTGCTGGCATTCGCAACGTCCGTGTTCTCCTTGTCTTCATGGGCACACAGCCACACGTACTGTCAGCTGTGGCTGTCGGACTGAGTTCTGGCTGACAGAACATGAGTAGAAGGGATGTGCCCCACTTCCAAGCCTTCCACGCCAATCCTCATTGCTCATGTGCCAGCAGAATGGAAAGGACTCCATGGACTAGAGGAGAGCTGAGATTCAAGACAGAAGGCACAGGGGTCCCTGAGTCACTACGTGGAGGAAAGCCATCCATTGATCAAGAACACCTATTTTCGATCATGAATTAGAAATAAACTTATGTTAAGCCACTGAAATTTGAGAGCAATGGTTTAAAATGTTAGCTTGCCCCTGACTACTGCAGGCTCCAGTTGACGCCAACTCTAAAGCAGTGGCTTAGCTGAGGTCACACAACTAGTTAGGGATTTGGGCTTCAACTTCTTGTCCAAGGCTCTTGCCACTAAAATCCCATTCAAAAGATGCCATCCACCAGTGCATGAAGCATTAACAGGCCCTCCAAAGTCTGATGGATGGATGGATGGATGCATGGGTTGGTGGGTGGATAGGTGGATGCATGGGTTGGTGGGTGGATGGTTGGATGGATGTGAGGGTGGTGGATGGATGGATGGATGAATAGATGGGTGGGGAATCCTGTGATCATTTATCTGCTAAGTTGTCTTCAGTTCGCAGAGGAAGCACCAGAAAGGGTTTGTTTCCCCTGGAAGGTGGGAAACAGCTCCATGATCAGCCCAGAGCCTGCAGAGAGGTGGGCTGTCCTCTTCGGGACTGTGAGGCCTGGCCAAGGGCAGCTGATTGCACATCGGAAACGCTAGGGAAATTAACCGTTCAGACCCAGGGGATCCTGGTTCAATCTTCCAGGGGCCACACAGCTCCTCAAGACAAGACTGAAGATACACAAGCCCAGAAGACTGAGGCTGGATCTTTGTCCTTACGCATCTTGCTAGATGGGGGTCGGCCAAATAGGAAACACAGCGTGTTTATCAAGAAACAGAGGATGTATCAGCCGGCTGGGCCAGCCCCACAGCTCCCAGCTGCTTATCTCCCACAGGGCACCCTTTCTCTCCGTTGAGGCGCAAACGCTATGGCCTCCCTCTGCTCTGCCCGGCACTCTCCTCCTGCAAGGCAGCAGGGCTGAGCTCCCCACACCAGCTCCTTGGGGATGGTTGGGCTTCCCTCCTCCCGGGGACGCCTCTCTGCCTCTGGCAAGCAGGCCCTTTAAGCCCGTCTTTATGTTCTTATCAGTGCTCCGCGGCAGGCCCAGGTGCCAGGCCTCATTCACTCAATTACCGTCTTCCCGGGACACAATGCTCTCTTCTGAAAGCCTACACTGGGCGCAGACAGAGACACCTTCATGGCAAGGGTTCAGAGCTAAATCCTCTTTTGATATAGTCAGAAACTCCCTGCCAAGCTGACAGTGTATGTTAGAGCGAACAGAGCTCACCGGCGCAGAAAGCCGAAATTAAATTAAACAGGATATTAATACCTAGCAGTTAAGGAAATGATATTTCCTTTTTTTGATTCCTCTCTCTCTCAGGGCTGAAGCCAAAAAATGCATCCCTGCTTGGCTGAACCAGCCGGGCCCCGGGATTTCAAAAGCACAACATCAGTATGATTCTTCTCAAAGGAGAGCCTTGCATGGGGTACCTTCCCCACCCCTGGCCAGCCCCCCCAAACTCAGGCACTTCCAGTTTCCCCCTATCCTATTGCAAGGCAGTCTGTTTAATCCCTCTGAAGTAGAAGCAAATTGAAACTCAGTTAAAGCGCTGGGATTACGGGTGGAGTTCGTTCTCTATTTTCTAAATTTAAAAAACTACGGTCCCATTACTTTTATAATAGAAACTGTGTTTATATTTTAAAAACTCCCTCGGCCCCCCTTCGAGCGTGCAGTCCTGTGAAATTCTCCATCCAGTGCTGGGCTACAGATAATGACTGATAATAACGGCTCTATTGTTACCGGATCTTTATTCAATGGTGTTCATTCAGCACTTTCCCTGGGCCAGGCCCCGTGCTAAGGACTTTACGTGAATCGTTCCATTTAATCTGCAGGTAAGTGTCATCCCCATTCTAACGTGACATGCGTTATCCACATCACGGATCCCAGCAGCATTATCCACAACAGCCAAAAGGTGGAAACAACTCAAGTGTCCCTCCACAGATGAATGGATAAACAAAATGTGGTCTACACATCCAACAGAATATTAGTCTTAAAAAGGAAGGAAATTCTGACACATGCTAAATATGGATGAACCTTGAGGCCATTATGCTATGGAAAATAAGCCTGACACAAAAAGACAAACACTGTATGACTCTACTCATATGAGGCACCGAGAGTCAAATCCACAGAAACAGACAGGAGAACGGTGGTTGCCAGGAGCTGGCGAGAGGGATGGGGAGCGTGTGTTTAATGGGGGCAGAGTTTCAGTCTGGGATGATGGAGAAGTTCTAAAAATGGATGGTGGTGATGGTTACACAACAATATGAACGTACTTAGTGCCATTGAATTGTACACTTAAAAATGGTTATAATGATCAATTTTACGTGACGTATATTTGACCACAATAAAAATAAGTGAATAACACAAAAAGAAAAGAAATGAGAGAATTAAAACTCAAAAAGATGAAATGACTTGTCCAAGGGCCACAGCCCGTAAGTGGCAGAGGCAACTCATCCACGCCAAAGCCGTGGGCTCGCCCTGCTAGGAGTGATGCTTCCTGGGGTAAAGCGCAGGTGCTGTCACAGGTCTCCCGCACGCGCCAGAGCCTCCGACGGGTTCCTGTCACTGCTTAGAACACAACCGAGTCGGAATACCATTTAGAAATAAAAAGGCATGAACTACAGATGCGAGCTACGACATGGACAAACCCGAAAGCATTATGCTCAGGGAAGGAAGCCAGACAGAAGAGACCACATATTGTATGATCTCATTTATGTGGAATATCTAGAAAAGGCAAAGCTACAAAGACAGCAGAAAGGAGAGTGGTCGCCTGGAGCGGGGGCTAAGGGGGACAGGGATGAACACTAAATGGGCACAAGGGGTCCTATTGGGCTGATGAAAATGCTCGAAAACAGATTTAGAGTGACAGTTACACAACTTGGTACATTTGCCTTAAAAAGCATTCAGCTGTACACTTAAAGAGGGTGAATTATATGATATGCAAAATATGCCTCCATAAGGTTTTTTTTTTTTTAAAAAGGAAACACAATCCAAGTTCTCACATAGCCAACAGGCCCTACAGATGCTTCTGGTTGCTTTCTCCTGCTGCCCTCCCCCTTGCTCACTCCACTCAAGTCACACGGGCCTCTCCCATTCCGTGAACACATCAAGTGCACTTGTGCCTCAGGGCCTTTGCACTTACTGTTCCCTGTCCTTGGAATTATATTCCCTCAGATATCCACATGGCTTCCTTACTCCATGCAGATCTCTGCTCAAATGTCACCAAATCAGAGGGACCCTTCCTGATCCCCTATCTAAAGTAGTCTTAATCACTCTGTCCTTTTAACCTGCTCTATTTTTCTTCTTAGCATGTATCACCTCCTCCTGACCTACTGTCTTTGTTTACTCCCTCCACACCTAGAAAAGTAAACTCTGCGGGAGCAGGGACTTTGTATTTTTTCAATGTGGGATTCCCCAGAGCCTAGAACACTGCCTGGTCCATAAGGGTATTCAAGATAAATGTGTTGAATAAATGGATGAACCATCGATTAAGAAAGTAGAAGCAATTCCTCAGTAGATATGCTCATCCTATTGAGGAAACTCCTTACCCATCTTCCTCCCTTCCTGGTCCGCCAGCCTCCCCACCGCAGAGGGACGTCTCCAGTCGCCTCCCTCTGTCCAAGGCTCAGGGCAATCACAGACGACATGAGGCTCCCAGGGAGGGTTCCCATTCCGGCTGGGGGAGGGTTGCCTTTCTGATGGGCCGAACATTCCCGGAGATGACTTCCTGGGCACTCAGAGTCGTTCTCGTTACCCTGAACAAAGACCTCTGCATGGAGACCTTGAGCCAAGGGGTCTAAAGACGCCCCCCGGTCCATCCTTGCTCTGGAGAAGCTTGCAAAGACCATTCGATCACCGGGAAGGAAGCCGCTGCTGCTGCCAGGGTCCCCCCAGTCCTGGAGAACCCCCGGCTGCCCCCTGACTTCCTGTCCTCACAGGAAAGCGAGAAACGAGCCCAGTGAAGCAGTTGCCTGCTCCCGGGCCACCCTCTTAAGTCACACCTGGGTGTTGAAAGAACTTAGAGAAGATCTGAGGCCAGCACTTCCCAGAATGGGTCCCCCAAGATGCTCTGCCAAAGAGGGGCTCTGAGGTCAGAGAGACCCCAGAAATGCTGAATACACGTGGGCTCTGAGGAGTCCTGTGAGGAGCCTGGTTTGACTGTTTATCCCAACCTTTCCTAAAGGAATTGGACCTCAGAATCCTCCCTCCCTCTTCCTCTGCCGGCTGAACTAAAACGCAGGGACACATTCTTAAAGCCACAGGGCCAACTTTGAGGAAGCCTGGTTCCAGTCTAAGCCTTCATTTCACAGGTGAGAAATCTGAGTCCCAGAGAGGGGAAGGGACTCGCCCACGGACAGGGACTAGACGCCAGATGTCCCAGCTCCCAGTCCCATCCTTTCACAGCAACCTTCGTTTTTTGATGCTTCACAGATACAAGACATTGTGCTAGATGCAGAAGAGAATAAACGCGCCCTGCTTCCCAGAGTTCACCCTGGAGAACGGCAGAAATAAGGAAAGAGGAACGGGCAATTCTTCCCGCAGATTGTGACGTTTCTGTACCCGCCAGCATTTATTGAGCGCTTACTAGATGCGAGGCACTGTGCCTACTGCTTCACGCACATCAACTCTTTGTACAAGACCAGCCCAGCGAGGAAGTCTCATTTTACAGATGGGGAAACTGAGGCTTGGCGAGGTTAACCGGCCTGCCCAGGACCACGTGGCTAGGAAGTCTTAGATTCGAACTCCAGCTGTCTGACTTCGGTGCCCACGTTCCCCGCCTCCAGCGCACCCCTCCTTGGGATCAGCAGCTCTCACCAGTGCCCACTGGAGCCTTCCTGCCTTCTCAAGGTAGGAGCTTGCAGATCCCCTTAGTCGACTCCTCCCAGGCTCTGCAGATGAACAGATCTGGGAATCTGCAGCTTTCTTGACTTCACACCCAATTCCGTGTTCCAGAGGAAGGGGATTTGGGCAGAAGTGGGGTGACCTGGGCAGGAGTCTGGGTTGTTCTGAAGATCCCCTCTTCTGGCTTGTGGCTGTGTGGCTGGTAAATAATCAAGGTTTGGGAGGTGGAGGGAACAACCCTGTTCTCTGGCCTCCACATCCGCAAGTGGACTCTTCCTGTTTGTTCTCTCTTCTGGAAAATGAGCTTCTCTGACACCCTCCTGGCACGGAACCCTGCGGAACGGAGACCAGCAGAAAGCCTGATCCCCATAAATCAGTACGGTTCAGCCTAACAGGTAATTATGTGATTGCAACCAGCGCTGTCAGAGAGGCCGACCCGGCCCAGCGCTCAGCCACAACATCACATGGTTTGTAGTTGGTTTTTTCGAACAAAAATAAATTATCAAAATTCATGAAAAATAAAACAAAATAAAGCCCCAGCTGGAGGTAACAGAGGGAAAAGGTGGAGCAGCAGTAACTTTTGGCTCAAAAGGAAATGAGGGAAGACTGTCCTCTCCGGCACCCCTCCTCAGCTCCTCCCCATAGGCCGCCCGCAGCTTCCCCCCCTGCACTTGCTGATCCATCTCTCTCTCACCACCCCTCCCCCTATAGATGCTGTCTTTTCTAAAATTTTGATATTTTGTTCATCACGGATTTTTTTGCACTAATTTTGTTTTTTTTTAATATTGCATTAAAATATTATTTATCTTGATTCCTGAGTTTTCTGGCGCCCACTTAAATTTTGCCCCACTTGCTTCCTCCTGGTCACAGCCCTGGCTGAATGAATGAATGCACGTGTCACAGATGACCAGGGTGCAGGGCTGCTGTGTTATGTGCTCGGGTTAATTGCAGGCGAGTAGGATGGCGGGGGACAGGAGGAAAGGTGGATCTGGGCCAGCTGCACCCTCTCCCTCCCTAACTCCATGGGTCCAGACAACCCCCAGGAAAATAAGCCCCTCTAAGGACTCATTCTGCCATGGGCAGGAGAGTGACAGGCAAGAATAAATACCAGGCACACTGAGCTCTCACCAGGTGCTTTGCACTAGTCCAAGGGCTGTTCATCTTTCTGCTCGTTAATCTCCTGATGACTCCTCAAGTATGTACTATTGGGAGGAACCATATGAAATTGCCATCAGCTGACACTCACGGCAATTTCATGCGATCTGGCCTCATAGCATTGTCCCAACTTCACTGATGAGTAAACTGAAGTATAGAGGGCTGAAGTCTCTTGCCTAAAGTCCCGAGGTGATGCAGGCAAGATTCCAGCCTGGGTAATCTGTGTTACGAGGCCCTATTCTGATCCCTGCTCCCCCTGCAGACCATCTCGCTGTCATAGTCGTCCTATCCCTGGTCAGCTGTTGGTGGGCTTTGTTTTGCAAGGGGGCTGCATGGTCTGCTACAGCAAAGAAGAGCTGCCTAGGAGCCTGACCCAACTTAGGGCCAGTGGCCCAAGAAAGGGGCTCCTTGATGCCTCCTCTAGGCAGCCCTCAAGATTTGTGGCCTCAGCTGGCTTCTCATCTAAAAGAACATGTACAGTGGATTCTCAGGTCCCTGGAGCCGGGAGGTGATGGCAGAAGAGGATACACCCACAATTCATCTTTCGTGGTGGCTCACTCAGGGCAGGGCACCCACAGGAAACACAGAGCGTGTTTGCTCCTGGAGGACAGTAGCCCTCTGTAAATGTAGTCCCAGCATTTATGGGTGAGGGACACCAAAACAACGTTCCTAACTTGAAACTCCCACCCAGCTGAAATCCACCAGCTCCTTTCCTGACATTCCAGAAGTTTCTAGGTAGTGGGTAACTCCAGGCTGAGCACAGGCCAAGCCCCTAAACTGCAGCCTTAGAGTCACAGGGCACCCACTGGGCACAGATCCAAAGAGGTGTTGGGTCCAGTGCCCTGGTCACTTTCAAACGCCCACCCAGAGTTGAACCATGAACCCAGGCCCGGGAGGAGGGTTCAAGCCGTGGGCGCAACAGGTTGAGGGCTAGATGCAGCTTGTATTATTATTTTCAACTCTACCAGCTTAGCAGCAACAATCACTCCCCAAGAAGCCCTGCACTCAGGCCCCGAGATGGACGAGATCTGAGCTGCCACCTGCCCATCCAGGTGCAAGCTGGTGAGCACAGATCGTTCCAACATTCCTGCCCTCATCCCCCAGAGACATCTGGGCCCAAGAAGTCTTATCTGATGCGCCCAGCCTCCCACGAGCCCTCCCCATCAGCACCGTTTCTGATTTAATAGTTAACACAAGGCCTCCCCATGAGGCTCCAGGGAGCGGGGTCAAAACGACGCAAAACTGCAAATCTCCAGTTCCCCTTCTTTGTCCATTTTCTCCCCAATTCTGGCAGGCAGATGATACAAGCAGGACTTAGGGAGTTAATATTTGAAGCTCCCTCCCTGGTAGCACCGGCTCCCAGCATCTCTGTCTTTTGTGCAAGTTTAATAAAATAAATTTTGAATATCAATAAAGTCCGTCCTATTTTCCTTGGTGTGGCCCAGCCCCGCTCCATCCTTCTATTGCAGAAGTCATGCTACAGACAGATCACTTTCCAAAGATCATTGATGTGGTGCCATGAGGGCTGCAGATGATTTGCTAAAATGCTCCAAAGGTATTCAAATTTCTTTAAAGAAGAAATTCAATTTATGTGCATTTATATTACAATGTCTGTCAGGAAGAAAGGTTATAATCACCAGCATATTGTAGATTTACATTTTCTTCTGTACATGAGGTAATGGTATTAGAAGGAAAGTATGAAGCTCAGAGTTGAATTGGACGCATGGTCCTATTTTCATTGCTGCTAAAAGCAGGTTTTTGAAGTTCTGGGGGAAAGCATATGTTAGCATATGTTAGGGAAATATCAAGAACAGGAGGCAGGGTGGCTGGCAGTTTAAAACATTTGTCTTTCCTTCTGGCCTCTCCATGTGGGGCACAGATCGGCTATCCTCTACCCCCGACCCCTCGGGAAGCCATTTGGGGTTTCAGCACATGACAGACTCAGGAACAGAGTGCAGGCTAAATGGGTGTGTTCCAAGGGCACAGCCCTTCCTCCCCCTGGGAATGCCCCAGAGAGCCAACCCGAGGCCCCAGTGAAGGCAGGACCAGGTAGAACACCAACTCACCCAGGAAGCAAGCCTTGGGCCTGGATATTTCTAATTACTTCCAGTGCTTTCTCCTGGGATAACACATCAATCATAGGTGCCCGGGAAGCTTCCGGCTTCAACTCTTTGACCCCCTGATGGACCAGTACAAGCAAAATGGCGGCTGATCCTGCTTCATGTAAGCAAAAGGCTGGAGTCTCTGTTTCCTGTCTAAGATCCAAAGCTAGTAACAGGCAAAACCAGGATTCCAATCCAGGAAGTTTGGCTCCACGGGCCACGGTGTTAATCCAGTTGCCTTGGGCCATCCAGGTGGAGACCACGTTTACGATTCTTGAGCCACACTCCCTCATCAAGGATCTGCGGGAAGCTGAGTGGACAGACGTCCCTTAGTGATACTGACCAGTCCTCAGCATCTCACTCTTCTGCTCCTGGCTGACTGCTTCCAAATCATACATTAAAAAGATTGGCTGAGGGCCCACCTGGTAGCGCAGTGGTTAAGTGCACATGTTCCCATTTGGCGGCCTGGGTTTCACCAGTTCGAATCCCCAGTGCAAACATGGCACCGCTTGGCACACCATGCTGTGGTAGGCGTCCCACATATAAAGTAGAGGAAGATGGGCACGGATGTCAGCTCAGGGCCAGTCTTCCTCAGCAAAAAAGGGGAGGATTGGCAGCAGTTAGCTCAGGGCTAATCTTCCTCAAAAAAAAAAAAGTTGGGTGAGGGAGGGAAGATAACATTTCTCCAGCTTCTCTTCCATGATTAAAAATGTATTTTTTATTTGATGGGGATTTTTGAGTGAATGCCACCACCTCTTTTTTTGTTTCCTCCTAAATAATAATAATTCCTCCAAAAATAATAACCATTGAGTGTAGAATATTTGGGAACTATGGAGAATATATAGACAATGTGAGGGGAAAAAAAGAAAATTAAAATCAATCCTCATTCTGTCTCCCAGAGGTGACCATTGCTAACATTTGGTATATATTTTTATGTATATTTTATACACATATATTATATGTATAACATTTTATATAAATACATTTTTCATAAAAGTGAAATCATATGAAATTGTTTTATTGATATGTTGGTTCACAACAGTTTATGAGTATCTTTTTATACCATTCAATTGTCTTCTATAACAGAATTTTAACAGCTGCACAGCATTCCCTTTCATAGCTGTACCTTAAAGTATTTGACCAATCCCCTCTTGTTGGACATTTAGGTTATTCCCAATTTTTCACTAATGTAATTGATACCATGATGTACTTTTGTGTAGCTAAATCTTTGCTCACATTCACAATTATTTATTTAGGACAAATCCCTAAATGTGAAATGTAGGGGTTGTGGGATATGTATCTTTTTAATTCTTTTGGTCAGGAATGCCACATTGTGTCTAGAAAGGTTGTACTACTTGCTCCACCAGCAGTGTGAGAGATTCCATGTTTCACTGACCTAAACTCTAACTTAATTGGTTAAGAAAGCCCCGGGTAAGTTATTGTTCAGCCTGGAGAAATGTAGACAACGGATTTCCTGGGAGCTTTGCCTTCTGGGGCAACAGGAAAAAAACCACCCTTAATTAATGGAGGATTGGATGAGAGTTCATGGGGAAGAGAGACCACAGCTTGTAAACAGATGTTCACGTGACACCTGTGAACCTTTTGGGTGACATGAGATCTAAGGTTGGTCTTCTATTTTCTGATCCTTCAGGAAGAACTAAAACTTGGTAAGATGGAAACTCCTGGCTGGGATGTGACAATGAAAGGGAAGATCTGAGTGTGCGTTTAAAATAATAATAATAATAATACCAAATGGAAGGAGTTGGATGGAATTGCACCATATATATCCTCCCCAAATCCATGAACAAACAGAGAGATGGAGAAGAGTATCTGGGTAACTAAAAGGAAAGCCACGCATTGGCGTAAAACAACAATAGCGTTATCTCTCCTGGCTCTGTGGGTTGGCTGGCATTTCCGCCACGGGTTCTGCCTGGACTCAGTCATGCAGCTGAAGTCAGCTGGAGGGTCAGCTGAGCTGGAAGGTCCCAGATGGCCTTTCTCATACTGGCTGCCGGCTGGGGCACCTTGTGTCCCTCCAAGTGGCCCCTCACCCTCTGGACGGCTAGACTGGCTTCTTTGCTTGGCAGTCTTGGAGCAGCGTTCCAAGAGAGTCAAAGCAGAAACTACAAGGCCCCTTAAGGTTTAGGTTCCAAACTCGCCCACTCTCACTTTTTTTCAACTTTGTTTTCATAGTGATAAAATATTCATAAAATTTACCATTTTAACCATTTTTAAGTGTATAATTAATTCAGTGACATTAAGTACATCCACACTGTTGTGCCACCATCACCCCTATACATCTCTCAACTTTTCCATCTTCCCAAACAGAAACTCTGTCCCCGTTAAACACTAACTCCCCATTCCCCCTCCCCCAGCCCCTGGCGCCCGCCATCCCACTTTCTGTCTCTCTGATTCTGACCCCTCTGGGAACCTCATCTAAGCTCAATCGTACAGTCCCTGTCCCTTTGTGACTGGCTTATTTCACTTAGCACCTTGTCTTCAAGGTTCATCTGTGTTGCAGCATGCGTCAGAATTTCCTTCCTTTTTAAGGCTGAAAAATATTACATCGTATGTATATTCCACGTTTTGTTCATCCATTCCTCTGTCCGCGGACACTTGGGTTGTTTCCACCTTTTGACTATTGTGAATAATGCGGCCTCACTTTAGCCACAATCCGTAGGTGAAAGCACGCCCCAAGGCCAGCCGAGATTCAAGAGTGTGGAGAACCAGTGCCCACCAATCGATCGGAGGGGCAGCAACATCACATTGTGAGCCCCACGGATGCAAGAGGACCTGACTCGTTGGGGCCATTTGTAATACCCATTTACTACAGAAGAAAACGACAGTGCTGACGTCCAGATAGGTCTTGACAGAAGCACAATAAAATGTGACAGTTTATGAGGGCAAAGTCCAGAATATTGGCTCAAAAGCTAGTACATGCACAGGAAGGGGAGAGTGGGCATGTTTGGGGCACACAAATTTTGGGGGGAGAACTGCCGTTTCCTTCCGATTCAAAGACGTAATGAGTTTGGCGCTATGTTTATGAGTTGAATAGAAACAAACTGTGGAATGAGCACAATGGTCTGTACAGCTGAAGAAATGGAATCATTAGAAAAGGGAGCAGGAATGGGAGCCGAGGACCTGAATCCTGGTCTCCCCGACCCCCAGCCAAAACCCAACTCTCTCCCTGCCGTGAGTCGATTCCATGCCTTCTCTGTGCTCAAGCTTTCTCAAGAGTAAAACGGAAATGGTGGTGTCTATCTGTCGTGAACAGATGAACTCACATTTGTGAAAGTCATTTTTTAAAAAAGGAAACATGCTGTTATGTGTTGTCCTTCCTCCTTCCCGGGGTGTCTCTCTCAAGGAGCCACATGCTCTTTTCTGGTGTCCGGTTCCCCTCCTCTTCCCATCTGGGGTCACTGACAATGGTCTTCTCTTCGCTTCATCTGCCTCTCTCTGAAGTACAGCCAGGGGCCCCCAAAAGACTAGAGAGCTCAGCTGACCAGGACGCTTCCTGGTACATGTTGGTTTCAAAGCGCACCGCGGGTTCCTGATGCATGTTGAACAGCAACCGCGACGACCCCAATAGAAATGCCTGGCTGGCCCCGCCTCCTTGCTGTAAGTGTCTCTTCCTGTGCCCTGTGAGCGGTGGACGAACAGAGGACCACAGAGGACCACTCAGAGCAGCAGGAAGCAGCCTGCCTGGCCCGGCACCTCACTTAGGAGGCCCTGAACCATAAGGCAGGAGGGGAGGTCGTCTCCCTGAGCCTCAGTTTCTCCATCTGTAAAATGGGGCTGATGCAGGGCCAGGACTAGGGTGAGGCGAGTGAGGCTGAGTTATGCCAGCACAGGGTAGGATGCTGTCTCATTTAAAATTTTGATAATTTGTTCATCATGGAGTTTTTGCATTTGCTTTGATTTTTTAAATTGCATTAAAATGTTATCTTGATTATTGAGGTTTTTGGTGCCCCCTTAAGTTTTGTGCCTGAAGTGAGTGGCTCCCTCATCTCACCCTAGACTCAGCCCTGGATAGCAGTGCTGACCTCGTGGGGCTGTCTCGAGGAAGAAATGAAGGGACACACGTGAATCCGTGATGGGCAGACAGCAAGCGCCCAACACAGGTGAGCCGGGTTATAATTACTGCCTTCATCTTCCGGTCCCTTGCTTTGACAAGGAACCTGGGGCTGAGAGAGGTCATTCAGTCTACCCAAGGCCACCGGCCGTTAAACCCAGGTCTGCCCGGCTGCAGACAAGTCCTTGTAATCCATTTTCCTCCGTGTAGACAGAGTCACAGTGGTAGGTGAGGCAGATTGGGGGGCAGGAAAGAGTCCACTTTTTTCCAGGCTCGACGATGTTTTTCCTTTCATGTTGTGGTCCCCAGAAGTGGGCTCTGTCCGGGGATAAGCTGGGGCATCCCTCCCTGCAGCCCCCCAAACTCAGGTCTGGCACGACCGCCCACCACTCCCTCCCATGATCCCAGGTGCAGAGCAGCTGTCACCCTCAGAAGCTGCTGGTATACCCTCCATCTCCTCCACCAGGCTGGAATGGGGCTCCTCCCATGCAGGCCCTTGCCCATCACACTCTGTCTCTGCTGCCTAGAGCAGAGGCTGGCACAAAGGAGACACTCCAGAGTGTGGACAGATGGAAAAACACACTAGCGGACCAGGCTGGTGGTGTAGTGGTTAAGTTCAGACACTCCACTTCGGCAGCCCAGGGTTTGCCAGTTTGGATCCCAGGCACAGACCTACACACTGCTCATCAAACCACACTGTAGCGGCGTCCCACGTACAAAGTAGAGGAAGACTGGCACAGATGTTAGCTCAGGCACAATCTTCCTCACAAAAAAAAAAAGACACAAACAAATAACATGAGTGCAAGAAGGAAAGAACCAAGTTGACAGAGGGCCTGTGTTCAAGTCCAGCTCTGTCTCTTGAATCTTAGGTCTCTCTTCTGCAAATTGGGCTCAACCACATCACCTACATCAGCATATAGGCCACACTGAGACCACAACATTATGGTCTCTGTAAGGATAAAGGAGAGAAATGCCAAACCCAACGTCTGGCACATAAAAAGTGCACAATAAAGAGTAACTTGGGCTTTTTTTCTTTTACACCCTAGAACCACACACACACGCACACACAAATAGCCCAGGGCTTCTCAAAAGCAGTGCTGTCGACACTTTGGACTGGATGATCTTTGTTGTAGGGCTGTCCCGGGCACTGTAGGGCTTCAGCAGCAGTTGTGCCCTTCACCCCCTAGATGCCAGGAGCGCCTCCTCACAGTGACAATCAAAGGAAACATCTCCAGACATTGCCAAATGCCCACTGAGGGGCAAAACTACCCCCAGTTGAGAATACTGATGTGGCCCATTGACCCAGATTCTTTTAAGAGAAAAATGGCTAATTCTCATGATGTTCTTATTTTCTCAGTCCTCGGCAACATAAATGAATCAGGGTCAGGTGGGCAAAGATTAAAATAGTAAGAAAAATGATAACAACCACACTATGACAATAAACGACATTAACTAAGTGCCCACTGGTGTTCCAATGGACGCCCGATGCTGTAAGTACATCACCCTTAATCCTGACAGCATCCCTGCGGGGGCAGCTGTTATCATTCCATTTTCCAGACGAGGAAACTGAGGTTCAGAGCATCAGATGACTTGCCCAGGGCCACAACCAATGAGTGGCAGGTCTGGAATTCCAACCAGGTAGGCCTGGCTCCAGAACATCCATCTTTCGCACAACTCCATTCGTCTGTCTTTTAAAAATCTTTCCATCTGCATTCCAATTCCTACTTGAATAATCTCTGTCTGACTGTTTCTCTCTCCACCTCTCAGCCCCCGTCCCCCACCAAATGTCCAAGAGTGAAAATATCTGAGAAAACAAGCTGAACTTCTAAAAACTTACATCCAAATGTCTGGAAGGCTCAGGCATGGGTGATTAAATTAAGAGAAACTATGCCTAAACCGAAGGTACCTCTGCCAAATTGAATTCTTGTTCATCGGGTTGTTTTTGGATGAAGAACAGGACCCTCTGTGGATGGCTGGAGCCGAGACGACTCTGCGCCCGAGAGCAGCACTCAGGCTCTCGGAGGCCCGGGCCACAAGACCCTTCCTCTGTGTTTGAGTTCTGAAGCTCCCTTAGGAAAGCGTCTCCACTTGTGCCATCCAGGGCCATCTGGCCACCCCCCTGCAGGCTCTGGAACCCACCAGCCAAGACCAAGAGGGGTTGAAGACACCAAGAGCTTAGTCACTGCTACTCAGAGTGTGGTCCCTGGACCGCCACCGGCAGCATCACCTGGGAACTTGTCGGAGATGCAGACTCACAGGATCTACCCCAGACCTACTGAATTCAAAACTCTGCAGGGGGGCCCAGAAATCTGTGCTTTCAGGAGCTTTTCCGGCATTCCAAGGCCTCTGATGCCCTGCCAGCCTTCAGCACTTTCCTTCGACAGGCTTCCCTTCTTGAAGGAAAGTGTTCTCTCTGATTTTGGCCACGATGAGGAATCTGGGATCCGAGCAGGGGAAAGGAGTTCTCTGGATCTTGGAGGCAAAAGCATTTAGAAAGAAAGGGATGAAATGGGAAGAACCAGGAGCAAAACGGGCGGAGCACAGCAGGACGAGATGCCTCCGGAGTGCCAGTGGTCCTGGCAGGTGTGCAAAGAACAGAATGTCAGAGCCGAAAAAGACCGACATCTCTTCTTTGGTCTCTGTGCCTTCAGTCCCAACCACAGAATTGTCAAGGAAATCTTTCTAAGTGACAAATCAATTATATCACTTCCTTCAGAGGTCCCCCATCAACCTCAGGCTAAGGTCTGAAACTGCCCAGCACAGGCTCTCCGTAACCTGGCCCCTACCACCTCACCTGACACAGAGCATCCTAACAGTGCCAACCACCTCCAGTTCCTACACTCTGCCTGGTGTCTCTGGGTCCACAGACTCCATATGCCTTCCCTTCTGCCTGAGCTGTCATCTACAGGCGTGTCTCATAGGGACCTGCTCCCAAGAAGCCAGTCCCAGAAGTCAATGGCAGTCTGTACCTCCCAACAACCACCCAACTCTAAAACAAAAGATTTCCATCTGTCTTAACTCTTCTTAACCTTAAGGTCAAAGGATGAACATTTCAGCAACATCATGCCATTCGGCGATAGCCACCAGGAGCCATTCAGAAAAAAGCTGGCACCGTGTAGTATGCTCAGCTGGTAATGAGCAAAGTTTGGGGTCTGACACCTTGCACTGGGGGTACAGTTATTACCCTGCATCCCACCATCCCACGCCCCTCTGATCCATCCCTAGGGTGTGCGTCTGTTTTTACATCCCAAAGACTCCCTCATCTTTTCCAGGTTGACTTTCCTAATTGCCACCTATGTTGAGCCCCTGAGTAGTATTGACCTCTCTGTTAAGAAGCTACAACCCATCTTCTAGAAGAAAAATTGGGGGCTTTTACTTCGGCCCTTACTCATGAATAAAGATGTTTGGTAATTATCACCCAGCTGGCTGCAATATCTAGCCGGCATCTTGGTCAGAGAGTACTCAGTTTTCATCGACTTTTACAACAGTCCTCCGCAATGGAACGTGACTTTGAGATGGCTTTTTCCAACTTTCCAAATCAGATGGACATGGGCTTTGCAGAGCCCATGCACTGTAGCCCAAAGCAAGAAGCTTTGCAATCCTGGAAAATACCCAAGGCAAGAAGTATCTATCCCCCAGCCACAGAGGACACGTCGTCGTAGCTGGAGGCTCCTTGAGAAGGGCTCTGTGGTGGGGGAAAGGGAGCAGCCATAACCGCCAGGACGAAATCAAGAGAAGGCCAAGAGCAGAGCCAAGACAGTTAAGTGGCAAGGGGGAGGCTGGGTCCTGGGCCAACTTATGGTGAAGTGACACATGTTTCTGCTTTGAGTGATCAGTTTTTACTTTTAACATTGAAGATTAAAATTAAGTGCATTACCATAGATCAGTTTACAGGGATTTGGTACATCTGTTTTGGAAATGTAAAACAAAACTGAGTAACATCATTATATGTATTACCAGAATTGGAGAAAGCTACGGGTAACAGCCTGGACGGCCTCCACGCCACCTCCACAACTCAGCGTGCCTCACACTTGGTGGGAAGACATCTGGCCAGGGGTGGTGGGACACCTACCTGCCAAAACTGCGGGGAGGCACTGAGAGACCGGCCAAGCGGCCAGGTAGCAAAAGCAGCCACCTCCTCAGCAGAGGCCCCAGCCACGGCCCCACCCTCCAGCCTGGCCGCATGCCCCACAGCAGCGCCCTTGCCAAGAGTTTGACACTGACCTCCGAGGTCTGGCCAGAGGGGAGAAGACTGGCAAGTTCGATTATTGCTTCAATAAGGAGCGAATGGCCTCTGGTTTGCTATTTACACTGCTCTCCAGGAGAGAAAACAAGTCTTCCAACTGAAGTACTCCAATTTCTCCTATTTATCCAAGATTACACATATAATCCCATAATAAAACACCGTTCCTGCCCAGAAAGCAGAGTGATTGCCTACAGATGTGCCCGAACCAAAACATCTGCACATCCAAAATGGTCACCGGCGTGATATTTTATCTGCTCTGGTTGATGATCAAGATGGCTAATTAACTTCTGAAACTTTCCGAATGGAAATCCCTCGGAGGGAACAAAGGGGCATACTGGTGACAGAGTTGCGCCCCCGTGATGGGCTGCCCGTGTCAGAAGGCCAGGCTGTGCCCAACTTCAAGTCACACCTTGCAGGCAGATGAAGTTTGACCCAACAGCATGCGTCACCGACACGGGAAAATAAAATGCTTTGCTAATGGTGCCTGGCTCCGCGTCAGGAAAATACCTCATCTGAATTTTTATTCAGCTGACAAATGATGTGCGTCCCTGCCTTTATCTGGCTGCTTCTAATAAATATCTGAGTGCAGCAAAGATTTCTTAATTTGCTCATTTCTCTTGGTACCATTTAGAAAGAGAGCTTAGAATGAAAACGGATCCGGAGGCGAGAGGGATGTCCGCTTGCTCACAACAGCCCCGGGAAGTGGCTGCACCCACTGGGTCACATCACATGATCGTCAGCCCCACCTCGATTTGTCTCTCAGTGTGCTGTTTAAGAATGTAACCCAATCCCCAAGCCCAACAAGGAGTCTGTTTATTATTACTTTGGATAGAAAGGTGCATAACATCCTGTAATGTGTGTGCATTTTTTATCCCGTTTGGCTATTAGAGACTGAAACCATTTGGGACATTTATTCACATGCATTCAGCCGCTCTCCAGGATGAGGCTGACGGGGGATGGATGCCTCTGCGGTGCCTGGCGCGCACGGTGGTGATAACGCGTTTAGCACTGAGTTCACGTACAAAATGGTCGACTACAAAAATCGAAGGAATACAAAGATTGGTTTAAAAAGCACAGAATGGGAAGTGATTTCTTTAAGTTGGAGGTTTAGATAGGACACCAGACAAGGAGGAGGAATTTATTTTAATGGAAACTCTAATTCTCCGGCTGCATGAGTCAGGCCAGGGCATGGAGCCTGGTGTGATACCCGGGGCTGCCAACCTGCAAGGGAATCCTGTGCCACCAGCACGGCCGAGAGACGCTCTCTGCACAGCCACGCTTCCTCCTCCCGTCTCCATCATTCCTGTCTACCCCGAAGGCCCCTGGCCTTGCAGTCGACCTGAGAGGGCCTGAAGGCTGGGGGCAGAGCCAGGCAGATGGCAGGGTCCGGCCCCTATGGTATCCAAACCAGATGGACCTAGCAAGGTGGCGATAAAAATTCCAAGCAACTTCCTAACGCCCGGGCAGCAGGCAGAGCAAGCCTATTTCTTACACACGTTGGTGACGTGCTTGCTTCCAAGAGCAGAAGTGATCCAGAAAACCCCTGGAGACCACCCAGCACCACCCTCAGGAAAACCTGCGTGTTCAGGGAGCCGCCTCCCAGGCAGGCAGCTGAAGGCAGGTATCCCGCTTCCTGCAGGAAAGTGGGGGCTTCTCAGACCTGTGAGCGGGAGGGGTCTTCCCTCCAGCTCCATCTCAGCTCGTGCCTGAGGCAGGGGGATGCACAACGAGGAGGATCAAACCCATTCTCCCGCCGCTGCAGCTGGGTTGGGGGGATAGGACTGGAGGGTCCGCTCTCTGTGTCCCACCCCAAGTGAGCCCAGGCAGGCTGAAAGTAGAAGTCATCGGGGGTGGCTGAGCTGCTGGCATCTGCCCCAGAAAGATGGCAGGAGCCCTCCCACTGGTCTCCCTCCCTCTGCTCTTGCCCCTTCAATCCCTTGTTCCACGGCAGCCTCAGGAATCCTCTCAACATAGAAATCACCCTAGTCACTCTGTCACCTGATCAGACCCTCCCGGGCTTCCCACCGTGCTCAGAAGAACATCCAAAGTCCTCCCCAGGGCCCCCAAGGCCCTGCACGATCTGGTTCCTGCCTCTTTCATTTCATCTCCTTCCTGCTTCATTCCACGGCAGCCAACCAGGCTTCCTTTCTGTCCTTCCTCCTCTCTGCACTCCAGACTCAGGACCTTTGCACATGCTGGTCTCCCTGCCCGGAATGCTCTTGCTCCAGATATTTGCATGGCTGCCTCCTCATTACGCAGAGCTCAACTGACATGTCCCTTCCCCATAGAGACCTTATCTTGCCACCCAATGGAAAGTGGCCCCCGTCACTCTCTTTCACAGCACCCTACTTTCATCAGCAGCATAGCATTTAGAGCTCCCTGTTTCCCGTGTTTGTTTATTGCTGTTATTTATTCAGCCTCTCTGTACAAGGATCATGGCAGGGCTTAGTAAATCAATAGTTGTTGGATGAAGGGCGGCAGTTATCATGCACCAGGCGGTGTCAGTACTTTACAAACATGATGTCATTTCATCCTTGTGACAACCCTGTATCCTGGCCACTAGACTATTATCACACCCGTTTTACAGACGAGGAAACAAACTCAGCGAGATGAAGCACTTGCCCAACTCCACACAACCTAGGAAGAGGAGGCAGTGAGGACTGACACTCAGAGTTGTTTCTGATCCCAGGGCTGGCATTCTCAGCCACTAGGCAACACAGCCTCAGTTTGTGGAGGACATACAAGGAGAATGCTGTGTCTCCCGGAAAACCCGAGTCAAAGGCAGTTCAGGCCGTTCTCTAAGAGCTTCTGGGCAACTGGTCCTGTAACCACTTCCCTGCTTTCCCCACTCCGTCCTGTCTGGATTCCTGGTCTCAGCAGGTGCTGCGTATAAATTTAGCTCAGGTGAGGTCCAACAAGGCTAATGCAAGAAAGCACATTCTCTTCCCGGCCCCTCCGTCTGCGAGCCCCAAAGCCACTGCCTTCCTAGCCCGGCCCAGGGTCCTCGCACTGGGCCTTTCATCCCAGCCTCACCACACACACTTACTCTCCTGTCCCAGCTTCTCATGGTCCCACCATTCTCTCCACACCCCCATCCTAAAGTAAATGACTTCGTTTTTCAATTCATGCAGCACAAACCACAGCAGGTCATGAGAAAGCGATGGAAAGAGGAGAAAACTTGGCTGCCAATCAAATGTTTAAAACTGGGTCCTCTGGCTTCTGATGGCTTTCACTACGTGCCTGTGGCTCGTCTGAGGAATTATTCTCGGGTACCACTTGCACTCCTGGCACGGCATCTCCAGCATGTGTACGAGCCGCGTCCCAGGGCAGGGTTTTTGCTTAGTTACACTGGATGATGAATGTTTCCACAGCTGCAAGCAAGACACTTTTGCTAAGAAGCTGGGCTGTTGGAGAAGCAGGAGGACTTTATTATTGGTGTTTGAATGAAGAAAGAGAAGGAAGGTGGCAAAGATTCCTCTGGACAGCATCAGGACAAATGGCAGGTCTAAGAAAGACAAAGAGAACGCCTCGCTGGTACCCTAACAGGTAAGGCACTTAACTGGAAATAGACTGAGTAATTACATGAAAATTGGCGGAGCCCTGCTGCGTGCACCCCTTGGCAAACAGCACTGAAGCTGGCGTGTATTGAGGGCGTGCTGTCTGCCGGGCACGCACCTTACCTCGCGCCGTCCTCCCGACAGCTCTGTGCCTTGGATGTTATCATTACAGAAGAAGACACAGGCAGGCGCAAGGAGACTCAGGTCCTTGCCAGGGCTAAGAATGGAACCCGAGTGCCAAGTGACATCTGTCAGACTCTTAGCTTCTAGGCTAAATGCTTCCGTCTTCTACTCTTGGCCTTTAGATTAAGTGTTTTGAGCATAGCCACAGAGCGGAATTACCTGGGGAGCTCTTTTAAAAAAAAATAACACCCCTGCCCAGACCCCAGAATCACCGGCAGTAGGTCCCCAGGCGTCGGTATTTTTCAAAAGCTTTCCAAAGGTGATTTGAATGTGCAACTAGGCTTGACATTCGCTGCTCTAAACCAGTGCAGTGGTTCTCAAAGCGGGGTTCTCTGGGCCAGCAGCACCTGGGGACTTGTGAGCAAGGAGAAGTCCAGAGCCCTACCCTAGACCTGTCGAATCAGAATCTCCAGGGGAAGGGAGCCCAGCAACTGATAATTTTAACAACGCGCCCTCCCCCGCCCTAGAAATTCTGAAACATGTCAAAGCTTGAAAACCACTGCTCTGGATGTGGGCATACTAACATCTCTTCGAGACCCTGATTTCAACTTTTTTGGATATATTCCCAAAACTAGGACTGCTGGGTCATATGGTAGTTCTAGTTTTACTTTTTTTGAGGACCCCCTACACTGTTTTCCATAGCAGCTGCACCATTTTGCATTCCCACAAACAGTGTCCAAGTGTCCCATTTTCTCCACATCCTCACCAGCACTTGTTGTCTTTTGGTTTTTTTGATAAAGATATTCTGACCTGCGTGAGGTGATGTCCCATTGTGGTTTTGGTCTGTATTTCCCTGATGATTGGTTTCAGAGCATTTTTTCATATACCTGTTGGCCATTTGTATACTCCTATGTCCATCGTACCACTAGTCACATTAGCTAAGATGTGGACACAACTTCAATGTCCATTGACAGATGAATGGATAAAGAAAATGTGTGTACACACACTGTGGAATACTACGCAGCCTTAACAAAGAAGAAATTCTGCAATATATAACCGCATGGATGGACACTGAGGACATTATGTTAGTGAAATAAGCCAGACACAGAAAGACAGGTACTACATGCTTCCACTTATATGAGGTATCTAAAACAGTCAAAATCATAAAAGCAAAGACTGGAATAGTGGTTACCAAAGGGTGGAGGAGAGGGGAAATGGGGAATTATTAATCAACAGGCATAAAGTTTCAGTTAAATAAGATGATTGAGCTCTAGAGATCTTACAGCATTGTACCCCTACTTAACAATAACACATTGTACATTTAAAAATTGTTAACTTTCTCTCCTTTCATTATATTAGCTGCAAATAATCATCATATTGTTTCCACTTTGGAATTCTTAAACTTATTTTTTACTCTTAGTACATCTAGAATAATATTAAATAGTGGCAATACGTTTCTCTTATCTTGTTCCTGACTTCAATGGAAAATGCTTCTAGTGTTCGACCTTAGACATGATCTATTTTTAAACTTCAACATGTTTCTATGATGTCAATAATGGATGTTGAGTTTTATTAAATATCCTTTTAGTCTCAAAAAAATTAAGAGGAGGGGCCAGCCCCGTGGCCGAGTGGTTAAGTTCACGCACTCCGCTGCAGCGGCCCAGGGTTTCGCCGGTTCGGATCCTCGGCGCGGACATGGCACCACTCGTCAGGCCACATTGAGATGGCGTCCCACATGCCACAACTAGAAGGACCTGCAACTAAGATATACAACTATGTACAGGGGGGTTGGATTTGAGGAGATAAAGCAGAAAAAAAAAAAAGATTGGCAACAGTTGTTAGCTCAGGTGCCAATCTTTAAAAAGAAAAAATATTAAGAGGATAGATCTCATGTTGTGTTCTCATCACAATTTAAAAAAAAAAAAACACTACTCTTTCTAGAATATAAACTCCGCAATGGCAAGTTTTCTTCACCTCTGTATTCCCAGCCCCTAACACCAAAATATGTATAAAATGAACGAACAGATGAATGACTACTTGCAACATGTTGCTGCTGTTTCCATTACATTAAGAAAACTTGAACTGGTAAGGATTTAGATCCTACCTTGCAGTTAGTTAAGGATTCACTTAGCTGTCTGTATTAGCAAGATTAAAATCTTTGCGGTCCAAAAGTGTTTAGTTCCTCTGTTTGTTTTTTTCCAAACAGGCTACAGACACAATGAAATTAACACCAACCGCAGTGGTAATTGCTGGTCTGGCCCCTGCTCTTATTAGTCCTGGTTAAGCAGGCGGGTAGCTAATCTGCAAGGCTGTTTTATCTTCTGCCATCACACCCCCTGAGGGTGGAGGACCGCCCCATTATTGACAAAGACAGAGGATTTTCCTGGCAGTTGAAAGAGTCAATCCTGCATTCTTCTGCCCAGGCCTACACCCAGACAGAGCTGTAGCTTAATCAGAGAGAATTAACCAGCCTTCCAGCTCTGCTCATTAAACGATGGAAATGCATCGTGTTTCTGCAGTAGCCTGCTTCTCTCACATACCCCCTTTCCACAGCCTGACCACAATTTTACTGTGTGTAAAAAACGGCTTGGTATCGCAACAGTGCTGCAAGGGAGCAATGATTAAATTTGTCCCCACAATTAACGTGTCTGTGATTGGCAGAGGGGAGGGGGAGGGGTAGGAGGGCTGGAGAAGGGGTGTTACAGAGCAATCAACAATCAATGGCGGGAAGGTGACCTGCACCAGAATCTTCTGCCGTCGTGATCAATATCACTCGGGCTCCAGTGAGCCCCTCTCAATCCACGCTGCTTCGTCTCGATAGAGTGTATTCTCGTACAAATACCTTAAATAAATAGCAGCAGGACAACACCCTGGGATTCTTCAAATTACATCCATCTCACGCAGAGGCCAAGCGAGTCCCACGGGGAGGCCCTGTCTCTCAGAACCAAACAAGCTTCTCCTTTAAAAACCTCATAATTGGTTATTTACACACGCCACAACTTAGCATCGATGCCGCGTCCCGATTATCATACGCATTTCCAATTGGACAGAGCCCGACTCCAGTGAAGACGCAGGCTCTCCTAATTTCGGATGCGGCTAACGGGCCAGGGGGAGGGCGAACATTTATCTGCTTATGATTTGAATCGGGTAACGCCTGCACCGTCTCGAAGCCAGGGCTATTTTCTGGGAACGTGTATTGTCTTGAAACCCTGGCTGACCCTCTTTAGGAATCATAAAAATTATAGGGGCCAAGCTTTTTGTTGTCGTTTCCGGTCACCCCCCTTCGCCAGCTCAGGGAAGTGGGGAGGACGTTGTGGAGTGGTTGTGCTGTGGTAAACAGTGCGGCCCCATGGATACGGGTCTGGTTTGCAGGTTGGCAAGAAGCAACATCAATTACATGCAGATCAATTTAATCACAAACACCAGAGCAGATTGCAAACAAAGACTCCCAGAGCCGCCGGGGCCTGCAGGACGCCAGGGAGGCAGGCCCATCTTCCAGGGACCCTCTTGGAGATGCTCCTACTGATGGCAGCCTCCGTGTTGGTGAAGGGTCCTGGAACCGCCCCCAGCTCTCCTGCTAAAGCATGTCCTGAGTTTGCTCGCTTCCCTCTTTGTCCTCTGCTGCCACCAGGCCTACGCCGCCTGGAGCCCAGACTACGGAGAAACCCCCAGAGAGCATGCCGGCCGTCCCTGCTCCCACGCTCGCTGCCCCAATCCACTCTCCACAGGCCCACCAACGTGCTCTTCTAAACAGACGTCAGGTCTCCATACACCTGTGTCTAAAGCCTTCCCGCGTCTTCCCAGCGCACCTGGAAGGACAAGGCTCTGCAGGAGTGGCCCAGGCCGCCCCTCCAGCCCCTCTCGGCTCCTCTCCCACTCCATCAGCTGTGCTCCAGAGACTCCGGTCTGCCCTCTGTTCCTTGAACACACCAACTTTATTCCTACCTCAGGGCCTTTGCTAAGGCTGCTGCCTCTGCCTGGACTGCTCTTTGTGCCCGCCCCGTATCTTCACATGGTGGGACACGATATGATGTGATGTGATGTGTTGTCACAAAATATGTCATATATATCTAGATAGCTCTGTATTTATATCTATAGCTATCTTATCTTACACCCGCCTCAGCTCAGATGTTACCTCCTCAGAGAAGCCTTCCCTGACTTCCTGCCTCACGTCACTTCCCAGCCCTTGTCTCCCTCCCGCCACGGCCATTCTCCATCACCTCACAGTGGCCTCTTTTCCTCGCAGCCTGATCTCATTTGTGTACGTGCTCTTGTCCCCTTCCCACCAGAAGGCTGGCTCCACAGGGGCACAGACTCCCCTCTCCTGCTCACTGCTCTGTTCACAGCATTTTGAGCAGTGCCTGGCACACAGCAGGTGCTCAGAAAAAGTTGGTGAATGCATGCATGAATGAATGAGCTCCAAGAAGGGAGCTCAGTGGCAACAAGGTCACAAGAGTGGAGACTATTCTTCTTGCTGCTGGATATTCTCTAGGACCCCGCTTGCTGAAAGGAGAAAGAAGCAAGTCTGCTCTCTGGAGCCCCGTCTGCCCAAGCTCACCCTGAGATCCAGGCGAGCCCAGGTCTCTGAAGCTCCCACACTGCTTGCCCGTCGCAGACCCAGGAGATGACACGTGGTGTGGTCACCAATCACAGAGAGAGCAAGTAGCCCCCCGACCTCAGGAAAGAGGAGCACAGTCACGACCACCACATCCTCACACTGAGGCCTCAACCACGAGGGGCTCAGTATGACACGTACCCCACCTCTGCCCATCGTGCGATGCTCAAGCTCCCATCGGTCCACGCAACCTCGAATGAGCCCCCAGGCCAGTGCTCTGAGTGTCTGGCTTTTCCACGCCTGGAATGGCACGCTAAGAGCTTCGAGTTGGGCCCTTCCCCGCCACCCATAGATTCAGGGCCACCACCCCCTTCCCCATGGTGAACGCCCAACTCTGGCTGGGGGGCTTCTGTTCTCAGGGCGATTGGCCTAGTAACCCTTTGCTACCTCTCCAAGGAGGCCACTCTCACTGATTCCGAGGACACTGTCCCTGTACCTGGGAACTCCTCCTATTAAAGAAAATGGAAAAATACAAGTCTAATCCCTAATCCCTAGCAGGGCACCCCCCTCGAAGGACAGGCAGCAGTGCAAATTATGGCCATGAGGGCTCTCCATGGGATTGCAGAGGAACTTAGGCCTCTCAAGAGATTAAAATACTGTCACCACTCTGCCCAAAATACGACTTCCACTGGTCCTACATTTCACCATTAGGGATTCATTCCTTTGTGTTGACCAGATGCAGTCTTAAAATACAGATTACTTGAGGGAGGTCCATAAGTCACATATTCACCCATGTGAAGGGAAGGAGGCCATGAATCAGTAGTTCTCAGCCCTAGCCATATATTAGAATCATCGGGGCCACACTCCAGAATAACTGAAAGTAAGACTCTAGAGACAGGGCCCAGGCATCTGTAGTTAGCAAAAGCTCTCCAGGTGGTTCTGATGCACTATGACTGCCGAGACCTACTTCTGTGGGCAGATCTTCACCTTCTGACCTGTACAGGAGACACCCTGTTGATCACTTACCCTCAGCAGATTGCCCAGAGGAGAAGCCAGCAACTGCTCAGACTGGAGGCTGTGCTGCTCTCTCCCCTGGCTGAGCTCTCTCCACTGGCAGAGGCCCTTGGCCAGGTATGAGATGGATCCCCTGAACTACCTGTGGTTTCCCAATGCTCCTGGCACGAGGGCTGGAGCCAAGGACTCTGGGTTATATGGGGGGAAAGAGAAGAATTAGCTGATAAGTGAGCTTGGATGTGTAGTCAGAGCACTGAGCAAAAAACCCCTGGCAGAGGGACAAGATGTTCTAACCCAGAAAGCAGGAGCAAATCACCGTGTTGCATTTCTGTGCAACATGCACACTCCAGTCCCCACTGCCTCAGCCCGCAGCCTGCCTCGAAGGATCCAGGGAAAATGAAAATTAATGGGGTGGGGAAGGTAATCAGCAGGGAGGCCCACTTTTGTTAATAACCACCCTCCATCACAGAGAGAAGGAGACAGGGCATCCGTTCCAGGCCAGGGTCACCTTGGGAAAGGTGGGTGGGAGCCTTTGAGGGGTCTGTCTCCAGCCTGGGGCCTCCCCAGGTCATGGAGGATGGTCTCAGAAATGGACTGTCGCCTTTGAGCTCCCATGACTTGAGTGTGATCTAAAGATTGGGTCTGAGGGCTGAACTGTCCGTCAGGCCCCCTGCAGGGTCCCTCCCAGCCCCACCAACACTGAGTGGTCAGCCCTGCTCCCAGCATTCTTCCTCTCTGTGGCATTAACCCCGCCCCTGCCAGCCCCTGCTGCCTCATCCCCACCAACACGGTTCATCGAGATGGAGATAGACAAACACGTATCCCATGCTGGCTCTTTGTCTCCAGAGCCATTGTCACTTCCCGTGTGCTGACTCAGCCTCCCCACAACACGGAGTTGGTGATGGGTGACACTGGCCAACAGGAGCTCCAGCCACAGGGCTCTGATGGGTGCTGTTGGGAGCTGGCCAGCCTCAGGGCCGCGTGCCACTGGCTCAGCACAGCCCGCCATGGAAACCCCGTGATGTGGCTCTTCCACTCACAGGCGTGGGGCCTGCCACCAGCCCGGCAAGAAAGAGATTTCTGTCACTTCCCGAGTGCCAGGCACCATGAGGAGCCCTGTGCAGAGAGTACCTCGTTGGTTCTGCCACCAAGCCAGGCAAGGAGGGACAGTGCAGGAGTTAAAGCTTAGATTCTGGAGCCCGGCTGCCTGGTTTCCAGTCCCAGCTCTGCCGCTTACCAGCTGTGTGACCTTGGGCGAGTGACTTCATCTCATTTGTTGTGAAGTTTCAATAAGGTAATAGAGAGACAGAAAGAGTGTTTAAGACAAAGCCAAGTATATTAGTCAGCTCCGCTGCCATAATAAAGCACACAGACCGGCGGCTCAGACAACAGGAATTCACTTCTCCCAGTTCTGGGGGCTGGATGTCCAGACCGTGGCGCCAGCCGGTGGGCTTCCGGGGCGACCTCTCTGCCTGGCTTGCACACAAACACCTCCTGGCTGTGTCCTCCCTCAGCCTCGCCTCTGTGCTCATGGGGACAGCGAGCCCCGGGGTCCCTTCCTCTTCTTAGAGACACCAGCCCTATCGGATCAGGGCCCACCCTTCCGACCTCCTTTAACCTTAATCGCCCGTGGGGGCCCTATCTGGAGATACAGTCAGAGTAGGGGTTAGAGTTTCAACATATAAACTGGGGGGTGCACAGTTCAGTCCACGGCACCAAGCATATAACATGTTCGTAAGTGTCACCCGTCGTTATTAACACCACCGTTACCCCACTTTGCATGAGAACACTGAGGCCCAGAGAAGCGACAGCACTTGCCCATGGAATGGCAGCGTCGGGATCTGAACCCAGCACTGCCCTGACTTTAGCCCTTGCCTGTAACCAGATGCTAACTGCTCGACTCTTCCCACCAGATCCCAGGGGCTCTGGACCCCATGCCAGCTACCCCCTGAGAGCTCTCTGACCAATGGCCACTCCCATGGGCTCTAGAGAAACTGCCACACTTCTTGGCCAGGGAGCTGAGATTGGTAGGGCGTGGGCATGGGCTGGGTGCCAAGCCCAAGGGAGCCCTTGCTCAGGTTGCTGGAGAAGGTCACCTGATCCTGTGTCCCCTCTCCCCCCAGAACCCTATACTTCCATCCTGGTTCCTTTCCAGGCCCTGTATTACCTGCCTGCCTGCGAGGCCAGGACTTGGTCGGGTGGGAAAGGGAAAGAACACACACAGCCACGGCTGCTGCTGCGTCAGCAGGGCCCCGCCTGTCCCCTCGAGAGCTGAGTGAGGTTCTTCCGGCCCTAACTGTATCAGAAAGGGCCGGGAGCCACCCCTGCCCCACAGCCAGGCTTTGGCAGAGAGGGATGTCGCAGACAGCTGCCTGCCCAGCACCCATCCCGTTCTCCTGGAAGCAGCAGCCCGTGTGGCTTTCAGGGACCACCCATCACACATTCTGTCCAGGAGGCTTGAGTGGGGCCAACACTAAGCAGTCACGTGACCTTGGTCTGACCAATGTGATCATCACACCTGTCTAGATACTGTGGTTGGTTCAGGGATGGGCACATGTCCAAATCTAAGGAAACCAGAGCAAAGAAAGAGTCAGTTCCAGGATTATCAGTAGCATGATCGGGGAAGAGACTTCTTCACTGAACTTTTGCCTGAGGGTATAGGAGGTCTGCCTGAAGCAGCTGGCCGCCATCTTGCTACCATGAGAATGGAGCCAAGGAAAGGAGAGCAGAGCTGAGAGTGGGTGAGAGACAGTCCCAATAACATTGTTTTAGCCCCTGGATATAGCTATTCCTGAAGCCAGAATTCCAAGACATTATGGTTACCTAAGCCAAAATATTTCCTTCCTTGCTAGTTTGACTTGGGTTTGGCGACTTGCAAAAAGGGCCTTTAAAACAGAGGAAGGGAGAAGAGAATTTGAATTTCTGAATATGGTTGGAAGAGTTCAGGAGCCAGCTTGCCCCCCTTGCTGGAGCTGAGAGTCATGGCCTTCTCCTTTTCCCCCACGGAGGCCCTAGCGTTAGCCAGAGCCGTATTCTAGAAACGACAGAGGACTCCCCAAAGAAGTGGAGGGAAATATCCCTGGCCGGGCTGGGCCAGAAAAGGCAACGGGAGCTTCCACGTTGCGCCAGGAAATCGACGCGCCCCCACGGGAGCCTCCGCCTGAGCCGGGCCGCGGGCGGCCTGACCCATCTCCGGGCTGCGTGCCCCGCGGAGCCACCCGCCAGGGACGTCTGACTCCAGGCAGCAAATGAATCGGGGGTCGATAGAATGGAGAGGGCCCCTCACCCCTAAGCCTCGCTCTGGGCCGGAGCCGGGACTGCAGCAGCTGCCCCAGGGCGGGCCGGCCCGTGAGGACCTGGAGGCTTCACGGAGGACGGCAGGAGGAGGCAGCGGCTGAGGAGCTGAGTCCACTGCGGAGGCGGGAGGGAGGGGCTGCCTCCACCACACGCGCGCACACATTCACTCTTCCCTTGCCCCCGAGGGTTTCAGGAAGGGGGCAGTCACAGTGTGTCCCCTTGGCCATGTAGCCCCCCGCCTGCACTCCCTCCCAGAAGCAGGGGCAGCCCCCGCAAGGAGGGCCCCACAGCTAAATTCAGCGAGCTTTGGGAACCAGCCGCTGGGAAAGCACACAGACGCAGAGGAGGATGCCAGCAAGGGCAGGAGGAGCCCAGGCGGACTGGGCGCCAGCCTGTGAGGAAGGGACTGGCCTCCGAGAGCTGGAGAGCAAGGGGATGCATTAAGAGGGCAAAGCCCAGGACCCCTCTGAAGAGCATCCCGGGGGGCAGGGAAGTCAGGCCCAGCTGGGGGACAGTGCCTCCCAACCCGGTTCTCGTGCTGACTTCATGAAGCTCAGCCCAGCTTTGTAGGATGAGGGAGAGGGGGCGGCGGACCGTCCTCCCTTCCTTCATCGGATAGCGAGAGATGTTCGCTCTTGGTCCCATTTCCCCACTTTAACCCCTGAGAGACGCGGGTGGGATCTGTCCGGCTTCTGTGGTGCAAGCAACAGAGACCAGCCCTGGCTGGGGAAGCACAGAGGGGAGTGTCTGGAAAGGCGTGGGGTAGCTCTCAGAATCAAGATAAAGACAAAGTACCAGGGTCAAAAGGGCAGAGCACGGGGGCCTGGGGAGCAACAGCCCGCACAGAGCCTCCTCACATCGGAACCCAGCCCCAGCCATTCCCCATCTTGAGACAGTGCATCTTAATGGCTGAGCTCCGCCACCTGCCGCACAATGGCCAGGAGAGAGGGTCAAACAATAGGAGCATCTCATTGGCTGAGCTCGAGTCACTGCCCCACCCATTGGCAAAGCATCTTTTTTTCCAAGATTGACACCTGAGCTAACATCTGTTGTCAATCTTCCTTTTTTTCCTTCTCCCTGAGGCCCCCCCAGTACATAGTTGTATATTGTAGTTGTGATCCTTCTGGTTGTGCCATATGGGATGCCACCTCAGCATGGCTTGATGAGCAATGCCATGTCCTGCCAGGATCCGAACCAGGACACCCTGGGCCCCCAAAGGGGATTGCGAACTTAACTACTGGGCCACAGAGAGGCCATGGCAGAGTACCTTGATTGACAGTCTTACCAAGAGCACCCCCAGTGGGAGAGAGGTCATTCACCAGAAGTAAACCCAGTGGTGTCACCAGAAATGGGTGGAGGGGCAGGAGGAATGGATGGGACAGACAACAAAGAAGACACAATGGCCATTGCAAGGACCAGCAGTGCTCCAGTGCTCCCCTAAGAACCCCAGTTTACTCTGTGCCTACTTCTGCCTTCTTGATTGATCAGAAGGCATCCCCGCCCCCACACCCTCCCCCCACCCCCCCAGGAGGCAAGAGCGGCCATTGGAACTGCCGCTGCTGGAACCACATTCGGAGCCCTCACCGTGTGCTGGGCAGCAAGCTAAGTGTTTTCCCTCATGGTCTCCTCTCAGCTCATCACAGCGCACGAGGTGATGGACTTGGCCGGTGAGGAAACGGGGCTCAGCTACAGGACTGGCCCACATGTGTGGCTGCCAGAGCCAGGATTGGATGGAGGGCCGCCAGACCCCAAAGCCCATGCGATAAACCCAGATGCCCCACGGATTCTCAGGGGCCGGATGGGAGCACAGGTGAGGGAAATTCAGGAAAAGTGCTAAGGAGGAGGAAGAGGGGGAAGAGGAAGAAAGGCGAGAGGAGAGGGTCGGGGGAGAATCAGGGACCCAACATGCTGACGCAGGAAACCAAGGCTGGGATCCTGGCACGAAAACAGCAGGCCGGTCCCTCTCGCTGCCGGCACCACCTCCTCACCACTGGGCCCCTCCCACCCCCGTCCCCTTTCCCCATATGGTAGCAGGCACGTGCGCCATTTAGTGAGTGAACCACAGAGACCCAGGGAGAGGGGGGCACCACATTGCCGAGGGGTGTCCCTAATGTGCTTGGGGAAAGAAGGGGTCGGCAAATCTACAGCTGTATGCGTCCCAGAGAACATCATGGACTTTTCTGGCCACCTTGTACTCTTCCCCATCCTCCACCAGGTATCCTAAGATACAAGGACCAAAGTCAGGGAAAGCAGAATAGATTTCCCGTTGATTTCATCTGCTCAGGGCCCGGGGCTCTTCCTCCATCGTGCCTAAGCCTCTGGATAACCTTGAGAGGCGGGCATGCTGTCTCCATTTTACAGATGAGGAGAATGAGTCTCAGAAAGAAAACCTGATTGGAAGGTATGAGGGTGAGGAGCAGAGGGGGCTGCCAGGGAGCCCACCTTCCCCATTGCGCTGGCACCAGGACCAAGGGTGCTGGGTGCCCCGGCCCCTGCTTTGTCCACTGGGCACAGGGTCCATAACATCTGGAAAACTGCCCCAGCTAAGTTATGGCCTCACTTGACCAAAGTTTGTAAAGGGCACCCTGAGAGAAGACACGGTCTTATCTCGCCAGAGCCCGCTCAAATCCCCATAAGCCATTTGCGAGCTAGAGATTGAAGTACGATTTTGGCATCTCTCCTCTGGTGTGGAAAGAGATTACACTCAGTCATATTTCAAAAAGGCACGACTGACACAGTATAATCTCTGGTCTTAACTCCCCCGACCTTGAGAGAGCAGCAGCGGGTGGGAACAGAGAGTGAGACAATCAGAAAGGAGCCTGCAGCATCTCGCTGGCCCGTCCAGGGCCGCTCCTGAACTCGGGCAGAATGGGGGCTTTAGAGTTTCCACTCCCACCGCCCCAGTCACGGGCACAGCCCTCAGGGGCCGGGCTGCAGCCGCCTCTTCCCAGGACCCCAGCTCTGAGCTGTCCCCAGCCCCTCACGGGTCCAAGCCCTGAAGGAGGCTCCACGACCTCCTCTGTCTTCCTCTGCCTCCCCAGCCCGGCTCTTCTCCAGTGACCATAATGAAGCTGAAAATGTCGCCAGAAAAGGCATCGATCTGTGTATCTGTCGCTTGTTAATCAAAAGTTTCCTGCCTCCTGTTAAAATACCAATGATTTCCTTTGCGGAATCAAACAGGTCTGTTCCCAGAGACGAGCGCGTCAGCGGCGACAGTTTAATTACTGCCACTGATGCGCCTTCCCTGAATACCAGTCTTTCCTGGGCGACATGATGAGCGCACGTTAGGGGAAGGATTAAATCAAAAAGCAGGGACTGACTAATTGTAGGGCGTCTCACACGGATCGGGCTTCCCTACCATGCACTCAGTCCCTTGCTGGCCCCCAGGCATTCGGGGGCTTCCAGCCCCAGGAATCCCAGCACAGTCGTCGGGGCCTGCTGTTTACACCCTGAGCCCCTGTGATGTTCAGTCAGTGCAGTCAAAGGCCGCTCTTCCACACCTGTCCCGCTCTGGCCACTTAGTTTCTAGGAGCCTCAGTTTTCCAGCATGTAAAATGGGACTATTAAATAATCATATAGAAGCCTGTCGTGAAGATGAAATCAAGTGAAATAGCAAAGCCTTGATCTCGGTGAGAGGTCCATTAATGAGGGCACTGATTATGATTATTACCATTAAAGATAACAAGCAGATGTTTATAATAGATTATATCAGACTTTGTGTAAAATATACCACTAACATTAGTAAATTTTTATAATTTTCGAATGTTACTGTACCTATAACAAGCACATGTTCACCTTTATGCATCCTGTGTGCCCAGGGCCTAGAACCCTGCTGCCCAGAGCTAGTCCGTAAATGCGGAGAATGACTCATCATGGCAACACGCTTAAACGCTGCTCCTTCCCTGCCCGATGCTTCGATGAAAAGATGAAACAAGCGTGGCCACCTGCACGGATGCTCAGATCTCCCCGCCCCTCTTGGCTGCCTCCGTGCCTGGCCAGGCCCGAGCCTCCCAAGCTGTGCTGCCAAAGAAGGATGAGGACCTCCCAGCCACCAACGGGTCGGCTTCACAGGGCCCACGGTTTCCTCCGTCTCCTGCTGCTCAGTTCGGTTTGACAGGAACAAATGACTATTGTGTGATAGCACTTATGGAAATGAATACACACAAAAATAACTTCCAGAAGTTATATTTTCAAAGAAAATGATAACATTATTTATAAAAATAAACAGTAACAAGGTCCATGGCCCCCATCTCTCTCCACCACCATCCCCCGGTTGCATTTCTCTCTCACACACACAGGCACACGCACACACACTAATGCACACACACAGCTCTCTTCCTGCCCTGATAAGCTCTCCCCTCCCAGGTGGATGGGAACTGGATTTCCCCTGCTAGTCATCAACTACCCACCGATGCCATGCTGGACTCCCCAGTCTGGGGACCAGCTGGAAACCATGTCCCCAAACCGCTGACTCTCACCTTTCCTTGTCAGTGACGTCAGGAAGCATCAAATCATTTGGAGGTTAAACACACCAAGCCCAGGAGGAAGGTCTGGTTCAGCCTTGGCAGTGGGGACCTTTCTGTGATGGTCCCACTGACAGGTTCATCCCCATCGAGCTTCCTATCCTTCTGTCCTGCCCAGTGTCATGAGTGATGTCTGCAGGAGAAAACAGGAAGACCCTTCCGGATCACCCATCTCCCCCTGGGCCCTCGCTACCAGCACCCTGGGACTCAGGGGACCTCGCCTGTGGATGCTCTTCCAACCAAAATGCAGCCAGAGGGAAATCGAGGCTAAACTGACTTATCCTCTCCCCCACTGAGCCTCCCACGGAAACTAGATGCACCATTCCTTAAGGTTTTTTCCCCAAAAGATTGCAAAGCCCCCACATAGAATAAGGATAAAGACCGTTTTCTGGGGACTCTACTGGAAGAGATGAAAATGGTGCCACACATTTGACAAATAGGCACTGAGGGCCAGGCCCATGTATGCACATAGGGCCATGACTGCGTACATACATGTAGTGGGGACTAAGACAGTCCCTCCCCTCAGGGAGCTCGGAGTCCCTGGGGCAGCAGGCAACACGACAAGGCATGAGAAGTCTGGGATCAGGGAAGGCCAGGCATGTCATGACATAGAGGCAGTGTTCAGGAATCGCATAAGGCCTGTGGGGGAGGTGAGCTTGGCCAGGGAACTCCTGGCATGCAAGGGCGGAGGGTAGGCAGGGCCGGGTCCCCCTGGCCTGGGGAGCCAAGTTGAGAGCTACTCCTGAGGTCAACGGGGAGCCACTGGACAGCTTTGGACACAACAGTGATGTGATCCTGTTTGCACATCCTCTGGCCACAATGTGGGTATTCCAGAAATGACCCCAGGAGGATAATGGTCCCACCTCCCTGCCCGTGACTAACACTTAAACCCACCTAATCCAAGGGCCATGCGGGGGCAGGCCCTGGGCTGCTTCTGCTCCCTGAGTCCCACTGTCTCTCTGCGCCTCCACCCTTGTCTCTCTCTTTCTGGGCCCCCTTTCCTAGGTCTGACTTTCCTCCCTCCCTTGTTCTCATTCTCTCATTCTCCCTCCTCCCTCTCCCCTTCTTCATTTCTGCCACTTCTCCCATCTTAGCCTCCCTTGATTCCCACCTTCTCCGCACTCCTCCAGCCGCAAACACAGAGAGCAGGATGTCATTCATTTTTGTGAGCTTTTTTCCCACTGTTGGCACACACACAATTCCCACCCAGCTCATAATGTAAATATGACCTTTCCGATATTCATTATCAATTAAAGGGACAAATCCCCTTTCCAAGTGTGCTCGGAGAAGCACGAGAGACCTTTCCAGCCGAAGAGCACAAAAGGGCCTTTCACACTGGCTGCCTGATCGTCTATCTCCCGGCTCTCGGTGGGCTGCGTGGGTGGGTGGGGAGGCCGGCGCAGACAGGGAGGACAGACAGAAACAAATGTGGTTGAAGGCCTCTCGCAAGTCATTTGGCATGTGGATTGCCCCGTGCTGCAAATGTCTAGGCCCTCCAACAATCACGGAGAGTCAGAGGAAATGTGGGTGCTCTCAGCATCTTTTCCTTCTTCCCTTTGAGGGCCACGCCGGATCTGGACCAGGCTTGTCATTGAGGTCCCCACCCGGGAGCTCCAGCCACTACAGCTCCAGCCGCCTCCCTTGGGCCTGTCCCTGGAGTTCCTTCCCTCCACCACCGCTGGCCTGAGGAGCCACTTTCAGCCAAAGACAGATCTCAGCCCATGGCAGAAGCAACTTCTGGGGCCCAAACACTGGCAACTTACAAAATAAAGAGTTTCCACATTTGATGTTATTTTTTACAGAAGGTCCTCTCGCATGGAGCTGCACTTTCTCAGACAAGGTCCACGTGGCCCAAGCTAACCCTTCCTCCCTTTTGGTTTGTATCCCCTCCTTGTCACTCAATTCTGAAAACACCCTCACGGCTCCCCCAGGACACCACCTCCCACAGGAGCCAAACAAAAGGCCTCAGAAGGAGGCCTGCGGCTCTGCAGAGGCTGGTGATCCCGGCCCTGCCTGGCTGTCAGCTCCCCCCTCACCCAGGGAAGAGTCTGGGCTCACCTGCAGGTCTGCCCGGGAGATTGGGTCCTGCAGCGAACAGCGACAGAGCTTGGCAGGGGCAGGACACCTGCCTAGGATGGAACACAGGGTCTCAAGGAGGTGGCCTCAGAGAAATGGCAGGTCTGTGTGCCTCACCCTTTCCACGGCTGCATGCCCAGTGCCATATGCCAGATTCCTACGCACCCAGGCCCACAGACAGCCCTGGAAGAAACCCTCCAGACACCGCAGACCTGCACTGCTGTCACAGCCAGGGCTGAACGGCTTCCTGGGGGCGGCAATTCCCCAAGATTCCCACGTGACTGGCTGTGCTAACCACCCCTCCTGGGCACGTCTGGGGCCATGCCGTGTGAATGACAGGCTCAGGCAAACCACACTGGGCACAGAGCCTGCCCCAGTCTGCTTCCCATTCCTGGAGCAATGTGCCCACCAGCATCCAGAATAAGAGGAGGGTAGCCAGACTGCTCAGGGTTAAAGGCACATTTGGAAAGGTGGGGAGGATGACACAGAACAATGCGGGGCAGAGAGAGGGTGAGAGAGAAACTCAACACCCCCAAATCAATCGTTAGACAATTTGGCCTCAGAGTCTGAAACACTATGAGTTGTGGCCCAGGTTGGCTCAAATTATTCACACCTGACAACAAACGGATTCTCAAAGCTCAACCCAGCAGAGGACGGGAATGCTCATGACCCTCCACGGCCACCGCAGCCTTGGGCCCAGCGCGTTCGTTCTGTTTCTGTCTCTGCCTTTCCTTTCCAGGTAATGGGAAAGCCAGGCCCACCCAGGCCTTGGGTAGGTGCTCTCTAGAAAGACCCAGGCACCTTTGAGCTTCCTGCTCCGGCCCCCTGGCAGGCCAGCCTGCCTGACTCCGGGCCTGCTTCCTCAGCATCCGGCCTGTTCAGGCCTTCCTTCCAGGAGGAGGTGCGCTCTGGTGACACCAGAAGGCAGTGCAGGGGCACTCCAGAGGGAAAGGCCAGAACCGGGCTAAGGGGTGGGCTCAGAACTGGTACACAGCACCTAAGGGACTCACACACACATGCACACCCATGTGCGTGCACACGTGAACACACCCACATGCACACACATCCAGGAGCAATGGTGTGGGGCTGACTAGCTTGCCGAAGTAACATGGGCCCCTCCATCTAGGCACACCCCCCTCCCAACAGCCTTTGTTTATTTAAATTGTGACCCAAATCTGGGGGCTGCAATGGGAAAGGGACTCGAGAAAGCCTCTCCTCCGTTCCCCTGACTCAAGGCTTGATTTTCTCCTCTAAGATGTCCACCCGCTCACCCTCTCTTTACAACTCTTGGGTCTTCTGCCATAAGGATATCTCCCCAAATTCAGACAGTTAATAACTAGGCATCCAGTGTAGACATCCACTACCAGGAATTTACCCTATGGATATGCCAGACAAAATTTTCCAGAATGTATTCACTGCAGCATTACTTATAACAGCATAATAACTGGAAACAACCTTATTGCCCGTCACCAGGGCCTGGTTGACTAGAAGGTCACGTATCCAAGACGTAACAACAAAGCAGGGACTGGGGCAATAGAGACAATGACCCAGCCCCTCCCCCGGAGCTCACAGGCCAGTCGGGAGGCCAGCCAGGCAGGTAAGTAAGCAAGACAGAGAGGAACATACCTGCAGTTCTGGAAAGGGAAGGAATTTGCTTGTTGCTTTTGTGTTCTTCACCTGCCCCAGCTCTCTGCAGCTGTATATGGTATCCTTTCTCTGTTGACACCTTCACCTGGCCCCTGGAGGTTCCCCTCACTCAGAGGACACGGCCATATCCATGTGGGGCAGTTAGCAGCCAAGTATGAGGAATGGTGGGAAGATCTCCAGGATAAGAAGAACAGTATCAACATGGAATAACTATTCTGTGAGCTTCCTTTACTCCTTGCTGAAATGAAATATTCCTTAAGCTAAAAGTTCAGCTACCAACGACCCACACACTTTCCCTTCTGAAGGAAACACTATAGTCCAGAAAGGAGCCAGAGAATGAGTCGTTTTGGTTATTGCATTAGTTATTTATTGCATACGTATTACATAAAAAATTACCTTGGGGAAATTTTTAAGCCCCAAACTTAAGAAAAAATAAGCATTTATTATCTCAGTTTCTGCAGATCAGGAATTTGAGAGCAAGAATCGGAAGGTACTGGTGTGGAGTTCCTCAAGAGGCTGCAGTCAGGATGTCAGCCAGGATTGCAGTCATCGGAAGTCTTGACTGGGGCTGGAGGATCCATTTCCAAGGTGGCTCACTGTTATGACTGTGGGCAGGAGGCCTCAGTTCCTCACCACATGGACTTCTCCATAGACATGCTTGAGCATCCTCACTATATGGCAGTCCCTGTCTCCAGGCAAAATGATCTCAGTGAGAGTAAGGTACAAGCCAGTGTCTTACATGCCCTGGCCTTGGAATTTGTACAATACCCTATTGGTTACACAGGTCATTTCTATTCAATATGAGAGGAGACAACTCAAGGGCATGAATACTAGGAGGAAGGGATCATTGGGGATCATCTTGAAGGTTGGGTACCATGGTGATTGACATTCATAATCAGGGACACTGAGCACCACCATCCCTGGCTCTACCCCACCCCACCACAGGCCTCCAGTCTCCTCACCTGCCCCAGACAGATTCCCACTTGCTACCATCTCTCAAATGCCTCTTGGAACAGAAGGGAGTATAAGTTGATTCAGACATTTATTAAAATAGCACCCACTCTATCATCTTGTATTGCAAATCCAAGAGGATCTGGCCCTGACACCCTCTCCTGTCTTGTTTTCTACCACTTCCTTTCCACCACCCTATGTTCCTGCTAGCCTAAACGACCTGAAGATCCCAAAATGTGAAGGGTCACCCTGCTGGCTGTATGTTTGTTAAAATGAGCTGTGTGACCTTTGACAGGTTGCTAAACCTCTCCAGGCTTCTTTTTCCTCACCTGTAAAATGGGGATAATGAAAGTACTTGCTGCTCTGAGCTGCTATGAGGATAAAATGAGATAACTGTGTCGAGTGCTCAGAACGCACCTGGCATGGAGTAGGGACCATTAATACTCTCATTATTGTTACCCTATTAACATTGCATCCTCCTCTTGGAATACCCTCTCTCTGACTCCGCATATCAACATCCATCCCTCCTTCCCGTTAAGCCTCCCTGAATATCCTCACCTCCCCAGCTGGAGGTGAGTCCCCCACCTCCCTGCATTTCTGGAGCCCCCGTTCCCACCTTCCTCAGCCTGGTGACATTCTGCCTTGAAAGGCATTGGTGTCCCCACATCTTCATTCCCGATCCTCCCCGAGTCCCTACCTCAGGCCCAGCTAAGATGTGAGCTCCTTGAGACTCTCCCAAGCCCCCAGCACATAGTGGGGGTGAGAGTGTTTTACGCCCCTTAGATGGCCAGCGAACATGTGTTGAAGACGTCATCAGAGCAATGAATGAGCGCAGAGCCGAGGGAGACACTCCCGGATCTTTGCAAGGTGCAACGTTTATGCTGCTTCTCTTTTTCCAGAGCCTGTTTCCTCAGTTATAAAAAGGATAATAACTTTTTTAAATTGTGGTAAAATATACATAACACAAAATTTACGATTTTAACCTTTTTTGAGTGTACAATTCAGGAGCATTAAATATATTCGCGTTGTTGTACGACCATCACCACCATCCCTCTTTACAACCCTTGTATCTTCCCCAACTGAAACTCTGTCCCCATCAAACAATAACTACCCATTCCTCTCCCCCCAGCCCCTGGCAACCACCATTCTCCTTTCTTTCTCTATGAATTTGACTCCTCTACGTTCCTTGTATAAGTGGAATCATACAGTATTTGTCCTTTTGTGTCTGGGTTATTTCATTTACCATAATATCTTCAAGGTTCATCCATGTTGTACTGTGTGTAAGAATTTCTTTCCTTTTTAAGGCTGAATAATACTCCATTGTATGTATAGACCACATTTTGTTTATCCATCCCTCCAGCAATAGACATTTGGATTGTTTCCACCTTTTGACTATTGTGAATAATGCTGCTGTGAATGCTGCGTGTGAATATCTTTTCTAGTCCTTGCTTCCAGTTCTTTAGGGTTTATACCCAGAAGTGGAATTGCTGGATTGTATGGTAATTCTATGTGTAATTTTTTGAGGAACTGCCATACTGTTTTCCACAGCAGCTGCACTATTTTGCATTCCCACCAGCAATGCACAAGGGTTCCAATTTCTCCATATCCTCACCAACACTTGTGATTTTCTGTTTTCTGGATAGTGGCCATCTTAATGGGTGTGAAGTGCAGAACTCTTACCCTCTCATCATCTGTGTCACTGTTGGTCAAGGAAATACATCCTGGTGCCTGGAACACAGTAGCCAGTCCATGAATGCTGGTGACTTTCACTATTTAAAGCTCCAGCTCAAACAACAATATCTCTGGGAGGAAAGAACACTGAAGACTATTCATGCGCTCAGGAAGCAAAGACTCCACTTTGCACCCAAATGTAAATTCCCGAGTGTCAGCCGGCTATTCAGCCAGTCACTCGCTCCTTCATCTCTGTGTGGGTACTCACATACCGCACACCTGTCTCTATCTGTGGCTTTGTTCTCTTCTCCCCACTGAGGACTCCTTGAAGAGAAGTAAGGATCACACCAAACATAGAGATGTGAGTGATCTAAGGATCGAGGATTCCCGGGTCAGAGCTATCTGAGACAGGTTGCTGAATGGAGCTTGGAGCTTAACTTCCACAAGAAAGCAAAGAGTCTGTCCCAAGACCAGTGCATAAAGCATAGTTTCAAAGGCTGGCCAGTCCAGGTCACCATCACTCAGGCTTCCTTGGTGCCCTAGAGTGTGTCAGAGAGCCCCAGAAGTTTTCTTCTCCTTTGTGTTCTTCACTCCAGTTTAGCTGACCGTACAGGACATGCTCACCGCCTCCTGGAAGCCCTCAAACGAGAAGCCATGTGATGCAGTGGTTAGACAAGCTGGGGTCCCACTCCAGCTCTGTCCCTGGCCAGCTGTGCAAACTAGATGAACTACTTCACCTCTGAGTCTATAGGAAGTGGGAACAGCGAGGAAATTCCAGGCCCCAAGTGTAGAATAGCACGCCCTCCTTTCTCACCCACAGCCACGATGGGGTAAAGGCCTGGCCACATCTGCCACTCTGAAATGCTGGGACAGCTGGGGCTTCATTTGGAAGGAAAATTCTCATGAACGAGTTGGTATTTTCTTCATAAAATCTCTCCCCTCCAAGATCCCAAGACGTGTTTACAGAAGATGCTACACAAGGCAGATCCCTCCTTTTTAAGGACAGCATGAAGCCAATTTCTTCATCTGGGGCGAAGCAGCAGCATAATCCCAAGTTCCCTTCCTCAAACCACAGAGAACAGAGTGGACCTACTTTGCAACATTCAAACCCGTCTGGGAGCTGCCTGAGAGACTGGTCTCTGCGTCCCCTGACTTAGAGCTCAGTTAGCCAAAAGTAGCACAACTTGCATCTCAGGGTGCAGGAAGCTGTAGGATGCAGTAGACGTAGCTCATGAACACTGCAAGGGGACTACGGACCTGCAGACCCTTAAAGCAGAAGGTTACTGATTGAGAGATACAATAAAACAGCAAAAGCCTAAGAATAAACACAGGTGAAACTCTTAGGAAAATTAAGACACTTAAAAGCAGCCATGTATATGAAGGAATTTAAAAAAAGCATATACACACGCCCAGGGAAGACATACGTCCAGAAAGAGTTGAGGAGACCTTAAGCCTTCATGTCAGGTTGATCCCAAGGCTCAAAATTCATTTGCAAAGATCTTACCCACCAGTCTGCAGAGACTGGGAGAGGTGACCAATTTTTTTAAGTATGAATTTTTTTTTTTTTTTTGGTGAGGAAGATTGGCCCTAGGCTAACACCTGCTGCCAATTTTCTTCTTTTTTTTCTTCTCCCCAAAGCCCCCCAGTACCTAGTTGTATATTCTAGTTGTAGGTCCTTCTAATTCTGCTATGTGGGGTGCCACCACAGCATGGCTTGATGAGCAGTGCTAGGTCCACACCCAGGATCTGAACTGGTGAACCCCAGGCTCCTGAAGCTGAGCATGCGAACTTAATCACTTGGCCACAGGGCTGGCCCCCACCAATTTTTTAAATATCCAATTTTAAACAAGACATCACAAGGCATACAAAGAAACAGTAAAACATGGCCTGTGCAAAGGTACAAAATAAATCTCCAGACATTGTCCTTGGAAAAAAACAGGCATCAGACTTACTAGGCAAAGACTTCAAAATTACTGTCTTAAATATGCTCAACGACCTAAAGGAAATCAGGAAAACAATGTATGAACAAAATTAGCATATCAGCCAAGAGATAGAAGTGATAAAAAAGAACCAAAAGGAAACTCTGGGGCTTAAAAATACAATAATTGAACTGAAAAATTTACTAGAGGGGTTCAAGAGCAGATTCGAACAGACAGAAGAAAGAATCAGCAAACTTAAGAGAAGTCATTTGGAATTATTAAATCTGAGGAGCAAAAAGAATGAATAAAAGTAAAAGAGGGTCAAAGGGACTTATGGGATACCACTAAACAGACTATTATATGCATCATGGAAGTCCCAGGAGGAGACAGCAGAGAGATAATTTGAAGAAATAGTGGCCCCAAAGTCCCAAATGTTAGGAAATACATGGATGTACATATCCAAGAATCTCAACAAATCCAAGTAGGAAAAATATAGATGCCCATTCATCCAAAAATCTGACTTGTGAGGAATTTTTCCTTAAGGAAATACTGTAATCTTGAACTTGGGTGAACAATTAGCTGCAAGTATTTATCACAGCCGTTTTGTACTTATAAATGGTTGGAACAACCTGTAAGTTCAACAACAGAGGATTAGGTAAATAAAGTATATCCACAAGATGGGACATTGTGCAGCCATTAAAAATGATGTTGATAACATTCAAAATTGAACATTAAGAGAAAAGAGTAGTTTACAAAAATACCATGTGCAATATTATTTTTGTAATGTCAGTAGGTACATATGTCTATACATGAAAAAGGATTTGAAAAGATAGCCATGAGAGAATTAAGAGCAGATTTTTTCTGAATGTCTGACATTAAGGGTGTTTTTTGCTTTCTTCTTTGTGCTTCTATTAAAAAAAAAAAAAAGGAAAAAACTATCGGGGCTGGCCCAGTGGCATAACAGATAAGTTCGCACACTCTGCTTCAGCAGCCCAGGGTCCGCCAGTTCAGATCCCAGGCACAGACCCACACACTGCTTGTCAAGCCATGCTGTGGCAGACCCACATTTAAAAAAATAGAGGAAGACGGTCATGGATGTTAGCTCAGGGCCAATCTCCCTCATCAAAAGGAGGAGGATTTGTGGTGGATGTCAGCTCTGGGCTAGTCTTCCTCAAAAAAAAAACAAAAAAACAAAAACTATGGCTTTTGTAATAAGAGATAAAACAGTCTATTTTAAAATTAGTCACATACTAGTCAATGTCAGAAGTAGGATTTGAACTTCTCTTGCCTTCTAGTACCCCATGCTGCCTTCTGTCCCAGCACCACAGGTCTGCTCTCGAGTCTCTCCTCACTTAGGTTGGGCTCTTTCCCAGAGGACACAGGCACCCCACTGCCTCACTAAGTCTCCCAGCTCACAATTTCAAGTACTTTCACAGGTTGGGAAGGTGCTTAGGCTGGGGAAACCTGAAGTTTCATCATTCAATTGGCTTCCTATTCTGTTATCAGATAAGCCAGACAGCTTTTTGTTTACGGACACTGATCCTTAACCACCATTTCACTTGCAAACAAGAAAGCCCCTCACCACGAGCACGAGCACCGCACCCCTCCCGATGAGCTCCACGCCCTCTCCAGACCTCCTCCCCTGAGCGCAAGAGCCAAGAGTTGCGATGACTAAAGAGTTAAAGCTAGATATCCTCATTTCTAAGTTTGTCGAGGTGTCTTAGCAAATTTCCTCTTTAATTTGCATGATTTCAGCTAGCATCACTTTCCCCCAAGGGGCCTTTGCATATCAAACATAAACACGAAATACAAGTCAGTCCTCTCACCTTTGCCAAAGCCTAAATGAAATCAAATTTAAGAAGTCATAAAATGAAATGAATGATGGTCATTACCTTGCCACAGCTATTTTACAATTACAAGGTCTGACAAGTATTAATTCACAATGCAGCCACATACATGCCCGAACGATATGAAGCAATACTCACTTCCCAGTACCATGGGCTGAGACGTTTTCATCCCAAAGCACCTTCAGAATCCAAGTCCATGAACTTTGAACTGTGTACTGTCTGCGAGAATGAAATTCCACCAGGAAAGGGGTTCAGGTAGAAGTCAACTGACGGATGGTTCCACTTGGAATCTGCAGCTTTTAATATAACAAAACAAGTCTTATCACAAATCCAGGAATACTTTGCCACCAAGAGGAGAAAACAGAACCAGTGGAAAGTTACGCACTCACAAAAGATGCTAAACCCCTGAAATCATTAAGTTGAGGAATAGCAAAGGAGTCCATCTTACATTTGAGCGGCAAGTCCTTTCCTGGCACAGACTCTTTTGAGTTCCAAGAGGACCCCAAAACTTAGAACAGTGATGCCCTTGGCTAGATAATTTCACCCAGGTTCAGCAGAGCAGGGAGAGTGAGCTTCCCTGGGCCTAGGCCTTCCTGGGAAAAGCTCATCCCATGGGAAGTGAGAACCAAGCGGCAGACCTACGGCACCAGGACAGTGGGCCAGTGTGGGAGAGAGGGACTGTCTGCTGCTCAGATTGTCGTCCAGCCCAGCCCAGGAATTGATGTCTGAGTTCTAGGAAGAAGAAGCCAAAAGCAAGAGTGAGTGAAGTGAAAAGAGTTAAGAGGAAAATAAGGCTAGCTTCACGAAGAGCTCTGTCAACTGTCTGGAGCACAAGTGAGACACGCTCTGCAATGGATGCACGGAGGACGGGGGTCGGGGAAGGAGCTAATGTCAGAGCAATGAATGAACTCAGGAGACTGGACAGCCTGCGGACACAGGAAGGAAATGGGGGAGCACTTCACGTGGTGGCTTCAGCAGCAATAGCGGCACAAAGCAACTGAGAGTAGGATGCAGGAAGATGGTGGACTCCTGATGGTAGCTGAGAAGACTGGAGTCTAAGTACATGTGAGATGCCTTCTGGCTGCTCCCAGAATGAGACGGAATGAGTTTAAGGGTCCACAGAATTAGCAGCAGCCGACTCAGAGCAAGGAGACTGTTACTCTCGCAGAGACCCTCCTGTTGGTACCTGCCCCACGTGGGCAGCCTGGGAACAAGGAAGTTGGTTGCACACATATCTGCCCTCATTACAAGATCAGAGACTTGGTCGCATTCTATTGGGAGTCTATCAATAGAAGAACCCAGAAGCCAAGTCAATGCGTTTAATGAAGGGCCTCTGAGATCCGTTTTGAGATTCCTTCGCTTTGATGAGTGAGAGCTGTCAGAAGCACAGCTGGGAGGATGAGAAAGAGGAAGGCGAGGGGATTTATATGAAAGAGAACTTACACTGAGCCATAGAACTAGCAGAATAATCCAGAACCCACTTCTTCCAGACCCTTCTTCTTTATAGGCTCAGGGTCTGGCCTGTCTCCCCTTGGCAGGGCCAAGTCTTGAGATAATTGGGACATAGGCAAGTTTTTCTTCCTTTGGTACCTGCTCCCATCCCCGGTCCTCCCCAAACTCCTCTCAAGGACACATCCAAAGAGTCTGATTACCAAACGCCAGCTAGAACTTGCATTTCAGTAGAAGATCCCAACTAGCGTAAAGCAGACTCAAAGGAATGGAATTTTAATCGCAAGAACTTCATGTGGGTGGCAGTGAGAACAAAGTCAGATAACGAATTCAAAAACTTTACGGGACAACGAAAGTAAGACCGTAGGAACCAACACTAGGCCCTGGGCCTCCAAGACCTTTTGTGCCTTAATGACTAGGAACACGAGCTCCAAGCTTTTCATCCTCAGTGTTGGTGTGCCCGCTTTAGAATGAGATAGATCTGAACCAATCAGGCTGTGTTCTTACTAGCTAGGTGGCTTTGAGCCTCAGTTTCCTGTCTGTAAAATGGGGACAGTGAACCTTGGAGAGTTGTTGGGAGACTTGAACACAGTGCCTGGTGCATGGGAAGTGCTCTGTAACATTATTCTCATTATTACTAACACTGTTCTCCCTCCCTTCACGTCTACACCCACCAGGCTCACTTTCTAATTCAAACTGTTTTCTAAAAAAGTAGATGAAACAAAATCTATCTACCAGGCCTTGCCCCTTAGTGACACCAGAACATATATTTTTCAAGAATCTTTTGGTCACAAGAGACAGCTGCCCAAGTCAAACTGGCTTAAGCAAAGTAGGAATTTACCAGTTCATACTACTGAATATTTTAGGAATGATATGGCTGAAAGGCTTCAGGCATGGCTGGATCCAGGGACTCTCATGATATTATTATGACTTAGCTTTTCTATCTCAACCTTTTAACTGTTTTCTCTGCATTGACTTTATTGTCAGGCAGGTTGTTTCTACATAGATGTTTTCCTGGTGGCTCCTTAAGCTAGCAATCTCTGCATAAAAAGAAGTTTCCTTTTTCCAAATAGTTGTAGAAGTCCTGGAACCAATACCCGTGGCCAGGGTGATGGAATGCTCTAACTGGCCAGGCTGAGTCATGTGGCCACTCCTGGAGACAGATCACTGGGGAGGGGTTGTTCTCCCTAGGAAATCAGAATTCTATGAACAGAAGAATGGGGCAACACGAATGAGGCATAGACAACAGAAGTGCACAGTCCACCTCTGGAAAAGGAGGAAAAATCAAGAAATGAAAGAAACCCCAGATTTCCAGGCCAAGGTTGAGGCATACGCCCCACACTCCTTCATACTAGTCCTGAGATACAAGATAGAAAGAACTGGAATCAACGTCCTAAAAGAGTTTAATGTCCACCAACAAGAACTACTTGTTTATTCCTAGGAAGCTAAGACCTTAACCCAAGACTTCTAGAAGGAAAAATGTGTGAGTCAAACCCACACCAAAGGAAGGTAGAAAAATAGGAAAAAAGAAAAAATCATTAGGCACCTGACGCATCAGGTGTGGGGTTACCAGCTTCTCCTTTCCAGGGGCCTATTAAAGTGTCAGAGACCCAAAAAATATATATATTTATTGGCTCCAAAATATGAAAAGAAAACCATAAAATTGAAATTAATAGGTGTTTAATTAAAATGTCTGCAAAACTTAATATTATATCAACTTCATTAATGGCTAAATTTAGTATTCATAAAAATTCCATTATATTGGAAAGCCGTTTGAAGGGTAGCTATTTCTCCCTTTGCAGGAATTCCTAGGTGCGCGCAATGATTGCCAAGAAATCTCAGCCATCATAAATGAAATGAGGTCCTCACAGCCAAATCATTGCAAAGGCAAACTGATTTTTAAAAATCTTTTCAACAATCATAGTGAAAGCGAGAGCGGGGTGAATGTTGATCCCTGTGATGTGATGGGGTGGGGGCGGTGTCTGAAGGTCAGGGTGCCTCGTGGGACAGTGTGGAGCCAGGGAGGCAGCAGCCAGCCGGGGGAATTCTGCTCGTCACTATCCCCCAGGCCCCTTCAGTGGCCCGAGCTCCCAGCGCCTCCCTGGCTGAGCCCCCACCTCCCTTTTAAGCTTCTATCATAGCAACAGCCCCAGGGCCAGACCCCTAATTGCCAGCCTCTTCTAAGTGCCAGGAAAAAAAACCCTCTCTAGCCACCCACCCCCTCCCCAGCACAAGCCCAGGGGGTCAGTCAGGTTCAAAAGGTGAAATAAATGAATCTTTACACATTATAAGGACCCAAGCTACATTCTCTGTGGCATTAGTGCCTGAAATGGCAGCAAGTAAAAGCAGGTGTGCTGGGCGCCCTGTCAGCTAACGACACTGATAAGCCTGCCATGCCCGGTTCTGCTTCATTTCAAACAGACTGCTGGAAAAAAGGAGGGGAAAGCCAGAGCAGAAATAATTGCTGGAGCTTCCAGGGAGCTGAGAGAGCCTGCAGGCAGAGATCAACGCGCCTGATTTCATCCTCTTCCTTTTATTTCTATAACCTTAAACGTTCTGCTATTATAAAAGTCATCGTGTCAGCTTTCTCCCCAGCCTCTCCGGCTGCCCATTTTCAAATTGTATCAATTGGTAAGGCTTTGGGGCTGAAGAATTTTCATCTTGATTTATGGTTTCTGTGCTTTAAAGATGAAGCGAGCTCCACTGACCTGATTCAAGCACAGGGGCCGCCGTCCTGGGCGTGTGTTCATAATCAGATACTCCTGAAACCGCCAGGAACTAGGGGAGGCTTGGCGTGGGTCTCTTTTCCTTCTTTCTTTCTTTCTTTTTTTTTAAATAATAGATATTAAAGCAAATTGCCAGTCAGTGGCATCTGTCATGCATTTCCAGCTAAAGCGGGTGAAGAGGAGCCTCTGGGTCTTAGCAGTCCTTTGGGACTGGGGCAGCGGCTTCCAGTTTTTGAGGATGTTGATGAGCTCCTGGGTTCCAAAGTGCGCACCTCAGATAGGAGGTGCGCATGCGGGACCTCGCCGTGGCGCCCTTCTAAAACGCCGCTTCCTAAGCAAAGAGAGGAAGGGGCTCAGAAATAAGGACTGTGCTGGCCTTTTTAACCAGAGGGCTGCATAGACAGTAAAAAAATTAGTGAACAGAAACATTCACGTCTAAGCTGCCGATTTCAGCAAGTCCCCAGGCTCATGGGGAGAGCTCGTGGGTCGCTAAACGCGCGGGGTGGGGCGGGACAGAGAGTGGGTTATCAACGAGTTCAGGCGAATCTGGGAGGGCTGCGGGACAAACAGCACCTTCCACAGCCCTCTTCACACCTTGTCCCTCAGGAACTCTGGAATCCATGACCTACTTGGCTTTGTCGTGCAAAAAAACGTGCCCCAGGTCCCACCTGTCACCCAGCACCCGCAGCGGGGCAGCAGGTAGTAACCAAGAAGGGAGACAGGAGGCAGGAGAAGAGGTAGGCGCTGGGTGAGCTGGGTGCAGGCCGGGGAAGGCATGAGGAAGACCGCTTTGTAAGAACTGCGGGTCAGAGCCGGGGGCTGAGCCACCCGGATGCAGCCAGAGGCGCCTATAAATTAATCAGACGCCTGCCCTTGAATTTATCAACGGGGCTCCCGGGATGGGCACGGCGAAGATGGACGAGGCCCCATCGACGAATTTCCCCAGGAACCATGCTGGAGGTTCCCCCCAGTCCATCCCTAATTCTTTCCAATTAATCTCAGAGTGCAGATCACAGGCCTATTGAGTTACAGCAGCGCTTTTCAGGGCCTCAAAAATGACGCTTGCCTAAGACCTGAGCCTCTTTCAAACGCTCTAACAAGACTGTGGCTCTGCACGGCCCAGGCAAAGCTGTGGCGGACAGCACACCTCAGCCCTGAGAGAGAGAGAGAGAGAGAGGGAGCGGAAGAGAGAGAGGGAGGGAGAGAGAAAGCAGAAGGAAAACAAGAGAATGCTAATTGTGCCCGGGACGCACACAGATGTGACAGAAAGTGTCTTCATTGAGAAATTGCGGTCTGAAGTTCCCCCTTGTTCCTTCAGGAAAGGGAGGAGAGAGGCATGAGGGAGCCTGACAGGAAGTGAGGATCCGAGACTTCAAATACAAACATTATGAAAACAAGCGACACCTGCAAACAGTAAGTACTTATTTATATTTTATGGAGTGTGTGCTTGGGATTCTGACAGGTTTTTAAACAGAGACCATATTAGGCCCATTCAGAGGCGAGAATGTCCCTTTTAAAAATGCATTACCCCGCTGCCCGGGCGGCCGGCGCTGGCCTCAGGTGAGCCCTGACCCCTGCGACCTGGGCTAACTCGACACACATGCTGGCGGCCGGCCGTTTAGGGCGCCTCTCCCAAGGTCAGCACAGGCAGGCGCTGGAGGCTGGGCATTCAGCAGGCTTCTCCCTCCGAGGACGGAGCCTCTTTGAACTTTTCCCTTTTGAACAAATAGGCAGGGAAACTGCAAAGAAACAAGGGCTGGGAATCATAGAAAAGAGTGCGCGGCAAATGAATAAATAAGCCGCAAATAAATAAATAAATGGCCAGCCGTGTCCCCGTAAAGAAAAGGCACCCCTCCTCGGTTCCCAGGGATTCCATGCCTTAGGTGCACAGGAGAAACTTTACAATCAAATCCGTAGAATAAACCTGCTCTCTTTTTCCCCCCTCTGAAGGACGAGCCCTTTATTTTTGACAACAAATAAGAGGCGGTTGGCAGGTATGGTGTGCTGTGCACCATGAAATATTTAGTAAGGCAATAACGACTCCCCGGACAGCTTAAGAAAACCACGATTATATTCAGAGAGAAAGCCACGAACAAACAGAGGGGGACGATACAGAGGAAGATAAAGGCAGGCCTTTCATCAGGACTTCCTGTCCAATAATACAGCCAGGCTTGATCCATATGTTTTGAGAAAAATCAAAGTATCACAACCATCCAAAATGTCAATAGCTCCAGTAAGGAATATTGTCTAACATTTTCTATTACACTGTTCAAGAATTTGCCTCCCAGCGCAATTTGGAAGAAAAAACTCTTTTATTTCGAAAACACTCAAAGAAAAGAAAGGAGAGGGGGAGAAAAAAGTGGAACAAGGCGCATTTCAGTGCCGTGTGTAATACAATAACGCTCTGGGCTCCTGAACCGTCCTGAAAGCCGATCTTCTGATGAAAGGGAGTTCTCCTCCACACCTCTCGTGTGTTCTGTCCTTTCTTTACAGACACTCTTGCAAAGGCACTTCCTGGATAGTTGGAGGTAACTGAGCAATGTCCGTGCAGTGGGAAACCGGAGAAGCTGAACTTTCAGCAGCGTTAATATTTGGATAATCCTGCATACTGATTTCAGGGTTGAGTCTGGAAACCTCCACTGGCTCCTCTACATGCTAGGACTGCTGGGTAACCGCTTTAGGGGGGGAAAGGGAAAAAAAAGAAAGACCCGGGTATGTAAACAAACAATTTATTGCTGCCTTGGCGAAATGTAAACAAAATCCACGCACCTTGCCCTGGGGATCGCCCGGCAGTATCTAGTTTGACAGAAGTTGCTGCTTGGCGGCGTCTCCTGGACTCGCCTCCTCAACGTCCTGGAAATTCTAGAGGGAAAAATCATGCACGAGTGGCTGCTGTCTGTGCCTTGTGGAATCTTAAATAGAATGAACAGGCCTCTGACAATCAATATTACTGACAAATTAATCTCTGCAAATAACCTGTTGTCAGCTTCAAGGCCGTCCCAGTCCCCCAAATAATTGTTTAAATGAAGTGGAGGCTTTTGTCTCAGTTTGTTGGTGTTTTTCCTTGCAGTCTACCTGTGGGTAGCACTTAGATTGTCCAGAGGGATTCTGTTTCATAAAATAAAATCATATGGCGGCCTAATCTCGTTCCTTTAACGCCCTCTCTGCTGGGGCTTTGTCTCAGATTCAGCACCAAGGCTCTTGCCGAATGTGGAGGAGATGCCCTGAGCCTGCCTTGAGGGAGGGAGAAGGGAAGATGGGGGCAGGCGGTGGTTGTCCACATTTCTGGCCAAACTCAGAGTTTATCAGAAATACTTTGGAAGCACGAGGTAAGCAAGGCACTCAATGTCGTGGTTTCAACATTCTAGTTTATTTTTTCTTAAGTAATGGGAAGGGCACACAATACTGCTGTGACCTCCCCAAGATTCCTAAATCTGTGTGTGCGGAGGGGGCTCATACTCAGAGCTAAAATTCACCGGGTCTGCACCAGAATTAAATATCGGGTATTTTGTACCAGTTGGTAAATAGCCACCCCTCTCAAGCTCTCTGCTGCCCACTGCCCTGGCCTTTCCCCAGAACCTCCTCCCTTCCCTTAATTCAGCGCCTAAAGGGTTAACATCTGGCAAAGCAGAAGGACCTCCAGGACATCCCCATCAAGTGCTGATTGGTGGGGGCCATGACCTGTCATTTCCATATCACCCTATTCAGTTCCACCACATCACTGCCAAGCCTGAGGTCACTGGGCCTGTCCTTGGCTGAGTTCTTGCAGGACTTCTTCAGGAGACCAAGAAAGACAGCCGATGGGCAAGGCTTTCCTGAGCTCTCCCCTCCCTGGCACCTGGTTTCTGACCGACCTCGTTCTGAGACATGAATGGAGGTGCCAGGACACGCAGGAGCATCAGAGCCAACAGGCAAAAGTCAAATGCCCCTTTCCCAAGTCACAAATGGTAAACAGCAGCAGAAATCAACAGTCACAAGGGTATAATTGTCATTAGTATGTAAATTTTAAAAGCTCAGTCAAAAATATCAATACCTCCCACTTAATTTATTACTATATAAAGATGGATGGTAGTGAAGCATAGCATTGATTTTCAGAGCCCTTGAAAAAAATGGCGAGGAAGAAAATAGTCAAAGACAGCAACGCAAAGTGCTGTGTCTCAAAATTAATCATTGTGCTTTTTTTAAAAAAGCACACTTACAAAAACACTGTACCAACAGCCTGTGTAGTTCAATGTTATTTGATTGGTTTTTCTGAAAACGAAGAAATGGAATAGGCCATTTATGTAAAGAGCCCTCTCAGAATGGATTAGATGTAAAGACGGGTTAGCATTTTTACCATATCGACAGCAAACCATTAGGCAGCCACACTCCAGCCCTGCCACTGAGAGGAAATCGAAGAGAATAGTTCCCTGGTTGGGCTGGGCAGGGCAACCTCTCGGCTCCGGGTCCCCGGGCTACAGGGCTGTCACTGACCATCCTCTCTCAGCCCAGTATCATTACACCATCACCCTCATATTTACTAAAGTCTTAGTAAGAATAGTCATAAGCACTAAATAAATAAGCAAACTCTTCATCAGGTTTAAAACTGTTCTGGAGAGCCTGTAACCCTGGGAATGGCGTTTGTGCCTGACGTGCCTGAAAGGACATGGAGATGGTCCCCTGTGCCATTAAATGATGGGTCAATTCTCCGCTTTTGACATTTTAAGATGTTTGCCTTTTATACAGAGGGAGAAGGGGGTGGGGAGAAAAGACAATGAGGGGGCAAAAAGGAAAAAGAAACAAGATGCAGAGACGTATTCATTTTGAAAGTGTATCGTCACTCCGCTCGTTTCGTTTTGTTTTTCGGGAACTGCGGCTCTGCATCTTTGAACACGCTCCTGATTAAACCGGGTGAACCTTTCGGTAGCCTCGATGGGGTAACATCTTTCTACATCTCCTGGAGAGCCAAGGATTTCCAAAAGAATAAGAATGCTCTTGTGTGAAAGTAATAAGATAAGGATATTATTTGTCTCCTGCTTCCTGAATTCCAGGGCTGGCTTTCTCATTCTCCTCAACAAACCCTGTGAACTATAGATTATTGTCTTGGGCTTTATTATGGCATCTGGGGAAACATTTTTTATAGAGATGTTCCACCAATAATCAGGCTACAAGCCAAGAGCAGTACCTCACCTTCATCAGACTAAAAATATGCGACTTTTCGAGAAGTATTTTGTCAAGAGAACCCCAGTCTCCAACAAGCACTGTTCATCAGGTCTGTGCGACCAGGCTGATATTCCTAATTTATCAGGCAGCTTCCACTGTGTCAAGCAGCGGTCTAGTTCCCTTCCTCACTTTGCCTGTGAAGTGGAACTGTGGTTCAAAATGAACATCAAGTAGTAGCTGTCTTCTTGCCGTAATTGGATTTAATTCATTATCTTTCATTTCAATAAAATCACAGGAAAACACAGGATGTAAATGTGTAAGCTAATTGCTTATGGAAATTCAGGTGACGTACTTGGTATAAATTTAACCCTTGCACGAGGAAGACACAGTTGTGTCATTATCATGGAATTTTACAACAATATGTAATTACAGGGAGAAGCAGGTGTTAATTAGCAAGTCTTTCCACAAAGCAGGTAGCATTCTTAGTTAAATATTTACAGCTGCGTAAACAGCCAGTCATAATGAGAGTTTTCGCAGCCACACGTTACCAAGCATTCAACAAATATTCTGAAAAATGGTCGTGGTCAGCCCGGCAAGCACAGCTTTGCCTTCCTGCTTGCGAGAAATGCTTCTGCATGGTTTGCGGGATGGGAATCCAGGCTGAGTGGGCAGTGCAGTTCAAGGATGATGAAAACAAGGACCTAGGAGCTCCTCTTCCCTTGCTGCTGCACAGAGGAGCAATTAAAGCTGCATATTTAGAGATGACATCAACCAGGAGTCCTACACAGAGAAAATGCATTGAGCTTTTCCCCTTCTTTCTTTTCTCGTTCCCTTTTCTGTCCAAAGGAAACCCATGGCAAACTGCAAAGATGCCAAAAGCTGCAGGCTTGAAAACTCCAAACCGCTCACCCAGGGTCAGCCTGACCTGCCGCTGGTGCACAAAATAGAATCAACGCAGCCCACCGTGTGCAAACACCCTCTGTGGCTCTTTATTACCAAGTGATATGAACTTTGACCCAACCCGAACAAAATTTAATATTTTCTCCCAAATATTTAAAAAATTCATTCTGGGGCTCGAGAGGAGTCAGGGAGTCTGTGAGCTGTAATTTGACATCTGAATTATTCTCAGGCTAATACGGAAAGCTATTCACAAGCTTATTTGGAGATGTGTCAATCAAGATATCACTTGTGCAGGGAAGATGGACTCCGGCTTAGGATTGCAGATCGCTCTCAGGGAACCAGAAAATAAAAGGAAGGCAAGCTCTGATGAATATGTTACATCTTCATTCCTGACGATGACATTTTTTTTTTCTTGAGAGAGAGTACAAACCTAGGAGAGCAGTGTCCCAGGGATGTGCCTTTCTCCACACCTGTAAAAACATTTTAACGTTTATTAAAAATGATAACCATAAACAACAAACATGGTGTCAAAACTCGCCTCTGTTAATTTCAATGTGCTGATTAAGATTTTAAGCAATGCTTCTAAATTAGACTGTCAGGCCGCCATCCTCAACGCGAGGTCAAGGTTCTGATCTGGAGCAGGCTTATTTGAGAGAGCAGCCTTTCTGAGTTGATTGCGAGCGGGGCTAGCAACGCTCACTGTTCTTACATTCATTTTCGATGAGATGGGGGTGATTCAATTAGTCCTGATTGTCCATGAGATGTGGCCCAAAATAAAACGGCTGGGCTCTCCTAGCCTCCTCCCGCCGTATTTCCCAGCTGACAAGCAACAATGTTAATTACCCATTGTTATGATCTGAAAGACACCAGAATTTTAATTATGTAAATTCGGAGCCATTTTGTGCATATGAGCCAAAAATAAGCAGACAGTGTTTTTCTTGGAACTGTAATCTCTGTTTGGAATCTTTGCAAACTTAACTGCAATGCATGTGATGTGTCAGAGACAGTCAGCTCCACCGTGCCTGAGCAACCCAGGGATGACTTCTTTCTCAAGAGACAAAGAATAGGACATTGTCTTTGACATTCTGTTTCTCCTGGCATCATTCTTGAGAGGCTGTGACAGCCAGTTTGCTTGGCGGTGTCTGCTAACGCAGGGGATGTCTGTAATGCATGGCTTTGCAGTGGGCGATCGACTGCCGCCACTTCCGTGCCTGCAACGGCCAACCATTACCAAACAGAAATTACATCAAGCACCTTCAATAGGTCCCCAAAACAAGTCGGAAACATTTTCTGCTAACTACCAAAAGTCTATTTAGAAAAATTCTACCAGGTGGGAAAATCAAATCAAATTCTCTTTGCAGCTGTGGAAAATTCAGGACTCTTCCCATTTCCCAGGAGAACTCTTTATTCCAGAATTATGCTCTCCGTGGCTGTTTGCCTTCATACGCTCATCATCCTCTGCATCATTAGGAATCTGTCAGATGTTCAAGAAGTACATGGTACCCAAGGAGAAAATGTGGGTGTTTATGGGGATCAAGTTGGACTTGATCTCAAGCTGAGATCCTCCAATCTGCCCGGGGTTACATGACGGTGTATCTCAGAGCGTTGGGAAAGCTAATGGGAGGCAGGGGGAGATCACGCAACTCAGCTAGAAAAGAATATAACATTTTATTATTATATTAATATGAACCATGATATATTATGGACTAGAGTGTAAATTTATTAATTTTTTAAGATGAAACAGGGGACTTGAAAGAAAATGTTTGCCTGGAGTGTATGGCCTAATCCTTGCCCCCGTCACACGCCAAACTCTGGGAGGCTGGGTGAAGGATGCTTCAAGTTTGTTCTCCTTTGCAAGGTAACATCGGTGAGATAATTTGAAAAGAGTTTCCAGTGTGGTGACTTTTTTCCTTCTTCCTACTCTGATAAAAAAAAAATGAGCCAAACCGTGTCACAGAGGAGCTGGTCCTATCAATGGGGTAATCTTTAAAGCAAAGAACCAAAATGAAGGGGAGAGAAAGCTGGGGGAGGGGGAGGGAACTGGTGAGAGGAGAGGGCACGCTTCAAAAATAAGTCACATCAACAGCCTAGGAAAGATCTAGCCAAACTTTACCTGCAAGGTAAGGGGTAGCCAGAGACCTCACCCCAAAACCAGTCCTGTTTTCAGTAGGATTTTGGCAGAGTTGAGAGTAGACTGAATAAAAATCTAAGAATAACTTATAACCAAGCCTGCCAAAAGATGGTAAGTGAAAGGAAGAAAAGTAACTACCACTAATTAAGCACTTATTATGTGCCAAATTTATTATCTTCTCAGTTGATCACCATCACAAACCCATTTTCCTAATGAAGAAGCCAAGGCTTAGGCGGACTGAGCCACTTGCCCAAGCAGACACAGCTGGCAAGGAGCCGAGCCCACGCTCTTCTCACTCTGCCACGCTGCCTGCCTTGAGTGCGATTCTGTAGTCCAGGTATTTGACATTTGCGATGCCCATAGGTCTCTCTCAAAGAAGGAGAATGAAAACAGGGAAGATCTCAATTAAGAAGATATAGCGCTGTCATCATTCTCATGGTTGAATCATAGCCTCCTAACTGGGGCTGCTGTCTCCTGCTCGCTCCCGTCTCCTGCGGCCTCTTACGAATTTCCTCCCACTCCACTGCTCACTCCGTCCTCATCTGCTTGCTCATCTTCAAATGTCAGAGCTTCTCAAAGTTCCACCCAAGACTCTCTTCTCTTCTCACTCTGCATCGTCTCTCCAGATCAGGCTTTCCTCATCTCATTACTACTGACGTTTGGGGCTGGATAAATCTTTGTTGTGGAGGCTGTCCACATCGTAGGAGGTTTAGCAGCATCCCTGGCCTCTACCCACCAGGTGCCAGTAGCACATATCACCATCCCCCCAACTGTGACAACCAAGAGTGTGTCCAGACATTGCCCAATGTCCCCCGGTGGGGCAAAATTACCCCTGGTTGAGAACCACTGATCTAGTTGATTTTATCCATTTCCATGTATTTAATCACCAACCACACGTTTAGATACTGACCATCTCCCTAGTCTGCTTGTCCAGCCCAGACCTCTCTCCCAAGCTTGGACTTACTTTTCGTCCCTTAAAACCAGAACGTGGATGTCTCAAAGCACCTCCAACGCAACACAATCAAAACTGAACCTGTCACCCCCCGACCCCCAAAGCTGCCCCTCTTTTAGGTTCCTTATCTTGGAAACAGCACCAGAAACAAGGGAGTCATACGCTATTGCCCCTTTCTTTCAAACCGCACCTCCCGTACACACACCCTCCAAGCCGTGACTATGTCCTACTGGTTCTAATCCTTTCGCCTGCATCCATCCACTGCTCCGCATTTCCGGTGCCCCCCTCTCCTCCCAACCCCTGCACTAGACAAACGGTTGTCCTCCTCAGTCTGCTCCCTCCGATCCACATGTGCACACCCCACAGAGATGTATTTCTAATGATCTGCTCATGCTAACTTCCCCACTTCCTTACAACCCTCTGGTGGTTCCCCATTGATCTTAGAAGACAGCCCGCATGCCTGCCATGGCTGCAGGCCAGACCCCTGCCAGCCTGGCCAGACACCGCAAGCTGCTCTCCTCAGGTGTAGGGCAGCTTATCAAGTGTGGCCACCAGCCCTTCATACATTCAGTTCTGCCTGCCGGGCTCACCCCCTCTCCTCACTTAACCAACCCCGCTCATCCTCAAGAGCTCACCTTGAATTCTCCCTAAACTAGGTCCCTCTGCCAGGCTCCCTGGGTGTGGTGACCCGCCCTTCCGCCCTCACCATCGCTGTAACTTCCACTGTTTTGTTTTGTTTGCTGGCCTAATTGTGAGTCTTCTCCACCAGGCTCTAAGCTCTGTGAGGACAGAGCCCACGATCGCCTTGTACACGGCTGTCTACACCTGATGCACTGTTCAATATGATAGCCACGTGTGGCTGTTGAGCACTTGAAATGAGGCAAGTACGAATTGAGGTGTGTTGTAAGAGTAAAATAAACACTGGATTTCGAAGATGTAGAACAAAAAAAATAATGTCAAATGTATTGTGATATTTCAGATATACTGGGTTAAATAAAATATACTATCAAGTATATGGCCTGTTTCTGTTTTCTTTTTTAAATGCAACTACTAGAACGTTTGACATTACTCATGTGGCCCGCATTATGTTTCTGCCAGACAGTACCAGTGCAGACTCACGTGATATGTGGTTTATAATAGGGGATTGTTTTTAATATGTGTTAATTTTAAAAAATGAGCAAACATCCTCCCCGTAAATGATCTAAAATGCAAATCAGATCTTGTTGCTTCACTACTTAAAATCCTTTGGGAGCTTCAAGAAGAAATTCAAGCTCCTCCTCCTCATGACCTGCAAGGCCCTTCCAGACCTCGATCCTACTGGTGACTCCAGCCTCAAGTCTCACACCCCATGGGACCTTCACATGTTTGCACATGCTGTTCCTTCTGCCTGGGTCTACCCTTCCGTCACCTCTCTGTCCAGCTCTCTCTGGCTTCTCTCTAAGTCGATCTCCAGAAAGCCAGCCTTGAGTCCCATGGGATGAGGTGGAGGGCCCCATTGTATTACAAGTCACTCATTCATCATTCATTTGCTATGTTAGCTGCTGGGCATCCAGTAGTGAGCAAAATCCAAAATACTTCCTGTCCTCAGGGAGCTTACAGACCAGCTCCCCCATCAGACTCTGGGCTCCTGACAGGGACCACATCTTTCATCTCTGAAGTCCTGTCCTTATCTCAGAGCCTGGTGTATGGTACCTGCTCCATAAATGTTTTTACAGGTAACAAAATATTGTACACCCCCATGCCACAGGTCTCACAGCAAAGCATCCACCAGCAAGTGCTCCCATTTCAAGCCTCGACTTGGGCTGCTGGCCTCACCTTCTCCCTCCCTGACTGTCGCAGGGGAGATGGGCTGGCTCAACCATGGAGTTACCAGTTAGGCTGGGCGTTTGCTCAGGGATTACTGGGCCCCTTCCAGGAGAGGATTACCTGTGTCCAAACCCACTGGGTGTGGGAACAGCCCTCCAAATATTTGCTGAGAGTTTCTGACCTTTACCTTCTGTCGCACAGCCCCACAGGGCCAGCACAGGAGCCGTGTGGCTGCATGTGACTGACAGCTTGGGGCTCCTCCCTCCTCCCTTCTCCCAGCCAACTCTCAGCCGTGTCTCTTTGGTATTCAGACCAGGCCTGGCTGGAAGGGAAGTCCCTCTGCTTAGACACTCTTAATATTAAATGGGGAATGTGTGATGCTCTCCATGTTGACTCTACTAAGACCACTAATGCCCTTGGTGGCATCACTTTAATTTGTGCTCTTGAAAGCAAATGATTGTTGTAGGAGCTTTGGCGGGGAGGATATTTCTCATATTAAAGATCAGGATGAGGGGAAACCAGCTCTGACCTGCAGTGCAGCTGGAGAGGACCTCCTGGAGCAGAGAGATTCAGGATGCGGAGGGAGGACCCGTGTCTTCCGGAAGTTCAAATTTCCCCCCAACCCACCTCCCCACCCCCACACCAAGATGAGCCACTTAACTAGCCCAAAAGACACTGCATGAGGTTCTCGGCGATGTTGGAGTTCTCTCTGCAGGCAAAGCCCAGGGGATGGGGCAACCAGGTCATTGCTGACCAAGAGGCAAAGACAGAGAGGAATAGGCTGGGCAGAGTGTTGGGCAGACGCCCACATCATATCAGGCTGCAGGGGAAGGGAGGGTAGAGTGGAAGGAGGAGAGAGCCTGCCCTGGCGGGGAGGGGACCTCCAGGGAGAAGACACCGGGACTCCTTAAAGCAGCCACAGGAGCTACGGTGTGCTGGAGACAGGGCTGCCCAGGGAAATACACGATGCCCAGTGAAATTCAGATTTCAGAGAAACAACACATCATTTTTTTTTAACAACCTTATTGAGGGATCTCTGATATATAAAAATTGAATATATTTAAGGAGTATAACTTGATGGTTTGATACATGTATACATTGTGAAATGATCACCACAGTCGAGTTAAATAACATATCTATCATCTCTTCCTAGTTATCATTTGTATGTGTGTGTTGAGCAGATCTCAATTCCGGTCTATCCTCTTACAAATTTCAAGTAGACAATGTGGTGGTGGTCACTCTCGTGACCGTGCTGTGCCACCGCTCCCCAGATTCACTCATCTTGCATAACTGAAACTTTACACCCTTTGGCCAAAAGAAAAGGTGGAATATATTTACAATGGAATATCATTCAGCCTTAAAAAAGAAGGAAATCCTGCCATTTGCAACAACATGCATGAAGCTGGAGAACATTATGCTGAGTGAAATAAGCCAAACAGAGAAAGACACATATGGCATTATGTCACTTATATGCAGAACCCAAAATAGTGAAACTCACAGGAGCAGAGAGTGGAATGGTGGTTACCTAGAGTGTGGGCAGGGGGAGAGGAGGGGGGAAAAGAGGAGGAATTGGTCAAAGGGCACATAATTATTTTATTGTGGTAAAATACACATAACATAAAATTTACCATTTTAACCATTTTTAACTATGCAATTCAATGACATTAAATACATTCACATTATTGTACAACCATCACCACTTTCTAGTGTTAGAGCTTTTCCTCACCCCAACCCGTACCCCATTAATCAGTCCCTCACCATTGCTCCCTCCCGCAATGCCCGGGAACCATGAATCAACTTTCCATCTCTACGGATTTACCTATCCTGGAAATTTCCTGTAAATGGAATCATACCATAGGTGGCTTTGTGTCTGGCTTCTTTTACCCAGCATAATATTTTCAAGTTTCTTCCATGCGGTAGCATGGATCCACCCTTCATTCCCTGTTATGGCTGAGTAATAGTCCATTGTGTGGATGGACCCCATTTCGTTTATCCATCATCCACTGACGGACACTGCTCCCACCTTTTGACTGTAGTGAATAGAGCTGCCATGAACGTTGGTGTGCAAGGTCTTGATTGAACCCCTGTTTTCAATTCTTTTGAGTATATACCTATGAGTAGAATTGCCAGATCTTATGGGAACTGCATGTTTAACTTGTTGAGGAACCGCCAATAGTTCCCGCCGAGGCTGCACCACTGTGACATTCCCACCAGCAATGTCTCAGGGCTCCAATAACCCTGCGAGGCACAGCCAGATGCACAGGGCTCGAAAGGGACAAACGTAAGACATACAGAGCAGAAAGGGAGGTCACCATGACTTGCCGCTGGACTGACTGTGGGGAGTGAAGGAGAAAGAGGTGTCAAGGCTGATGATGTCTGGGTTTCTGGGTGGAACACGGTGCCTTTCAGGGAGGGGGAGATACCGAAGAGGACCATGTTTGCAAGTCGACTAGGAGTTCAGTTTGGGGCATGCTAATAATATGAGACTGCTCACCCTGTTCCAAGCACTATTTTCCAGGGCTTACCTCCATTATTTAGTCCTCATCAAACCTTCCAAGTGGAGCTCAGAGAGGATCTGTAACTTGCCCGGGGTCACACAGCTAAAGAAGTGGAATGGCCAGGATTTGAGCACAAGCGTCTCAGACACAAAGTCTGTGATGCTGACCACTCAGCAACCCTGCCTTGTAGGAAATCCTCGTTTGTCTCCACCCTAGGTGGATGTTACGTGCAATTCTTACCCTCTACTCTCAGAGAGATATCTACTTTCATTTTTGTTGTTTATACACTCATAAATTATTTTAAGATTTACCAAAACAAAAAAAAAAGTGTTTTATTTTTATAATTAGAAAATAAACTTTTTTTAAAAGAAAAAAAAACAGGTGAAGATGCAGGAAGTCCCAGGGGCGAAGGGGCTTCTGTTGGATGAAAGACCCCAAAGTAGGTGTCATCAGTCTGGAAAGAGAAAGTCTGAGAGCAGACAGGATCAAAGGGCAAAGCATCCAAAAACGTGTGGCTGGGAGAATACCAAGTAACCCGCTCGCCCAGACCCCGGGGCGGGGGGGCTCCCCTGGGGCTTGGGAGAGGTTGTTTGGGGTCAAATAAAAGCAAACCTTACCTACAAAAGACAGTGCTGGGAGTTTTGCCATGTCCTCTCCAAATTGCTCTATGTCTCTGCTACACCGAGAAGGGGTCGATTGTAAATGGAGCCCTGAGGATGGGGAGAATGCCAGAGAGGTTCCTGGGGAGTAAAACATGGGGCATCTTGCTTCCCCGTAGGGCAGGCAGGTGGGGCCTCTGCGGACGGATGGGGCCCAGACTCTGGTGGTGGCCCCAAAGCGGGGTGAGGAATGCTTTCATAGGCCGCCCCATGTCTGCAGCAACCCCCCGCCCTTGCCGTCTTTGGCATGTGCAGTTGACATTTCCTCAGGCTGGTATGAAGTGCTGGCAGACACGCCTCCCGCACCTGCCCCCACTCTCCCACCATGCTGGCCTCCCTGAGCCCTCTGGGAGAGAAAGAGCCACAACAGCAGCCAGAAAAGAAAAGAGCGTGTCTTGGGGAGGCAACACCCTGCACAGGAGGAGAGCACCCCAAACTCTTAGCTCTCTGGGGAGGACCATGGTGCATGAGGAGAGATCGGTCCAAAGGGGAATAAACCCTCCTTCACAAGGTAGCAGATAAACTGCTAGTGCTCCCCGAGTCCAGAGTGGGGCTGGCTGAAAAAAATAAACACGTACAAGGAGGACGCAGGCATGATTCCAAGCAACAGAGCTACACACAGCATCTGGGGCAGCTCAGCTCTGCCCAGCCTGAGAAGTGAGGCTCAGAGGAGCCAGGCGCCCTCCCAGGAGAAAGCAGTCAGGGACACTGAAGGTCAGGTGGCATTAAGAAGGATGGAGCCTGAGCGTATGCAACCCTCTACTTTAAATCAAGAAACACGATGTAGCAGTTATCTGTTGCTGCATAACAAAATCCCCCCGAACCTAGTGACTTCAAACAGCAAACCTTTACTATCTCAGCTCAGGACTCCTGGCACAGCTTAGCGGGTCCTCTGGCTCAGCATCTCTCAGAAGGCTGCCCTCGGGTGTCAGCCAGGCCTGTGGTCCCATCTCGCAGCTCAGCGGGCGGAGGATCCACATCCCAGATCTCAGGTCCTCACTCGCCGTTGGCTGTTCCCTGCCACGTGACTGTCTCCACAGGCCACTCACAACAAGAAAGCTGATTTCCCTCAGAGCGAGTCAGAGAGAGCCAGCAAGATGGAGGTCACGGTCTCTTGTCACCTAATCTTGGCAGTGACATCCCATCACTTTTATCAAATTCTACTCATTCAAGGTGAGTCTGCCTAGAACAGGAAAATTCATAGAGACCGCATAGAGAACACGAGGGCTGGGGGAGAGGGAGAAACAGAGAGTCACGATTTAATGGGTACAGAACCTCAGTTTGCGTTGATGAAAAAGTTCTGGAAATGGGCAGTGGTGATGGTTGCACAATAATGTGAACGCACGTAATGCCACTGAATCGTGTACTTAAAAATGGTTAAAATGGTAAAGTTTATGTCATGTATATTCTACCACAATAAAAAATAAGGGAGTCCCTAGGTCCAGTGCACCTTCTAGAGGTGGCAACGCCCAGGCTGAGGCTGCGTGGAGGCAGAGATCACTGGCCCTCTGGGAGGTGCCTCCCACAAGGGAAGGCAGGGGATACACCGCTCAAGCTGGGTTTCAGCATCCGTTCACCCAACAAGCATCTGTTGCGCACCTACTTGGTGTCAGACATTGTTCTGGGTACTTGGCGTCCATCAGTGAAGGAAGATCCCTGTCCCACTATGTGCCAGTGAGACACTGACAGTAGACAACGAAGACAGCAAATAAGAACATAATAAAGTACGTTAGAAAGTGACACACACTATGAAAAGGAGAAAAGTGAATAGAGTCAGAGGGACCAGGAGTGCCAGGGGAGGACCACATTGCAGTATTACGTATGGGGGTCAGAGTGAGCCTCATGGGCAGAGTGGCACTGGAATAAAGTCTTGAAGAACACACAAGCATCATCCAAGAGGCAATGAGGGTCAAGAGAGAGCCAGACAGAGAGAACAGAGGTGCAAAGGCCCTGAGGTAGCAGTGAGCCTGGTGTTCTGGGGAACAGGAGGAGGCCCTTGTGGTAGGAGCAGAATGAGTGATGGGGAGAATGGTAGAAGAGTTCAGAGAGGAAATGGGGACAGTCGCACTGGGCCTCGCAGGCCACTGTACAACTTCAGCTTTTAATCTGAGCAAAACAAGGAGCCATTGTCGGGTTTGAGCAGAGAACCACGACTAGGCTTATGTGTTAAGAACAGACCATGGGAGGGGGCAAGGGGAGAAGCGGGAAGACCCCTTAGAAGGCTACATAGTCACAGTAGCTATCAAGGCCAGAGAGGCCCGAGGCTCAGATGAGGACGGTCACAGGGGAGACGGTGAAAAGCGATTGTTGCTGAATATATTTTCAGTGCAGAACCAACATGATTTGCTGATGAGTTGGAAGTGGGGAGAGAAAGAAAGAAAGAAATCAAAGATTACTCTAAGGTTTATGACCTAAGGAACCAGAGGATGGCGCTGTCATCGCTGGAGACGGGGAAGGCTGAGGGAGAAGCGGGTTTGTCAGCGTGCTGACCGGGAGCTCTGTTTGGGGCAGGTTACGGTTTATTGGCCATCTAGAGGGTGATGTTGAGTAGGCGATCAGATATACGGATCTGGAGTCTGGAGAGAGGTTTGGGCAGAAGATACAAGTAGAATACCATCAGCACATAGATGGTATTCAAAGCCACAGGAAACGATCACACAGGGATGGGAGGATGGAGCAGAGAAGGGGCCCGGGGGGAACCACAAAGAGGCTGGGGAGAAGGGGAGCCAGTGAAGGACGCTGAGGAGGAATGGCCCAGGAGGTAGGAAGAGAAGCAGGAGTGTGGGGCCCTGGAAGCCAACGAGACAGGCGTGCTGTAGAGGAGGAACTGGTCCAGTATGTCCAGTGACACACGATAGGCCACGGAAGTTGAGGACTGAGGATCGCATTGAGCTGCATGAAGGTCATCGGGTCTTCATTGAGAGCAGGTTCAGTGCATTGGCCCGACCGGAATGCATGGAAGAGGAACGAGAGGGGAGCAACTGGAGCCGGCAAGTGCAGACAACAATTTATCCAATTCTGAACGCTTTATCAGCTTATGCGTGTGAGTGTGTGCGTCTTGTCAGCCCCATGAGTGTGCAAGCTGCTTGAAGCCTGGGCTCTATTCTCTTCTCTTCCCTCCCGTTCAGCGCACAGACGGAACCCAACCAGTACCTGTCGATAGCATGGGCTCTCCAACCATATGGGCAGCCAGGTGCTGTGGGGCTCCTGTCCGGTCTTCTGAAGCTCACATCATGAGGGACCTTCGGACGTGCTCATCCCAGTCCCACCTTACTCCAGGCCCCTTCCAGTCTCTGCCCCAGGGGCCTCCTTTCAGTTGCTAGAAAGCCCCATGCTCCTTCCTGGGGCAAGACCTTAGTACATCGTAGTGGATGCTGTGACGTGCGACCAGATCCCTCTTCAGGACTGAGAGGCGGATTCCCCCAGCCACTGGCAGTGCTGGTGGCAGACAGCTCAGCTGTCAACCCTCTTCAAGAACAGCCTCAGCTGAAGAAAGCTATCTTGCTCAAGGCCCCACACCCTCCCCAGAATGGCCTGCACTCAGTGACTAGTAGCTGCATGGGGTGTATAGACCCAGGACCCTCATCCCACTCAGGACTAGTCTGGGGGGCCATCCCAGCCTCACAGCCTCACAGCTCCTGGGGCTTGGCTGAGGCCTTCACTGACCCTGCACCGCAGCCCAGCTTCTCCCTCTGCCCAGTGCTGCTCCCTTCCTCTCTCCCAGCCCTTCCTTCCTGGTAATCCCAAACGCACTGCCGGTCTCAGAGCCATCCTCAGGGAAGCGGCCTGCCTCACGGAGGCTGGTCCCTCCTCCTCCACCCCTCCCACAGCCCATGAGCTCCCCATCCTCTCTCAGCTCATCTCTTCCTCAAGGAAGTCCCTGGGGACTGTCCCTCTTCCCACCTGCAGTCAGGGTCCTGCCATTACTGGCTTCCATAGGGCTCCAGTGTCCTCTCTGGGTGACTTGCCTTAGTTTGTGTTTACACATGGATTGCTACGTTTATGTGGGGATTGTCTGAACCTTGCATTAGCCCACAGGCCGCACGGAGACAGGTGCAGTGTCTCGTTTTGTTCGCCCTGATCCTCGGTGCCATCACATGCCTGGCACGCAGTAGGTCATCAGGATGTGTTTGTTTAATGAACGACGTCCCTGGAAGTAACGAAGGTCGAGGCTCTGATCCAGGTGGCATTTCCGGCCTAATGAAGGCCCCACCTAGACTGCTCCTCTGAGGCTGAATCCCTCGCAGGGAAGAAGACCCTTCTTCAAAGGAGGGATTTACCCCCTCACTGAGGAACAGCAGACCACTTACCAACCCACCCACCCACCCCGCAGACAAGCGGAAGGGATCCCCTCTCCCTCAGGCCAGGAGCGTGTGTCTCTCTCTAGGTGCCCCAGGCCCCCTTGCCTGGCCACCATGTCTTCACAGTGCCCTGCCCCGGGCTTGGCCCCAGCACGAGTGCCTTGTTTTCCTTCCTTTGTACACAGGTTATGGGGAGGCAGGAAGCTGGAGGCCCCGCCAGGGCTGAGGGCTCAGCACCTCTCATAATGCGAGGTCAAACGAAATGAAAACCCGCCTCCCTTGCCCCATCGTCTGAATTCCTACACTGGCTATGACATGGCTAAGGGGAAAATATTGGATTTATTTTTATGAGTTAGTCGTCACCCTGAGGCCCCTAAGAGGAACCGTGCGAGGTGAATCCATTCAGAAGGTCGGAAGGTCATAGCTAACTTGTAAAAATAAATCCAATATTTTTCACTCTGTCTTATTAGATTTATATGATGCAGACATCCAAGGGAGGTTTGTTTTAAAAAAATGGTCATTCTCCAGCGCTGTTTAGAGTATTTCTTCCTAGCCCCCACCAAACCCCCATTTTATCTCCAGACTCTCTGTTGATCATCTGGTCGTGTGGCAGTTTCTCAATTTTTAAAAGTTTTTTTTTTGAAATGAGTACCTGAGAGTCTGCACATCTCCCTCCCATCATTTCATCTCTGCGGAAACCAGCACCCAGCTTTCTAAGCAGAAAGTAGCCAAAAGTGGAGGTTGCAAATAACTGAACATATTGACAGGTGGTGCTACTGGAAAGTTCAAAAACTCACTTTTCATCTGATAACAGGGCAGGAGTGTAGGATCAGCCGGACCCACGTTACCACTCAGGAAATCAACCGTGATACCCACACGCTTCTGCCTCCAGCTCCCCAGGCTGGTCTCTCAGCCAGTGTGTCTCAACGGAGAATAGGGATCACCAGACGCACGGGGGCTCTTGAGGGAGTCAGGGAAAGCCCAACCCCACTCCTGACATTCGCTCAAGCCCACTCCGCTTCTTCTCTCTCTTTCCTTGTGGTCCACACATTGACTTTCTCCAGCAATGGTTTGACATTTAATTATCATTGTTTTCTGCTCCTGAATCCAGCTTCCCTTCTGTAGAGTTTGCTGGGGCTGCTGTGACAAAGGCCCACAGACTGGGCAGCTTACACAGTAGAGATCTATTTCCTCCCAGTTCTGGAGGCTCAAAGTCTGAGGCCAAGGTGTCAGCAGGGTTGGTTTCTTCAGAGGCCTCTCTCCTGGGTTTGCACATGACCGCCTTCTCCGTATCCTCACTTGGTCTTTTTCCTGTGTGCACACGTCTAGTATCTAAATTTCGTGTTTTTTTAGCACTATATAATTATTTTTAATGTCCAGAGTTTATAATATGAGGGCCAGAGCTTTCTCCCCAACTCACGGTTATAAATTCCCAATTGGCTTGTGAGGTCAATAAGGATACTCCTTGTCTAATTTGGTTTCTGGGAAGACTTCTTTCAAGTCCTCAATGGTCATCTGATCAAATGGAATTGTGTTCTTCATCTTCTCCAGCTCCTTCTCGTATTCCTCAATCCTGGCCTTGGAGAGACACAAAAACTCAGCACAGCTTTTCACATCTTCTTTTTCTTCAGCATCCACCTGGACAGTCATCCCCTGCACAGGCATCTTCGGGGCATTAAACTTCTTCTCAAAGTCATCTACCAAGCCCGCCTCCACCACGCTGGCCTTGTAGCATGGCCATCGATAGCGGGTGGAGTCAGGCAGAGTAGCCAACCTGGAGGTGAGCCTCTCATTCCAGGATTTCAGGGAGTTGGCAATTGCTTCTGGTTTCAGGGTTTGATCTCCCCAAAAGCTACCCAGTCAATGGCTTTTAGAGCAAGTTTTTGCCCAGCTGTCTTGTGATCCTTCACTGACCTAAATTTCTTCTTTAAAAGGACACCAGTCAGACTAGATTAGGGCCCACCCTAAAGACCTCATTCTAGCTTAGTTACCTCTTTGAAGACCCTGCCTCCAAATACTGTCACATTCTGGAGTCCCAGGGGTTAGGACTTCAACACAGGAATTTTGGGAGGACAGAATTCAGCCCATAATACTCTCCCAGGCTAGACACTAAGCTTCCTATTAACAAGGAGGGTCTGTCTTCACACAGCTCTTATGCCCCTGTCAGCACCCCACGTGCTGCTCAAAGCAGACGGGGCTCCACAGAGACTTGTGGCAATGAGCCTCCACAGTAAGGGGGCAACGATGTGTGAATTATCTTTGAGGGGCATGATTGTCGAGTAACCATCATTCTTGTTATTTCGTAGCCGCGTTTCATATTTTATCTGTGTGCACATGCCACATACTTACCTTCTCAGGGATCACCTTTCTCTAACTACAAAGCCTCTTTGGACAGAAAGAGAAGTAACGGGATTGACTTGTGATTTTAATCTGCCAATTAGGAATGGTGGGAACATTGAGAGCCCCCATGGTTTGTTGCATTTTGACCTCTTTCCTGAAGCTGAATTTCAAATTATTGTGTGTTCTCAGGAGCAAAACCACCAGTCTCTGCTCTGAATTTCCAAGGCCTCTTTCCAGCCTGTGATAAACACCCAGATGAAGCCAGATCGATCCCACTGGGCTGTGCGTGTCTCAGCTCCCTGAGAGAGAATGTGAGCAATAATGTCAGCACACGACTGTCCAGCCTGCCAGTCTGGTTCTCGTCTCCCATCCCTTCTGAAGGATTCGATGGAGAAGCCAGAGAACAACAGTTAGAAAAGTAAGCTCTGGCATTCTACAAGCCGCACCACCAGCGCTTTAAATTCTCCCATTGCAAGCGCCATCTGCTCTCAGGGAGGACACCAAGCGAGCCAAGGAAGCTGCCCTCTGGATGGTGTATTTTCAGAGCCATGAAAGGCCCTCTTCGCCCAGAATATCCACTGTGCCTCAGAATTCCACCATGAAAGCCACGCCTTTGATTTAAGGAAACGTTTTGCAAAGTGTGCTCCGTGGAACACTGGGTTCACATGAACATCTTGGGGGTAAGGAAGAGTTTGGGGAAGGGACAGAGACTATGTTTTCTTGTATACGTCATTTTCCCAGATCCGAGCATGAGGTCTGCTACGTAGTATATTCAATAAATCTATGTGGAATGATCGTTGAAGCAGCCAGAGAAATTTGGGAAACACCAGACGAAAGCCAAAATTAAGTGAGTTTTCTTAGTTCTGGCCTTCTCAGAGCTTTGGTGAACTGACGGGCCTTAGTGGGGACCTCTCTGCAAACATAATATTTGGGTCCAATATTCCCAAAAGCTGTTAACTACCAGGTTGCAATACTCTTGTTCCCTGGTGGGGTCGCTTTATAGATGAAGAGCTTCATACGCCGTGCTGAAGAAGATTGCAGGGGAAGGGAAGGGTACAAACCTGAGGAAAATGGCCTTTGGGGTGACTTGACAAGCAGTTGCATAGACGGGAAACCTGGAAGTTTGGGACCCTGGAGGTCCTCAAAGCCCATTGGAGGGAAATGCTGATTGAAGCCACTGTTTCTAGAAGGTACCTGAGTCACATGCTTTGGTAACATCAGGGTGGAGAAAGAACGAAGGAGTGTTTCGGAGCAAGTTGATTTGCATGAATTTGTCACCTGGTCCCCAGCAGAACAGCAGATGTCTACAGCAGGTAAATCTTCATGGGGATCAGGGAACAGACACGGAGTGGAGAAGGGTGAGGAAGGAGAGGGAGCCGTGGAACAGAGCACTGGGGCCTCGCAGAGCCTTCAAGGCGGGCGGAGGTGAGGAGTTGGGGCCCCAAAGGACACTGAAGATGAGTTCAGTTGTGCCCAAGCCTGACTCTGCTCCCTGATGCCACCAAATAAACATCACTTCCTTATCAAGAAGCTAAGTCCATTCTTCTCACTCTGGAAACAAAGAGAGAGAAAGACAGAGAGACAGAGAGACAGAGAGACAGAGAGACAGAACAGCTCCCATTTCTCAGGGCTTCAATTTAGTTCACCCTTTGATGTGCACAAAACCAGAGCAATTTAAAACTCAGGAAACTCAGCTTTCAATAATTCCCTGCTAGGTTTCCGTCTGCGGAAGAGTAAATAACACAAGGCTACAAACGCTGGAAGCAAAATCGCCAATAACAGCTCCATGCTTATGATAACTTTCCCAATTTTCTGCAATCTTCACCGCTTCTCTCTTGACTTGGGTCTGTATCAGATTTTTCTTTTTTCTTTATTGAACCTCTGCCTTGGGAGCCACTGTCACAAAAAGTAATAAACACATCAATCCAAAAGAAAAAGAGAGAATTGTGCAGTCTAAACTACTTAACCAATCAAATTGGCAGCTGGCGGAATGAAATGGAAGAGAGGGAGCTAAGAGACCCACTTCCCCGAAAACGTTTCTACTGATGGAATCACCCGTGGCGGAATATGGACCCAGACTGCACGGGGCTTTCTAATAAGTTAATTGCAGTTTCTAACACTAATTGTAGATTTCAACCTGTGTTGCAATTTCAAGCCCTGGGATTAATTTGTAAGTCTTGGGTTCAGCCAAAATTTGACAGTTCTTGCTCTGCGTTTGCCTCCCCCAAAATATAAGGAACAGGGAAAGGATTTGTCTCGGAATAAAAAATTCCTTTCCTTAAAAAATAAACCCAAATAATAACAACACCTCTCAAATGATTACCGTGGGTTTTGTGGATGTGTACTGGAGACAGCAATTCCGATGTTCACTGCCCCTGAAGATCCCCTCTCTCCCAAATCACAACCACCAAAAATTATGCCTGAAAGGGAAACAAAAGCAATTTATGTTTTCCAGTTACTGGCCCAGAAATAGCCCAAGATTACTTGCATACGGAACAGAGGAAATCAAATCTTTCACTGCTGCTTAAAAAGAAAAAAAGATCCTATTACAAATTAGATTTAACTCAGGTGTGTATAGTTTGCCAGTTCTTATCCAATCGTAAATGAGACCAGGGTTGCCTGTTGGGAGGGAAAAGTGGCTTTTGAAACATGTCTTATTGACTGGGTGTAAATTACCTGCAGCAGATTTGTGAAGCAAATTTGAAGCAGGGGATGCCTCCAGGCGACACAGTATTGATCGTAGATTGATATTCAGCTGATTTTAAAGGGAAAAATAAATATTGTTTTAGCAGCAATTTAATTAACAAATCATTGCACAAATACTAAGAATATCGTAATGTCTAATACAGGGATTTAAGCTGGGTGGTCTTTTTTACAATTGTCTGATCAATGTTCAGTTTCACATGTAGGTTAATTGTCTTTAGTTATCACTCTAAGTCTGTCTGTGAATCCACATAAAGTAAAATGATGGTTATGGGCACCCTGCTCATTTTTCTTTAGACTCTAGGAGCGAGGTTTTCCCTGCTCCTAAATGAAATGAACACACTGCTCTCCAGCTCCGGCCGACACTGAAGTGCTGTTTTTCACAGAGCCCTCATGGCACCGTGGGAAGCTGGAGGGAATCCGGGCCGGCTGTCAGGCCAGCTCTGTCCTCAAGCCGTCATGAGACCTTGGGCAGATCACTCCACTTCTCCCAGCTCCAGTTCCTTCATGGCTTAGATCGTCCCTGAAGTCATGGTGTTCTGATAACCAGCTCTGGGAGGCAGAAGCCCTGATTCGTAGTGTTTGCCCATTCCCATGGTGTAAATACTCCCACCACAACTGATTCCCAGCTACTGACTTGACGGCACTGCATGCACAGCTGGGGACAGATGCCTCGAGCCCCTCAAACCACCTCCAGCTCACCACTGCCCCGAAGACCGTCTAGTTCGAGTTCCATGAGTTTTTGAACGGCATATGTCTATTGGCTCACCAGCTTTCAGAGAAGATAAGCAAAATTTAAACGCACATACACAGGAAGTGAATTATATCTTTTTTTGATAACTCAGAAGTTATTTCAGAACCTTCCAGTACAACAGAATTATATTGATGAATACCAATATCATTTCTCATTAACAGTATTTCCAGAATATCCAGCTCTATTCACTTTGTTCTTTTAGAGGAAAAACAGCAAGATAATAGCAAAATCATCTGAAATGGAGATGACATCTGTAAGAGTTCCCAAAATCCTCCAATGAACCGAGTTTTTAAAATGTCTTTTCTCACTTAATACAAAAGTGCTACGTGTGCATTGAAGAGAACGCAGGTAAATTCAGGAAAGCACAAAGAATAAAAATGTTGAAATCTCTTTAATTACCTCACCCAGAGATTAACATATTGGTGTGTTGTTCAGTTGTTTCTCTCTCCTCTCTGTCTGTCTTTCTCCCCCTTACACACACATATACACACACACACACACTCTAGTTACAAAAATGAGACCAAACAAGGTTTTGTGACTTTTTACTTGTTAAACAATGAAAATGAAAATATTACCATATCATTAAATATGCCTGCTTTATTTTTTTTTAAAGATTGGCACCTGAGCTAACATCTGTTGCCAATCTTCTTTTTTTTTTTCTTTCCTCTCCCCAAAGCCCCCCAGTATACAGTTGTATATTCTAGTTGTAGGTTCCTGCATTATTTTTAAGGGCTGCATCACCCAGCTTTAGTCAATCAACCAGTCCTTTATTTTAGGGCCTCTGGGCTCCTTCCAGTTGTGTGTTAAGGTAAGACTATGTACTCAGCATCTCGGCCTGCATCTTTGTGTACAGCCATGATTGTTGCTAAGGAGTCAACTGCAGGAACTGGAGTTGCTGCAGCAACTGATGTATTTTTGAAAAAACATCAAAGTTGTCACTGAAAGAAACCTGTTATTATTTCTGCATGAGATCAGACAATACCCATGGTGTAGGGACAGGTCCAACAGCGACCGAGTGACGTTCTATGGCTTTATTTTGTTTCTCGCACAAGGCAACAGAGAGCTAGTAAAGAACTGGTTGTTGCCATCTTGTCAGTCAAATGTCAGTGCTCTTCATAAGGATGACCCGGAGACACGTGGCAGGGGCCCAGGGGACCAGTTCTCCGTCCCTCTTCCCATTTCAGAGCAGCCTTCCCAGGAAGTAAGTGGAGGAAACCTTGACAAAAGCCCTCAGAACTGTCCTCGCATGGAGGGCGGACGGCGGGAAGTGGCGGCCTCCTGCTGAATGGGCAGAGAGGGCTCTGTACGCGGAGCAGCCCCCACAGGCCTGGGCAAAGAGGCCACCCGAAGGGCAGTGGCAACCGCTCCTTGCCATAGAGACTTACTGCAAGCAATAGGCAGCTTCAGGAAATTTCTGATTTGTCTTTGCAACAATATGCAAGAGGACATTGAATCCAGAAACTAGAGCAAGCGGGATGAGGATGAAACACTCTGAGATAAGAGAAGAGTGAATGGAGAGAAAATACAATTGATTAATTAAAGACCATCATCTGAACAGCAGGTTGGATACTGCAGAAAATCAATTTAATGAGGTAAAAGACAAATTCAAGACATTTTCCATTATACACATGGGAATGTTGGATAGATACCGATTTACAGTGACAGAGAAAATGATCAAAGATGTATTTAAAAAACGTAAAGGTTGCCACTATCAGAACAAAAATGGGGTATTTCCTTCTAAATTACTTTTTTAATAAAAGGAAGAAATTAAACGTAATCTGTATTTTTTTTAAAAAAAAGGGGGGATGGGAAATCAAATAAGACTAAAGAACAAAACAGAATAATAGAAAACCAAACATTGCTGTCATAATGTATAAACAGATTAACTGTCAAAACCAAACCATATAAATGAGTTAATTCTATTAAATTCAGAGATTCTAAGATGGAGTTAAAAAATGCTATTTAGTTAGATAATCGTAAAACAAAAGGACTCAAAAGTATTAAATAACAATATAAAAAATTTGAATGATATAATAAGGTTGATTTAATATAAACATATTATATTCCCTAAAAAGGAAGAGCATAGTCTTTTAAGTTTTCCATAGAATATTTACAAAAGTTATCTTTTGGCTTCCAAGGACGACCTTAATAAATTCAAAAAGAATTATATGGTTCCTGAAGGGTGGTTTTAAGATGGAGATCGAGGGCCGGCCTGCGGCTGAGTGGTTGAGCTCACATGCTCTGCTTTGGCCGCCCAGGGTTTTGCCGCTTCGGATCCCGGGTGCGGACATGGCACCGTTCATCAAGCCATGTTGAGGCGGCATCCCACATGCCACAACTAGAAGGACCCACAACTTAAAAAAAAAAATACAACGATGTACCAGGGGGCTTTGGGAAGAAAAAGGAAAAAAAAATATATATATATATATATAAAGATGGAGAATAGAGCCCAACAATTCTCTCCTCATTTCCAAAATTCCATGGAAATGTTTGAAGAAATCTAAGAATAAGAAACAATTGGTTTCCTATCCTAGAAAACTGAGAAGAATGTAACTAATGAACCCCAATGTGTTGGGGAGGGGATGCCCACGGTGTGCTTGACAAGCAGTGCTAGGTCCACGCCCAGGATCTGAACCTGTGAACCGTGGGCCACTGAGCCCTGGAGCACATGACCCTGACCACTACACAACCGGGCCAGCCCCATAAACCCAAATTTTACAGTACTTCTGGAGGCTGCAGAAATAGAAGTGAAAACTAGTCCAAGGCACAAAGAGCCTGCGTTCAACGCACACGTGGAGGAACGCTGAGAAGACTCTGGACACAGAAGGGGTCCGGGAGGACCACCGATATCAGAAGGGGAGGCTCAGGACGAGGAGGCAGGGGGCCAGCCAAGGGAGCACTCGGGCCGGGCCCACCTGGCCTTGAGCCCGGCTCTTCCTGAGGACAATCCAGCCACTGCGGATGATGGGCAGGTTCACCCGGTGCCCCTCCTGGCCCACAGTACTCCCTGTAGCCCCAGGCTCTGGCCCCTTGTCCTGCAGATAAACTAAAGTATTCAGTGGTAAAGACCCACAGAAAAGTCATCATCGTGGAATATTTTTTCAAAGCACGAATTTGTCACAGTGTTTTTGTGAAAAATGTAGCATCTTCATTCTTAGGTTCCAAAATGCTGAGATGGAAAAAAAAAGTCAGAGGTGGGGCCGGAATGGGAAGGTAGGCCATATTGCCATTTTGAAAGTGAGGCCAACCCAGTTATCTCATTTTCTTTTTGTTTTTTTGTTTTTCTAGGAAAAAAATATCTAGGGATACTTTTTGAGTTGTTTTCCAAATTCAAATTGAATAAAAATAATATACTCTAATAATAAATTCTACTATGAAAAATAATATACCTTAAAATGCCTTGAGACATAAGTAATTTCATTTGCTCCTATACTAACCTTTTTAATTAGGTAGCCCAGGGGTTACTACACACATTCCACAGACTATCTATGAGACACCTAAGGCCCAGAGAGGTTAAGTGACTTGCCCAGAGCCACAGAGTGATAGAGCCGTCTCTTGAGTCCAGAACTTCTGCCTCTGAGTCCAGTGTTCCTGCTCCTTCACCAATGACCAGAAAACCTTGACCTGATCCATAGATAAATTTACGAAGGAAGAGCCTTGACCCCATTCACGGGAGCTGAGGTGGCCCTAAGAGTGAGCATGAGGAGCGGGAGCAGCTGTTGCACATGAACTTCCTGTGGAGAGCTCGCCCGGCCCTCGACTCAGTCTTCTCTCTGGTTAAATGGGGCAGCAGTCAGAGCTTCCGCAGCCCCACCCTGTCCTCCACAGTGAGCCCGCCTCCTTGTCCACTCACGGGCCTGAGCCGGGTGCCGCCGGGCAGCCCGTCCCTCGAGCAGAGGCAGCCAGAGTGACTTCTCTGCGGAGGAGCCGGGAGCTGGCTGGGCAGGGGCCCCAGTGAGGGAGGGCGCCTGCCCCCCTGGTGCAGACAAGGTCCCCAGCCCTCTCCCGTGTGAGGTGACTGTGGCTGCGGACGAGGCTGTCTGAACTGAGGAGGTAGTTGGCTTTGTAGTCCGAGGCTTGGCATCGAGATTTATGTTGCTAGTGTGGCCACACTCACCATCCATCACGATTAGTTACAATAAAATCTCTCCTCGTGTTTTTAAAAGCCCTTCGAGTTACATTCCATTATGCAGTTAACATCTCGCAGATGGCCGGGCCATTGTTCACCCAGAGAACCAGCTTTTGATCTCTTAGAAAGAGGGCAGGGAACCAGCGCTTGACCTCCCCACAAGCCCTGGAGACGGGGAGCCTGGAGCCGAGGAGAGGGAAGAAAGTGGGCCCTGGCTCACCCGGAGAACTCGGGGGTCAGACTGAAATGAGTGGCTGAACAAAGCAGAAGGGCCGAGGCCACCCCATGGCCAAGGGGTTAAGTTCCTGTGCTCCACTTCAGCGGCCAGGTGCTTACCACTTCGGATCCTGGGCTCGGACCTAGCACCCCTCACCAAGCCATGCTGTGGCGGCATCCCACATAGAAGAAATAGAATGACTTCACCTAGGATATACAACTATGTGCTGGGCTTTGGGGAGGAAAAAAAAAAGAGAGAGGAAGGTTGGCAACAGATGTCAGCTCAGGGCCAATCTTCCTCACCAAAAAGCATACCTTAAAAAAAAAAGCAGAAGGGCTTGGGGTGCCGGCCTTTTTCTTGGGGGCAGTTAACCCAGGTGCCCTCTGGTCGCTAGAACAGACGGGTAGTCTTCTCTGAACAGTTCCACGCTGTCTCCGAGGTGCTCTCCCAGGCAGGTCCAGATCTGACTCATAATTCACACTGGATGGAGGCCCCTGCAGGGCACTCAGATGACTAGAGGTAAAGAGACAATTATCAACGTTGTCCCCCAAAACTCACTGCTCCCTACCTCCTCCCACCACCCCCGACTGCCGTCTCAATAAACGGCACTCGCCAGTAGCCCAGGCCCGGCGGCGAGTCTTGTGACGCTCCTAGAGAGTCACTCCTCTGCTGCGGGAGGGGCCTGCGGTCCTGCTCACTGCCTGAGACCCGCAGTGTGTCCCGTGGAGGAGGGTACTTCTCTGCCCTTGTCACTGGTTTGGCACGTGACTTGCTGTAGCCAACAGCACGTGAGAGGGTGTGAAGCAGGCAGAAGCTTTGAGAGCCATTGCCTGTTTCTGCCAATTCGCTTCCTTTTTTCCAGTCTATCCAGAAGAGAGGCTGCTCCTTCAGGCTGGATCTGCAATGAAAAGGACGTGGGGAGCAGGTTCCACCAGCACCCACAGTGACCTGTAGAACACGGGACCTAAGTGAGATGTAAAACTTTGTTTTGTGAGCTACTGAGATTCTGGGGTTGTTTGTTACCGCAGCATAACTTAGTAAGATCAGAAGAATTCAGGCCCCAAATGGAAGGGTCATCCTCGATGGCCTTCTTTCTCTCAGCCTCCACGTCAGCCTACACCAAATCCTGCCGTCTCCACCGTCAGCTCTGTCTTGGATCCACCTGCCCTTCTCATCCTGCTGCCACCCCTCCCATCCATAAACACAAACCCCACGAGAGGACGGACACTCGTCTTTTCCTCTAATGCCTCCCAGCACATGGCTGCTCAGTAAATATTGGTTGAATAAATGTCTAAATAAATGGATGGACTTTAGCCAAGCTTCTCATTTTCTGGATGAGGGAAGCAGTTCCCAGGGAGTGTGTGCCCGGGAGGGCCCTCTGCCCCCAGTTAGCTCGGAGCAGCACCCGGAGAAGAACCCGGATCTCCTGACTCCACCGGGTGCTCCCCTCTACACCACAGCCCCCTCCTCCTCCCTCGAAAGACCTTCAGTCTCCTTTCCTCGGGGCTCCCTCCTCTCACGCCCGGAGGCATCAGAAGCTCCCTCTCTGTGTCTGACACGTAGCTCTCCAGCAGGGGCTTGTCCCCGCTGGACTCACCCTCACCTGTGAAGAATCTGGCAAAGGAAACAGCCCCGCCTCCACTCCCTGCCCTGAGGATGCTCATACTGTAGCTGGTTCCTCGAGCACCTGCATATGCTAACTGCTTTCATCTTCTCGGGCACCTCAGGAGGTAACGACTATTATTATCTCCATTTTACCTCGGAGGCACAGAATGGTTATCTAACTTGCCCACAGTCACACAACTAGTGAGTGATGATCCTGGGATTGGAGCCCAGGCAGCCCGGGCTCTCAACTACTGTGCTATCCTGACCAGACCGGGGCCCTGTGGGGCTCTCCCAATCACATTCAACCAGAAAAAACACCATCAGTCAGCGCATCTTCCAAGAAAATATACACATTTTCAAAATCCGACAGCACTCCTTCCTTCCTGCCTCAAGGAACCTGTGAAATTATGAAGAGAACACGGACTTTGAAGCCAGGCAGGCCCGGGCTGCACCACAGCTGTCATTTACTGAGTGCTGACCATGTGCCAGGCACAGGGCCAAGGACTTAGCCTGTGTTACCTCATTTAACAGGAAAGGAAACTGAGGCTGAGGAAGGTTGAGTGCTTTGGATAAGCTCCCAAGCAGAGAGAATATTCCAGCTCAGGCGGTTTGACTCTCAGGTTGCGGTCAAGACACTTAACGCCTCTGAGTCTCAGGTGACTCATCTACACAATGATACAAACTCACAAAACATGCAGCACACTGTGTGGCACACAGTAGGCCGTCAGATGGCAGCTACAAATTGCGAGGAGGCTCCCCCACCATTGGGCACAATTGCTGCTTAGAAATAACTGCCTAGGCTCAACCCTCAAGCAGCCAGGGATTTCAGAGGCTCCTGAGAAAAGTATCGATCTGCTAACGATCAGCTAGAATCACCAGAAAGCCATCTGCAAACAAAAGGCCCTGGAGAAATCATCAGTTGTCACCAGCTCCTTAACCTTCAAGGCCGGGCGGGGGTCAGACGGCGAACTCCAGTCCCCAACGTCGGTGTGCCCCTCCCTGAGCTCTGAGCTTGCTGGTTAGCAGCTCCAGAGACAGGATGCCGACCTCCCCAGACCCTCCGCCTCCCTGTGAAAAGAAATCCAGCCCAATGTGGACCCCAAGAGCTCCAAACCTTAGTCTTCTTCTCTAAGTCCTAATAATGAGGACGAGCCAGGCTGTTTCATCGCCCGCTGCTCAACTGCAAGATCCGTCCTGGGGATGCTGCCGTGAGGCTGGGAGCAGGGCAGATCCGTCTCATTCGGCGGTGAATTCATTGTACCTCTCGTCTCCATTGTGAGGGCCTTCCTGGCAGCTCCTCGGCTGAAGGCGCCTTGCCTCCCTCTCAATACAGTTTCCGCAATGGTACAGCTACTGGCCGAGCCACAGGGCGGTGGCCTCAAAGACCTCACTTGACCAACACCAGGGCTCCCTCTTTGAAGGCCGTGCTTCCTGTGTTTCCATTACAGACCTGGAACTGGGGCTGCGCTGGTTGGCAGCTGGCAGACGGAGTTGGGCCAGGTGGGAGGAAAGCAACAATCTGACTTTATACCCCACACGTCAGCCTTCAGGGATCTTTGCCAAATGAGGAGTGGTAGATGACCTCCCTGAGCGGGCCGTGGGCATCTCCCAAACTCCGAGTGCCAAGGCCTGCCCAGGACTCCTGCTCTGGGACAGACTGTGTCCCCGAAGGACCCTGTGAGGACTCCAAGGAGCTCTATGAGCGAATTCCCCCGGGGCCCAGAGTCAGGCGGTGTCATAGTCACAAGCCTTCCAGAGGGCAGAAGCCATAGCTGGTCATTCAAAGAGCCAAGGACCGTGATGGCTCAGACCGTGTGCTCCACAGAGAACAGCACAGAGGGGACCCCTGAGCCATCAGGATTGGCAGAGTCCACCACAGAGCTGGACTCAAGGCCAGATTGGGAGGCCTCTCTGCCACCCAAAGCCTGGTGTCCTGGGAGGAGAAAGTGCTCACTTGGCCAAACCTTGACCAGAAGCCAAGAGGCCACAGGAGATTCGAAAAAGCCCACAGAGGAAAGCTCTCTGACTAACTTTTAAAGAGTTTAAGGCAAACATGAAGTGCTTGCTCCTCTCAAATGAGGTAACAGAGAGTTGTAATTGGACGTGACCCTGGCCCACAATTTATTCCTTGAATATCTTCCCACTTGAGCCCTGGAAGCAGTTTCCTAGTTACGCCCACAGTGCAGCCGCTCTGTGTCCTCCCTCAAGAGCATCTGGGAACCCTGGTCAGCTCAAACAGAAGAAGATTGCTCCTTCAAACAGAGATGTGCAGTCACCATCTGGATGTTGCTCAGGATTGCCTTGAGCAGGAAGTCAAGAGATTCTTAAAAACCTTTGGACAGATCTGACACCAAAAGCAAGAGCCAGCAAAGGAAAAAACAGGGAAATTGGACTTCATCAAAATTAAAAAGCTCTGTGCTTCAAAGGACACTATTAAGAAGGTGAAAAGACAACCCACAGAGTGGGAGAATATTTGCAAATCATATATCTCACAAAGGCCTAGTATCCAGAATATACAAAGAACTCTTACAACTCAACAATAAAAACAGAAATAACTCGAAAGATGAGGAAAGGATTTGAACAGATATTTTTCCAAAGACAATGCACAAATGGTGAATAAGTACATGAAAACATGCCCAACACCATCAGTCATTAAGGAAAAGCAAATCAAAACCACGAGGTAACACTTCACACCTCTCAGGACAGCTGTAGTCAAAAGGTGGACACGTGGAGAAATTGGAACCCTCACAATCTTCGGGGGGGGGGGGAGGTAAAATTGTGCACTGCTTGACAGTTTGACAGTTCATCAAAAAGTTAAACACAGAGTTCCCAGATGGCCCAGCAATTCCACTCTAAGTGTACGTCCAGGAAAACTTGAAATACATCCACACGAGACTTGTTCACAAATGTTCATAGCATCATTCTTCATAACAGCCAAAAAGTGGAAACAACCAAAATATCCAAGAATTAATAAATAAGTAAAGAAAATGTGGTCTATCCATACAGTGGAATATTATTCAGTCATAAAAAAGAATGAAGCATGATCCGTGCTGCAATGTGAACCTCGGAAACATTATGCTAAGTGAAAGAAGCCAGGCACAAAAGGCTACATGTTATATGATTCCGTGTGTAGGATAGGTGAATCCATAGGGACAGAATAGATTAGTGGTTGCCAGGGGCTAGGACAGTGGGAGGTCTTCTAGTGGGTGTGTTTTTTTCTGGGGAGTGATGAACATATTTTAAAGTTAGATAATGGTGATGGTTCATAACTTTGAAAATGTACTAAAAATCACTGAATTATATACTTTAAAAGGGTCAATTTTATGGTATATGAATTATATCTCAATTTAAGAAAACTCTCCGGCAGTGATTACAGAGATCAGTGTAGGACTTACCCCAGAGAGGGGTGCACCCACCAGCTTTAGCCAATCCCGAGGAGGTGATGGGAGTCATTGTAAGAGCTTGAGCCGGCTGGGCACTGACCAGGCCGGGTGTGAGGAAGAGGGCTGTGGACTGAAGGGGAGAGGCGGAGCAGGGAGACCGGCCAGGATGCTGCTGGCTTCCCAGGCTGGTGGTCCAGTCCTAACTGAGTCAGACTCGGGTCTTTAAAGGCGAACGAAACTCCATCTGCTTCCAGCTAACACCAGCCCCAGTGAGCTCAAGGCAGACGAACCAATCCTTCTGTCTCCTTTAAAGGCTCCAGCATGAGCCATGGGGAGATCGCTTGAGGACATCAGTTTTGCCCATGAGACACACTCATGTCCAGAAGTCGGGAGCCCCTAGGCGATAGGCCGAGCTTTCACTGCACTAGCTGTATGACCTTGGGCGAGTCATTTAACTATTTTGGATCTCAGCCTCCTTCCTTGAAAGTGAAGAAGTTGGAACAGTTGATTTCCAGGATCCCTCTAGCTCTAGAATTCCCAGATTCTGTAACAAAATTCCCAGAGCCAATGAACTCAGATACTGCTTTAGGACGCTTCCTGTTTACCAAAGTCTCACCTTCTGAATCAGTCTTGGAGTATGAGCCACACTGTGTTATTTCCATCACATTCCTTTTCCTACTCAAACTGGACTGGAGGTTGTCCAGGCCGGGCCTTGAGTCGCATAGGACCCAGCAGGAGGGGAGGCTCTCGGGAGGGTTCAGGGAATGCCTTTCAGACAGCAGGTTGAAATGTTCTCCAAGATTCCAGTTGGTGTCTCCCTGCAGCTATGGGGGAGACTGGTCACTCTGTATATTGAGAACTAGGAAGTCTCAGCAGGGTGGTCTGAGACTGGACCCCAGTACTCCTGAACTCTTGGCAGTTCCAAGAGTGGACGCTGGCATTGTTCTGCGGGGTAACTCCTTTGGGAGGGACCACTCGGTGGGCGAGTTTATTCATGCAGACCCTTCTCGCTGCGCTGCGGGAGTGGAGTCATCCAGAGACACACGCTTCAGATGAGATGCTAAACGTGTGCTTCTTAGTGTCAAAGGCTGGCCACACAGAGGACAGGGCTCATCTCTGCAGAAAATTATGATATTATTGTTTTTTAAAAAAAACTATCTCTTAGAAGGGACCAGCAGTGAGGCCTTTGGACCAGAGGTGAGGAGAGAGAGAACAATTAGGCAGGGACTTCTTGCCTGGGAAGAAAATCTTGCTCCTGCAATATGGTGGCACGGTGGGGGCTAGAGAGGGACGGGGCAGGTGCAGCCCCTCGTGGCAGGGAGGACTGCTGGTTTCCGGTGGAGAACTCACTTGCAGTGTTGGGTTTTCCTTTTTGGTGCTGTAGGTCCCTATAGTTATCATCAACCTGGACGCAACCCTTGTTCATCATTGCTGGGCAGTCTCGGCTTTCTTATGAGGAATTATGGGATGGATCCTTGTCTTCCTTTTAGGCAGGATCTAAAAGAAACCGTGTTTCCCACGATGGCTTTTCTTGTGGCAGGAGCAGATGCAGCCCTGGAACCTCAGGGAGTGCCCAGGAGAAAAGCGAGAGGCACCTGAAGTGGATGGAGGAGGGGGCAGGTGGCCTCGGGGTCCACACGTAGCATGGCTCTTGCCCACAGACACTCGAGAGGAAAAGGGCGGGGGGTGGAGAGGGCTGCCTATCCTGGCAGCTGACACTGTCCCACTTCTTAGACCCAGAGTTCTGGCAGGGCTGCCTCCTGGGACTGGCTTTCCAGCAAAAAGCCACGGCCATCAGAGCTTCTTAGGATCAAACGGGTGACTGGAGTTGGAGATGCTGGCCTTCCTGCAGCCCCAGTTTCACTGGCCACAGCTCCAAGGCCTGGACCTCCCAGTGGTGGCAGGAAGCAGAAACCCTAGGGTCCAGGTCCAGAGGCACCCTGCTAAGGAGCCACAGTGCCACTGAGGTTGTCACTCAGGAGCACTGCCAGAGCCAACGGATGTCACGTTTGAAGACGGACTCTGCCAGGCCTGGCTGACCAGACCCCGTCAGCCTGGGTCTCTCTCACGGGCCTCAGCCTCGCAGTGCCTCCAGCAGTCTTCAGAGACGCCACAGGGACCCATCACCTGGCAGAGCCTTCAGAACATCCCAGAATGTTAGGACTCCGTTTCCGTCCTATTGAAGGCTTAGTTCAATACAGATGCTGAGTTTTATAGTTGGGCTTTATGTTTTCTCAGGGAAACTTCTGGGTAAAGTCATATAATCATGCTGTCCTTTAAAGAGCACATCCAAGACAGCCTAATGCCACATACAGTAAACAAAAAAACAGCACGATGACTAGACACAGCCAGGATTCAGGATGTGGCTTGCGGGAACGGGGCATCCTTTTTGGGAGGCATTGTTGTCTGTATGACTGAATTTCAGGGGTGCCCCACCCCCAAACGTTTTCCTCACTGAATTTTGAGCTTGTGTCATCAGCAGTGTATTCCTCTGGGAGAAACCCTCCCTGTGTTGAAACAGCAAACACTCCTGGGAGGTCTCGCTCTCTTGTTAGTGTAAATGAGTACTTTCACGGGGAAGAGAGACTGTAGGAAGGGGCATTTGGAAAGGGCATATGACACAGGAAGAATAGGTATAAAAGACTGAAGTCATCCATGTCATAATTTTGCCGCGGGCTGCTTTCATACCTCGAGCCAAACTGAATGCGTTTCTCTGATCTGTAGGGACAATGATGACTATGTCTCCATTTTCACTTGGCAAAGAATGGGTCCAGGAGAAACTGGGACCACCGACAGATATCATATCACACCCATTAGGATGATTTATATATATATATATATAATTTTTTAAAAGAATCCAGAAAACAACAAGTGTTGGCATGCATGTGGAGAAATTGGAATGCTTGTGCACTGCTGGTGGGAATGCAAAATGGGGCAGCTGCTGTAGAAAACACCATGGTGGTCCCTCAAAAAGTCAAAAATAGAATTACCATGTGATCCCACAGCTCCGCTTCTGGTTATGTACTCAAAGGAAGTGAAGGCAGGTACTTGAACAGACTTGTACATTGTGCTCATAGCCGCATTCTTTACTACAGCCAAAAGGTGGAAACAACTCGCATGTCCACTGGTGAATAAATAGACGAACAAAATGCTGTCTATGCATGCAATGGAATATTAGTCAGCCTTAAAGGGAATGAGATTCTGACATGGGCTACAACACGGCTGAATCTGGAAGACGTTATGCTAAGTGAAATAAGCCAGTCAAAAAAAGACAAATACTGTGTGATTCTGCTTATATGAGATACTTAGAATAGTTGAATTTATAAAGACAGAAAGTAGAACAGTGGTTACCAGGGCCCCAGGGAAGGAGTTATAGGGAGTTATTGCTTGATGGGTACAAAGTTTCAGTATGAGAAGATAAGAAAGTTCTAGAGATAGATAGTGGTGATGGTTGTACACAACGTGGATGTATTTAATGCCACTGAACTGTTCAGTTAGACTGGTTAAAATGGCAAATTTTAAGTTACGTATGTTTTACCACACACAAAAGGTTTTTTTTTAAAAAAAAGAAGAGAAATTCAGTAACTGAAAAGCAGACTTCCCTTGTCTTTCCTCTAGGAACACAGTTATCAGGGCTCAGACTAGAGCAGAAGGTGTGTCAGTTGGGGGAGCTTGGTTTTGCTAGGTAACAAGCACCCCCCCAACTTCTCACCCATCCTACACGCCCAACCTGTGCTGTCAGGGCACTCTGCTCATCCTGCTCGTTCAAGGACTCCAGCTGACAGCAGCACATGCCAGAGGGAAAGGATGTCCATCGAAAGGGTCTTGTACTAGAGAGAAAATGCTTTAGCTTGGACGTGACTCATGACACTTCTGCTCAAAACTCTTTGGCCAGAACTCATCACATGGTTCTACCTAAAGCTGGGAAGTCAGTATCACCATGTTCTCAGAAGGCGGAGAGCCAGAAGTCTTTGACAAACAGCATTAACGATTTCTTTAGAAGTACGTAGAAGAGTCCAGAGGAAATCATGCCCCCATTCCCTTTGAAATTGAAAATGCCCTTCTATCCAACCATTCGTCCAGCCTTCCATTCATCTAATCACCTATTCATTCCACAAACCTTCCTGAGGGGCTGCTGTATGGACGGAGCCTTCTCGGTGGGCCTTGTCACTTCTTGCCATCACTGATGGGTTTTGGTTCCACCAAGGGAAGGCTCAGTCTCCAAGTCACTGAGACCTAACTCCACAGGGGGTGCGTGGTCTTCGGTGGCAGTCAATCCTCTCCCCTCACCCACCTGGACAAGGGCTTCTTCAGGCTCTCATCACCTCTTGCCACCTAAGATACTCTCCAGCTATTTCATATGATGATAGAGGCAGCCAAGTTCTGAGGAGCCACTGGAAACCCAGAGAGGATGAAAGCTCTCAGAGCCAGCAACTCCCCGTCCTGCCCCAGGGGAGAGGCATCAGAAACTCCTCCTAGCAGCCTTCTATTTGGCATCTTGGGCAAATGCTGAGCTGCGGCAGCACATTTCTACCTCCCCAGCACAGTGGTGGCATCTAGGCTCATACCGCGTATCTGCCCAGAACAGAGGCCAGTAGGTTGCAGTGCCTTTCATCCTCATCTTTCCCAGTCTATCCTCTCATCTCTTGTACGTCCTGCTCTCAATCCACTCTACTGTCACCTCTGTAACCTTCATTCCGTTGCAAACAAGCTCCTCGACACCCATTCATTTATTCAGTAAGTGCTTATTGAATGTCTCCCGTGAGCCAGGCACCGCTTCAGGTGCTGGAGATGAAGTCCTTGCCTCTGTGGAACTACTGGGTCAGTTCCCGTGAGAAGACGGGGCTGCACGGGGCGCCGCGGGGTGGAGGGGAGGGAGGACTGGATTGTGGGTGCGTTTGACAAACTCCGCCATTCTTCCCAACACTCTCCCACCGTGCCGGGTGGGTCACTGTCCACAGATGTCCTGCTCTATTTCTCTCTCAGTGAAGGGCGCCAGCTCCTTCACAGTGAAAATGGAGGCGTCTGGATGTGAGCTTTCCCAGTTCCTCTGGCTTCACCTTTGCGTTACTCACGCGGACGCCCATCCTCATTTCCCTCCCTCCAGTCTCCACTCAAGGCAGATCCGAACCAAGCCCTCCCACAGCGTCCTCTGAGCTTTCCTGAATTCTTCAGTCTCATCCTGTAATGCGATTCTTCCCTCACATCTTTAGACGTGCTCCAGGTGATTCGCCTTTAAAAGTTAGAATTTAGAACGTTAAAAAGATGAATTTTCAAATCAGTGTGGGAATCACTGATTGTCCATTGACTGGCGGACACATTGGGGGGAGGGGAGAAAGAGCCAGAACCTTCTCACACATCATTCACCAAAATAAACATGAGATGAATTAAAGATTTGAAGGTAAAAACATAAAACAAAAAGAAAGCATCATAAGAAAACACAGTATTTTGTGATGTGGAGAGAAAATAGGACAGAAACAAGAAACAATAATGGAGAATATTAACAGATTTGACTATATCAAAAATCCAAATTTTTATATAAGATGAAATACACCACATTAAAAGACAAATGATAGACTGGAATAAAGTATTTGTGACACATACAAGGAAGGATAATACCCAAAATATATAAAGAGCTCCCACAAATCGAGAGAAAAGGCCTGAATTCTTTTAATGACAAAGGCTATGAACAGACAGTTCTCAAAACAAGAAATTGAAATGACCAATATGCATATAAATCATGCTAAAAAAATACCCTTCCTTAACCCTCTCTTTTCTTCCTTTCTGATAAAGATTATTTGAAACAGTAAAATGGTCTACCCACTGCGTCCGCTATCTTCTCTCTTAAATTCATTGCAATCGAGTCTTGACTCCAATATGTCCTCTGGAGCCTCTCCGGCAGAGTCGCCGTGGGAGCCGTTTACTCGCTGGAAGGACCAGGTGGATGTGGGAAACAAGAAACGCCGTTTGACTGGACCCGGAGGCTGGGGCTGGAGAACAGCAGGGCACAGAGATGGGAGATGAGACGAGAGGGTGCTGGGCCCAATACGGCTGTGGGGCCACATGTTCATTCTTCCAGAGGAAGCTAGTGTGGCCACTGCTGCGGTGACAGACTAGAAAGGTCAAGACTGGAAGTGGAAAGACCCAGGGGACAGCTGTCGCCGTCATCCCATGGGAAAGAACCGGGAGCAGAAGCTGGCAAATGGAAGAAGGACGGATTCTGAGGCAGTTATGAGGCTGTGGACTCACCGAATGGAGGGGTGGAGAGCAGGTGGCGAGGACCAAGAGGGAGCCGAGGACAAGCCCCAGGCAGCGCTTCCAGGAGTGCAGCCCAGTCACAGAGAGACAGACAGAGGTGCTCCAGGCCCAAGGAGGCCTTTAAGAAACGCTTACTCATTCACAAGACCGTCCTATTGAGACTATTTTTAGGTTTTGAAGAAAGACCAAGAAACGAAAGAGTTATCCCTAAGTGGGAAGGTTTTCCCAAGGTTCTGTCTGCCAATATACTGCAACAAATGAAAATTTGGATGCTTTAGAATGATTATTTGGGAAGACATCTGACCAAAAGATAAATAAATCCAAATTAACTGATGCTCTATAAAATAAGTCTTTAAGTATTTTACAGGCTCTCTTGTGCCCCCAACAGTCTTTATAAGCCAGCAGACGCTCTTCTCTGCGTCCCGCCCTCCGGAGGAAGTGGCTGATCTGCGACCGCGACATGACGGGTCTTCTCTGCAGCCTGAGTCCAGTGAATTGTGGATCTGATTCACATGACAGTGGTGCGGGCAGACCGAGCCCGTCTCTGCTCACTGATTCCCCCCTCCGCCCCGAGCAGCCAGAGCCCTCCTCAAAGAACAGTAGATTTATAATAGGAGCAAAACAAAGGAGGCGGGAATGAGCAGCTCTTGGAAATAAGTAGGTCAAGACACAATCAATTTCCAAATTTAAAATTATGTTTGAAAAATGTACCTTGAATACAGGAGCCTGCTTCGGCCCTGTGGGGTAAAGCATGCAGAGTTTAAAGTTCCTGAGTGGCTGCTTTATCAGGTAGCCTGCAGTTTACCCTGGAGGTTAAGCAATAAAATGGAAACAAAAATAATTTAACAGTTTTGCAGTTAGTTGAACCCAGCAACAGCTCCTTAAATGGCTTTCACCTTCCTGGGCTTGCCATGCTCATAAAAGCTACAAGACGCATTTCAAAGCTATGAATTTGCTAAATAGAACTTCATTTCCTCTTCTTATTAGAGGTAATTAAATTTATTAGACGTCAGTAAAAGCCTTGTAAACAGAAAATATGAATGCTTATAAAAGTCTGCCCTCTCTTTCCAGCCTCATAATTAAGATGCAAAGAGAAAGCAGCTAATAACAACTCATAATTTATGAGGTGTCATTCAACCCCGAATCTGAGACATATTGTGGAGGTATTAAACACTGAAATGAAAATAATTCCCGCTGAAACACATTATTTATTAAATACATAACCACTCAGAAATAAACACATCACACACAGAACTTGATGTTTCTGATGGAAACAGTACATACATCCTCTCCTGCTCTGGATAGATTACCCATCAAGTCAAATTCTTAAATCAAAGTCACAACTTGTTTAAATGCAAGCTGCCTGTGGCAGCCTGGCAAGCCCCAAATTTCCACATTCACCTTGATGTCAGTTTTCAAAGACTGAGTCACAGTGAAGGTTTTTCATTATTATCGTTTTTAACATTCTCAAAAGAAAAGAAGTCCCCCAGCAAGCATTAGGGAAAGAGAAACAGGAGAGAAGACACGGAAAAGATTCTAGAAAGAACAGCAAGAATCAGAAATAAACAAAAACATTTCCCACCCTCCGGCACAGATGAACTTAGAACCATCTGCAGATGTGACGGCCCCCACGCGGGTGATGGTATCGAACCCCAAATGGAATCTCTTTTGGTGGCAGCTTAAGGATGTATTACATCTTTATCACCAGTCCAGCTGAAACCTGCACTTCGAGCTCTTTAGAATAAATGGTGACGGAAATTTTAGCATATTTCATTGATTCAAAGATGCCCTTGTTTATAAGGTACATGATTATTTTATGGCTCACTAAGAAAGAAAAAATAAAACACTGCCAATTAAACTATGACATGCCATCATTGTGAGATGTGTCCTGATATCAGAGCTGTTAGAACTGAAAAAAAAGTGTTTTAGAATCCACATGATACAGTCCATAATATTAGATGTGGTGAAGATTAACATCAATCTTAAAACTGTTACCTTGGTTATGGTACGTGAATTATATCTCAGTAAAGGTGTTATTAAAAAATGTTATTTCGATTTTGTAAAAGTTAGTCAAGAAAGGCCTTACTTGAAGATGACAGTTGAGGAAGAACCTAAAGGAGGTAAGGGAGCTGTGTGGATATCTGAGAGAACAGAGTTCTGGCAAAGCAAAGAGCACATGCAAAGGTCCTGTGGTGAGTAAGTATTGGTGCAGGGAAGCCAGAATGAATGGTGCAGAGAGAGATGGCTGAGGGTGGGAGTGGAGGTAGAGCGGGTCATAGGAGATGAGACCAGGGAGGGACAGAAAAAATAAATTTTCCTCCAGTTTTCTGTGAAGCTGAACAAAAATTTTTAAATATTCTTTTAAAATTTGGGGGGTATAGGTTATCCATCAATTTCACTCCAAAACCCTACCATGGGAGCTTCTAGACTAGTGTAATAGTCTGTTAGCATCCCTGCCTCTTCGCAGGTGGTCCTCCTCAAGAACCCCCTTCACACAGGCACGGTTCCCAGCTCAGGCTCCTTCCGAGGGGACAGTTCCTTGGCCGCCTCCAGGCCACCAAGGGCGGAGGCTGCTTCCAGACCACAGGACTCTTGAGATGGGGCCTTTGTGTTTCCTCAGGAATCAGAAACTGCTCTTTCATACAATGATGCTAATGAAGATGCTGCCCCTCCCCAAGTCACCGCCCAGCTGCAAAGAGCAAGGCCCGCCCTCGAGAAGCCAGGTCTCCTTTTGAGCCAGGACTGAGCCTGGCGCGAGGCTAAGAGCGTCGTGTACTCTCTCTCCCTGTTTGACCCTCGGACGATGCCATGTCCTAGGTGCTGTTAGCTGCCCGGTTAACAGAAGGCGCTGAGAACAGAACAGAAGAGGACTCTTAGAGTCGGATCTGGGTAAGATCTACCCCAAAGCGGGGATCCCAGTGCTCCGCTGGGGCGCCTCGCTCTCACGGGGCAGCGGCGGGCAGCGCCTCTGCGTCCCGTCTCTACCAGATCTGGCGCCTTCTATGTCAGGTGGAACCAATAACCTGGAAGGAACTGAAAATGGTGCTCAGGGGAAGTAGAGAGAGATGGAGGCGAAAGGCTCGGGCTCTGGGGCCACCCTGCCGGGGTTTGGAGCCCTTCTCTGCCAGCTCCCAGCTGTGTGATCGGGGGCGACTTACTTAGCCTCTCCAGGCCTAACTGTCCTCCCCTGGAAAATGGAAATAAAAATAGCAACTGCCACACGGGGCTGCTGTGAAAAACTTGTGGGACGGGAGCGCGGAGCACGTGGAACAGCGCCTACGTCTGCGATGGCTGTGGTTTCTTAGGAGCACAGCGGAGGCCAGTGTATCCCAGAGATGTTTGGTCCCTGTGACCCTGTGTGAAAGGGTCTCACCCCAGTGAATGGCAGGCGGGCCTCCTGGCAGGGCTCACGGGCACGTGGCAGCAATGCCCGAGGGAGGTCAGTTCCCGAGGGAAGGGTGTGGTCCTGGGGGCCGGGCTCGGCCAGCCCTGTGCTTCAAGAACAGAGTCTCATCTTAGGAGAGGTCCGTACATGAAATCGTGGACAGTGACCATTACTCTTGAGAGTCCCCGAAGGAGGTGCCACATTGAAAACGGGTACACTGTCTTTTACTTTGTTCAGCCGGGCCAGTTTTTTTAACTTTTTATTTTGGAATGGTTAGAGATTCACAGGAAGTTGCAAAAAAACGTCCAGGAGGTCCTCTGTATTCTTGCCCCCCTTTCGCTGGAAAGGGAAACCCTCCTGGGTCTGATACTGTCAGACGGAAACACTTGTGTAACCGTCCTACAGTATCAGACCCAGGAGGCCGGTCTTGCCGGGGCCCACAGAGCTTGTTAGATTTCACCATGGGGTGTGCGTGTGCACACAGTTCTACACAGCTTTATCACGTGACCTCCACGGTCAAGACGGAGAACTGTTCCATCCCCCCAAGCCTCCGCACTGCCCCTTCACAGCCACGTCTTCCTCTCCCTCACCTCTGGCAACCTCTAATCCGTTTTCCAGCTCTATGCTTTCGTTAGTTCATGGCTGTGTGAGAAATGGAATCATCTGTTTACACACACTTGCAGCATATAACCATTTGATACTGGATTTTTTGCTCAGCATAATTCCCTTGAGATCCATCCAAGTTGTTGTGTGTATCAATAGTTTATTCCTTTTTCAGTGCTTAGTAGTATTCCAGGGTACAAGTGCACTGTCGTTTAACTATCCCCCACTGAAGCCTGTTTACAGTGTTGGGCTCTTATGAATCGAGCTGCCACGAACATTCACGTACAGGTTTTGTGTGAATATAGGTTTCACTTTTCAGGGACAGGTGGTCAAGAGTACAACTGGTGGGTCATGTGGTAATTGTATGTTTAATTTTATGAGAAACTGCCAAACCATTTTTCCAGGTGGCTGTATCATTCTCCACTCCCACCAGCAATGTAGGAGTGACCCAGTGTCTCCGCATCCTGGCCAGCATGTGGCGTCATCACTACTTTTAGAATTAGAGCCATTCTCATAGGTTTTTGTTTGCTTTTTCCCAATGGTTAAGGATGTCGACCACCTTTCCATGGGCTTCTTTGCCACCTATATGTCCTCTTTGGTGAAATGTCTGGACAGTTTTTCCTCCAGGGCTGGAATGGATTGTGGTTTTCCAGTTGAGCACCAGTGAAGTACCTGGCTTGTGTTTCGAAGCCACGTGGTAACTTCCCGAATGAGGGAACACAGATGCTCGTCTCCCATCTCCCCACTCGGGGCTGAGTGCTCACTGAGTACGATTTGGGGGCGGAAGCACTGTACTGTTTTGCCCTTTTGTTTGTGCGTTTGCTGAGCACATGTAATTGAATTCTTGAGTTAAATGTTTATGATGTGACACCACTGTCTGAGGAGCCTTGTGACCCCAGGCCAGTGGGATATGAAATTAGTCTTGCCAACCCACGCCCAGGGCCCAAAGTCCATGTCCCCCAAGCTCTTCCAGTCTTCCCTTGACCTCCATGGGCCAAGGCAGTTTGTCTTCTGTAATCTGCTCTCTGGAGCTGTGCCCGAATGCCATGCGGCTTGGCTGGGCCCTGACCCCACATGGAGACCTTGTTCACTCCTTTCTTGGGGGGCTTCCTTTTGGGATCCTAGACAGAACAAGACCTACTGTAGACCCCTGCTGCCACACCCCACCCACTAGCTCTGACACCTTGGCTGTCGCCTCAGTGCCTCCTGGATCAAATGTCCCCTTGGGACACTAAGTTTGCTGACTGAATTCCCTCCAGCTCCACCCATTCTCAGCTTTACCCTCATGCTTGCTGCTAAACTCCATCATGCTCAAGACCAGAGCACCTAAGACTCAGTACCAGTGCCAGGAAAGGACTCAGGGCATGGTGTCAAATCAGGTGTGGCTGGAGCGAGGGTGAGAAGCAAGTTTTGCCAGGTGATATTAGAGGGACTTCGGGGGTAGATTTCCAGCAGCCTTGTGAGCTGTGGCCAGAAAACCCTCGGGGAAGGGGCACGGGGGAGACTGCACAGCAGGGGATGGGGATGGCGCAGTAATTTCACTCCAGCACACGGCCAATGTGTTTATTGAGCACCTATTATGTGTCAGATAAAAGTTAGCTGGATTGACGGCTAATAAACATTAAATGGCTTGGGGATGTGAAGTGTTATTCTGGGTACTGTGGAACGTACTGAAATGGAGGTTTGATCTTGTGAGCTCTGCTCTCTACTATTTTATGGTTCAATGTGGAAACCAAATTTGGCAAGTACAATTGTATTCATAAAGACTCTGTGGACAGAACAAAGGAAAATGATCAACACGGAGCAACTTACAAGAGATCCAAGGGTTCAGGTGGCAGGAGAGGCAGCGTGGCCGTGAAGACCTGGGGAGCCCTGGAGAGTCTGGACCGCAGGGGCAAATGCAGCGGCTTTGAGGAGGCGGGAAGAACTGAGCAGCACGCCCAGGACCGAGAAGAAATTAGCGGACAGCGAGCCTCCCTTTGCACCTTTGTTACCTTTACAGCGTCTGACCACAAACGAGCAATTTGGAATTCCTTAACAGAAACTCCACAGCCAGCGGCTTCTGCGTAACACGCGACCACCAATAAGCAGCAGCAGTGTTTTCCTGACCCTTTATGATGACACGTCAGTCAGCCCTGTAAGTTAGACAGCATAGACCCCTCCGAAAAAAACTCGCAGACCAGCTCACCCCCTCTCCTAACGAGGCGCTAGACTAATCTTAGCCCCGTCACAGGAGCGGAAGGGCTCTGGAGCGCTAGTTTGGAAAAGATGCTTTGCTGGTCTGGTCAGCAGCTCTGCCGGGAGCTCAGGCTGCAGCTCGCTCCTCCCAGGCCTGCCCTCTGTTGAGACGAGATGCCTGAAACTAAAAGCCAGGGAGGGCTCTCCACCCTCCTGGGATGGCTCCCTGGCCCCCTCATGCATCACTTACTTCAGGAAGAGCCTTAGGTTTTCTCCTGGTTCTATTGTGCCCCTCAACAGTCCGGCCCTTGAATGCTTTTTTTCCCATGTTGCTCTTGGCCTTCGTGTTTTGGTCAGGCAACCACAAGCAGATTTATCTTCATCATTTATATGTGTTGAGTAGTTACTAAGTACTAGATACAGTGTTGATCACTTAACATGCACGACTGCAAGTCAAACAGCGATCCTCTGAGCCAGGGGTCGGCAAACCTCTTCAGTAAAGGGCCAGATAGCAAATGTTTTAGGTTCTGTGGCCCCTCTGGTCTCTGTTGAAACTCCCCTGTTCTGCTGTGGGAGCGCAGAAGCAGCCATAGATGCTACATAACCCAGTGAATGTGGTTGTGTCCCAATAGAACTTTATTTTATAAAAACAAGCCGGGGGCCAGAGTGGGCCGTGGCTGTAATTTGCTGCCTCCTGCTCGAGAGTTCACTATTGTGACTTTGCTTGACCTGCCAGTTTCGGGATGATGTATCTTGGCCTCTTTGGTATTAATATCCTGCGCCAGAAATTCCAGTGACTTGTTTGGGTGGTTAAAATCACCAAAATCTTGTGGACCTTTGTGGCCTTAGGAAAAAAAATTAATGGCACACAAACCGTTTTCCAGACTAACAAAATTTCTCCTTTCTGTGCTGGAATTGGAGGGGTAGGCTGTTCCTGTGAGCAATCTGGAACCATCTTCTTCTTCAACACACTTCAGGTTTTTGGGGAGGCGGGCTTCAGAGTGTTCACATTCTCCCCCAATCTCCATACATACCAGAAACATGAAATCCAATTTCTCTAACTCACCTTAAATAACTTCTCTCATCAGGGCTTTAATTGCCCCATCTGTACAATGGGTGCTATATACAAAAATTTCTCTTTCGGAGACATGCTTTTGCAAATGTGCTAACTATTGCTTCTTTGACCTAACTGCCCTCTTATTCTTGGGCTCTGTGTTAAAATGAGCAAGAGGCTGAGAGCAGAAATGCTGGTGAAGAAGGGAACTGTGAGGACACGGATCTTGTGGCCCCAGCACAGAGTCAAGTGTCTAGGAAGGAATCAATGAACGTTTGTTAGAAGCATCCATTTTGGCTAAGGCCGAGATGAAGAGTCAGCGCCATGAGCTGGCAATATGGCAGGCGACGGCGGGCCCGGGGCCTCGGCTGGCCTCCTCACCTGCTCTTCCACCTTCAGCTGGACAAGCCATGCCCCCGCGAGGATGCCGTGGTGCAGCCACACTGCTGTTGCTTTGTGCTCGGTGCAGAGTTCAGCCGGCCCAGGGCTGTCAAATTCACTCTGATTTGGGCCTCAGCTGGGGCTTCATGCCTTCAGAACAATTTCCCCCACCGCCCTTCAGTCGGGGCCTTGGCAGGGACGTCTCTCCCATCCTGCACGCACAGCTCACTTAATGGGCACCAAGAAACGGGAGAAAGCCCGGGAAAAAAATAACAACCCGACCCAGTCTAAACCTTGGGAAATCTACCAGGGTCTGCATCTCTTTAAAAACTGTACACAGACATTTCTGGGCGAAGTGAAACCACGCTGCTCACAGAGGGCTGGAGACGGCACGTGAAGCCTCAGTCATACACAGTTAGTTTCAAACTTAGGTTGCTGCTCACAGGGAGAAATCAATGTACAGAATATTAAAAACATCATTGCAGCCCTTAACTGATCCAATAGTTTCGCTTTGAATGCATTCAGGCTAATGGGGGCCGTAATGGCTTCTGACAGATCCTTCCATTGATCAAGAGGCATGGATGAAATATGCTGCCTACTAAACTCTGTTTTGATTTTGAGAAAAGAAAACTAAACGTCCCCGGTAAACAGGGCCTGATTGTTCGCATGTTCGCGGAGAGCTCTCTCCGGCCGGCCCTGGTGGCAGCAGGCCGCGCAGGACAATGGGAATCCTATATACCTGCCTGCTGCTCTCCCGGCTCTAATCAAGACCTAATCAACGGGAAATCTCTGTCTGAGGAGCGGGGGTGAGGGGCAGGGGGACCAGGGGCCCGGTTTCTGTGTTGGATGAGGTTCGGACGGTCATGTTAGCTGCTCTGAGAAATCGACTCCACTCTTCCAGGGCTCCGGGGCGGGCGCGTTAGCTACTCCTCCAAAGTGAAGACGCAGTTCCCTGTTTGAAAGGATACCCAGGGTTTTCAGGTGCAGACCACAGTTTTGCAAAGCGACTAATCAAACCGTGCTCCCTCCATCCGTGCCTGCCGAGGTGCTGGGCACCCCTCCGCTCGGGGACCGTGAGTCTAACAGGGTGCGTGGAGTCCGAAGAAATTTTAAAAGAGGCTTTAACGTTATCTTTTGAGACCACTGTCCTGCAAGGGATGTTGGGCATTCCCCCGTGTCCTGGCTGCTTCTTGGGAGCCGGATGCCGTCCCGGGACAGACTGGCCTTGCCTGGTCAGCAGTCACACACACGTACGCAGACTCTTCCGTTCCCCACCAAAATTAAACAGGTTTCACGAAATAAATAATAGTAATCCTCCTTCCTTGGATTCGCATAGGACTTTAGCATTTACAACGTCCTTCCCAACGCTGTCCCCACTGGGGAGAGGCGCCGGCTCCCAGAAGCGCTGGTGAGCTTCTCCTGCAGCGCTTCATCCAGCTGCAGACCCTCCCTTGTCTCGGAAGCTGGGAAGGGCACGCAGGGTCCCTTTGGAACAGGCAGCAGTAAGGACAAGTGAATCTGTGGCCTTTCCTTAATCTTTAACACAGAGCAAGACTGTCTGCGGACAGTCACCAACCAACTGGGTCAGAACCGTTCTGAGCGCCCAGGGTCCAGAACCACCATGCTTTTCCTAAACTTCCTGTGGAATGGCCTTGACTTTTCTGTCCCCATCTGTGGGGCACAGGGCTGTCCTCAGCCAGCACTTCCCATCTCTGGGCAGGAAGCGACTGCACTTACCAGATTAAAAACCACGGGAAAACCCGCACGCGAGAGCACTTATTTGTATTGGTGCCATGTGTAGTCAGTGGCTTTTGTAAAATTGATGAATTTTGTCTAAAGCCAAGTGCAGACAGGCAAACAGATCTGTATCTGCTGTTATCCATTTAGCCTGACACACATGTGCGGCCGGGCTATTTCACCTCGATTCTTTCAGGACTGATGAAAAGTAAATGCAAGAAAAGTCGTGAACCGCATCATTGGAAGGGACTCACCGAATCTAACACTCCGCGTTAATTCACGCCTCCCTCCCCTTGACACGGGCTCCATTCCCAGTCAATAAACAGTTGTTGTACACAGATCATCCATTAGGAGGGGATGGCAAGAATTTTTTAAGCAAATCTAAAATTGCAATGGGTGACCTTATCCTGCTGTAGTAATGGGAGCACTGAAGACTCATTTTTCATAGTATCTCCTTTATAAAAGGGCCAGACCATCTGCCTAGGGAAAAACGGAGGCTGTGAGGAGCGAATGGGATAATGTGGGGTGGTAACATACTATCTGGGTACTAAGTACCAGACGTGATGTGAATCACGGAACATGTGTGGTCTGGGTGACAGAACAGTCCAATGAGCTAAGCATTCTCATCATTGCTGTTATATAAACCAAAACTGGAGCACAGAGAGGCCAAGTGATGTGCCCGAGTCACAAAGCTGCAACTGTTATCACAGAAAACTGGGCTAATCTTCATGAGAACTGGCTCCTCCCTGGACACCTGTGTATGGCAGGCACCACTGGAGGCCTTTTATATGCACATTGTTTAATCTGCACAACAACCTTGGGTGGTAGATGCATCACTGTTCCCCTTTCGTAGACAAGAAAACAAAGGTTCGAAAGGGTGGGTGGCCTTAGGGTGACACAGAATTAGGATTCAAACTCCGGAGGTCTGCAGCCAGAAGCCTCTACTGCCCCCCAGGAATCAGGAGATGCTGAAAATCCGAGCCGTGGGCACAGGGTCGCTAGAGCAGGGGTGCAGAGGGGACTCGTGTCCAGTGGTAGGAGGATGTGGGCAGGAGAGCTAGAACAACTTCTTGCCTCCACAGGAGAGAGCAGGAAGTGGAACCGTCCTGTGCGGATGGGGGCGGATGAAGGATTGTGGGGCAGCGCTGTTTGGGAGCTAGGCTGGGGCATGGGCTCTGGGGCACTCACACTTTCTCCTCGTTAATAAGAGAAACGAGAAACAGGTCCTTCAGACCCTTTCCTGGAGTTCCCAGCCAGCCCAGAAATCTGTCCGGGTGTCTCAGGTCAGCATCCTTTCTCCGGACATCCACTGACACCCTCCCCCAGACACAGCCGCGGCCCGGCCGGTGCTGCTGTCGCGCGGGGAGCCCTTCCCGCCCCGCTCCTGCCTCCCCCCCGCCCCACCCCAGCCTCTTCGCGCCCTGGCTCCCCCCGCAGCCGCAATCATGACAGCACTCTTGGGCCTTCCCTCCCCCTTTATGGTTGTCAAATTGATTTCACCACCGCGATACCTATGGCTCCCAATGAAACTTAATTAAAAATACCATTTAATCACCAAGTTACAAGGCGCACTGTAAGCGGCAGAGCCACGTCAGAGCGTCTTAATCCGCGCGCCTCCTCTCCTTCCCAATCTGTCTGGATGAGAATTGCCTTTTCAAATAAGAATACCCCCGTCTTCCATGCGCTTGCCTCTGACAGATCTCCAAAATAAACAGTATTTAGCGTGGCAGGGATCCAAATGTATGCAATTTGCCCAGTGGTGAAATCAGCCTTAACTAGAGCAGGAAAAAAAAGTTGCATTCGAAAATATCTTCCCTTGAAACACACAAAAAACCTTGTACTGAGTGTGGGGTGTCCATTAAATAGGACCTATGGAATCTCATTTCTAGCCTCCCTCGATTCAGCTAGTGATGGATTTAGAAGCTTATTACTAAAATTGTGTCACAAGCAATGCCATGACCCTGCTCTTCTCTGTCTGGCAAAGCCCCCGGGCTGGAGGCGGGGAGTGGCAGCAGGAGTGGAGGTGGCTGCAGAGCTGTAGGTGGCGCAGGGGAGGGCGGGGCACCGCTTCGTGTGCTTGGAGGGGCTCGAGGGACATCTTCCCCATCTCAAGATCCCGCCCCAGGATGGGGGACATTCCCAGCTAGAAAGCTGTGCCTTTGGACTGAGCGCCACTCTCTGAGACCCTTTGGATCCTGAGAGTAGCCAGAGTGTCATCTAAAAGCATAAGAATATCATATCAAGTTACCCACGCCCCTCCCTGCGCAGAACCCGTCAGTGTCCAAATCAGATCCCAACGCTGGTCTGGATGCCTCTCCAGCTGCGTCTCCCTCTCTCCTTTTGTTTCTCCCCTTCAGCCACAGGGCACCCCACTCCAGGTGCTTTCCTGCTCAGGGCCTTCGTACTGGCTGTTCCCTTTCCTGGAGAGCTCTTCCCCACACCTCCTCTCCCTGGCCTCCTAATCTAAGCCACCTGCGTCAGTCCCCAGCTATACTCTGTCCCCTCACCCAGAGGGTTCCCTTCCTGACACTTACAGTGATCTGAAACCATCTTTTTATTTATTTGCTGGCTTATTGTCCATCTCCCCACTACAGGGTAAGTTCCTATTTTGGTCCCTACATATCCTAGACATCCGGCCTGGGGGCCAGCCCAGAGGAGCCCTGGAGAGCAGGGACCTGTCCTTGGATGCCCAGGGCTCACCACATCACTGAGCTGTGGCAAGTGGTCAAGAAAGGCTCATGGGAGGGCCGGGCGGTGGTGCAGCAGTTAAGTTTGAGTGCTCTGCTTCGGCGGCCTGGGTGTGGACCAACGCACCACTTATCAAGCCATGCTGTGGGGGCATCCCACATATAAAGTAGAGGAAGATGGGCACAGATGTTAGCTCAGGGCCAGTCTTCCTCAGCAAAAAGAGGAGGATTGGTGGCAGATGTTAGCTCAGGGCTAATCTTCCTCAAAAAAAGAAAAAGAAAGAAAAGAAAGGCTCATGGGCAGGAGGGGAACTCAGTAGCACCTTAGTGCAAAGGGGTCTGTTCAGATCACTGTCCCCAGATCGTGGGGACCGGGGCATGGGGAAGCCTGGCAGGAGGCAGGTGGGGGCCGCTGACTCCAGGTGGTGCAGGGGCAAGGCCTCCCTGCTCCCTAAACCACACCCACAGCCCGTGTTCCCAGGAAAGTCCTTCACTGGCTCACAGGGGAGAGGCCAGCCTGCCCTTGGCCTTGCAGGACCTGAGTCGACTGTCATTGCCCCCAGCAGCCCTATTTTTACTGTCTCTTGCCTCCTTTTCTTCTCCCCCTGCAGCCTCCCTGGAGAACACACGTAATCCTCAGACACGGAGCACATGCTCACTGAAAGCCACCATTTCTTCTGAGAAAATGTCATCTCAGCTCTTGGATTCACGCTAGGTGCTGGTTTTTCCAGCCTCGGCTGTACATCACCTGGCCCCATGGGGGACTTCCTCCAGCTGGGCCCCACCCAGGCCAAGGAAGCAGCCACCCACTGGCACGCACAGAGAAAAGAGCAGAGCCTCTCTTGGCTTCTTATGTCACCCTTTTAATATTTTTATTGTTTACGACTGTTTGATGATGTACATGACACATTAGTACAAGCAGTGCACAGATGCAGCTCACTAGTAATACACATACACTTGGGGAAAGACTAAACAGGGCCATTCATTTCTACTACAGGGGTGCAAGCAAGCAGGTTGAGGGAGCGCTGACACGAAGGGGCGAAGCAGGTTGGGTTTACAGTAACTGCTAATACGGCCATGGGGGCTTCATGCCTCACCTCAGAGCGGGAAGACCCTGCCTGGCTCGCTGCCACGCCAGGACGGAGGCCTCAGGCCGCCAGGTGCTCTGAATTCTGAAGGGAATGCACACGTGTTTATTTCATACGACATCTCCCAATTTTTAAATATTGGCACCTAATGAATATTGTGAGGGATAAAGGAAACACCAGGCTAGCCGGCCTCGAGGGTGCCTTCCCCTGCCACCCGGCCCTCCCCTACGTGATTGCACGTGCTCTCGACAACAGCCCTGGGGGCAGTGCTTCATCTCTTCTGATGAGGAAGTCGAGGTGAAGGACAGCAGGGAATTCATCCGAGGTCTAAGGGACTCGAGTCTCGAGGTGATGAGACCCTGGCTGCTGTGCGCAGTGTGGCCTTTGTGTGGCTGACTCGGTGCGAATGAACGCACGCCTTGACCCAGGTGGATTCTGACAGCAGGAGTCTGGTTCTCGGTGCACCTCTCAACGCGCAAAGAGCTCTTCAGCTTTCACACTGCCGCAGACTACTACAGAAGGAGGCCACAGGTGCGGAGGGTAACTATGCTCACGATTTCTGAGGTCGCCAAAGGGCAGGAGCCAGGCCCGAAGGGGAGGGATGGGTTAAGAGCATCATGAAAGCACTGGCACGAGGATGGGGGAGGGGAGGGACGTCTATGTCAGCTCAGCTTATCGATATATACTACTACTAACATTTACTGGGTGTTTAACTACGTGTCAGAATTAGTTCTAAGTCTGTAGCTAGGTTATTTCATTTAATCTTCACCTTGTGAGTTGGTGCCTTTAGTCTCCCATTACACAGAAGAGGAAACTGAGGCAGAGTAACATGCCAGAGGTCACAAAGCTTGTGGGAGTTTGATCCAGGCGCTCTCAAACCAGAGCCCAGGTTTAACCTCTCTGCTCTGTCGTCTCTCGGCTGCTCCAGTGTCACCAGGACGGGGCACTGGGCCTCTTCAACTCCACCTGTCATGACACACGAATGGGGGAACTCCGGAAGAAAGCGTGGTGTGCTGGCTAAAGTCGCGGAGCAGTGTAAATGGGGCGGTGTCTCCGTCATCAGATCAGGGAGACTTCCTAAGGACAGGAGTCAACTTTAATTTTCAACACCTCTCCTTTCCTGTGTGCAGAGCACAGGACTCATAACTCACGTTTGACTCGGGTCTGTCTGAGAGAAGGGAAAAAGGCTGCTCTCCACCCAGTCATTTCTCTCTCAACTGACCTCGCCCATGGGGATGGCAGCTACAGAGGACTGGAAAAGACGACCTCCCGCCCTCGGACCTTTTACAGAAGGGCTGTCCAGTAGGCCTTTCCACCATGAGGAACGTGTTCTGTGCCTGTGCTGTCCAGTACAGTAGTCACTGGCCACACGCGGCTATGAAGCGCTTGAAACGTGGGTAGCCCAACTGAGGAAGTGAATTTTTAACCACAATTAAAATTGATTTTAAATTTAAGACGCCACACAGCTAGCAGCTACCACATTGGACAGCACAGCCTCTACAGGGCGTGGTGAGAAAAGGAGACTCACAGCTCTGTCTGCCCCCAGACGACTTCCGAGTCATCCACTTGAGCGTCTTGAATGGCTCGGGGAGGAGGAGGGGACTGGGCTCTGCCTCAGGCTGGGCCTGCTTGTCACCTCCCTCGGCCTTGAGAGCTGGATGGCTCACACTAAAAATCCAAGTGGGGAATAGTTTTTGGGGGGAGGTTCTTGTTTAATACCAAATCAGATTATAAGACTGTGTCATTTTTAAACATTTGAATATTATGGGCTCCATTCCCCAGCTGTTTCCAACGGGGACCCAGGTTCTACAGTCTAAAGGCCACGTCTACCCATAGTGCCCTTGCCTGGCCCATGACAGGTTGGAGATGAGAAGCCAAAAATATCCTTTCCTCCTCCACCTAAGACCTGTGCTCCTTCTAGGGTTTTGCTTCCAGAAGCAGACCTCTGAGTTCTGAAATGATGTCTGTGAGATCAAAGGGCAGAGGCATCGAAGGATCATCCTTTTCCCAGTATGGCCGGCATTCCGGCTTCTGATCCACCGGTAAAGTTCGGGCAATTCGGCACTGGCACCTGGAAGAGAAAGAATAGGCAAGTAATCCACAGGAAGAAATTCCTGGAAGACCCCAACCCATGGGCAACTTGGAGCAACGCTGGCAAATGCCCCAAAGACAATCATGGTGGCGGGGCTGACATGGAAGAAGGAGTCTGTGAGGCAGAAACAGGTGTTTATAAGAAGGAAGAACTGTTCTATATGGCTGGAACTTCTTTTTCTTTGATTCCCAGATTTGCATTATCTCTAGTGGCTCTGTAGAAGCCGACCATCAGGGAAATTCAGTTACTCTGCCTTTAAAATGGTGAATTATTTTTTCATTATCTCAACTGTTATTTAAAGTGTGTGATTAAGCCATTATCAGATTTAAATGTTTGTGGGATTTCAACGTATTACTAGATTACTGGGAAAGATTAAATTGAATTTACTGCATTAAAATGTCCAAGAATAGATTAAACAATATTACAGACCAGGATTGACTCTGGGGATCCTGGAGATTTGCAAGTGTCCCAGCTTGCTGTGCTCAGAAAAAGGCACTCCAAGGAGAGACCGATTTATAAGGATATATGCAAATAGAGGTTAATAATCATTTCCACTGATGAATAGGTGGGGGAAACTTCCACAAAATTAAATTAAGAGGCTAGCAAGAGTTACTCCCTAAGGAAAACACTTAAATCACGGTTTTTATTAAATGGATTATTCATCAATAGTAGAGAAATTAATTATCACATGCAACTACATTATAGCCTTATAGGAAAAAAGTTGGAGCACCACCCTCACACCTTGGCAGGCATCTCTACCTGTCAGAGACCAGCTTCTTAAAAATCGGTCTGGGAAAGCTCAGTGGCTTTAGCTTTACTTACCTTAAAAAAGAGGATGAGAGAGAAGGAAGCACAAATTGCAATAAGGAATGAACAATTTCTCTCCTTCTTGGAGCACATGGTGGTGAAAGCATGTGACCCGACCAAACCCTCTGCCTGCATTTGGAAGAGGCGTGTGGGTCTCCCCAGCTCCTCACCCCCTTCCCTGCATTGGCCCCCACGTCAATTAGAAAATGGTCATACCCACTATTTGTCTTCTGTGTAGGACTAACTATGAAAAGATCAAAGAATGGAATATC